>NC_056737.1:257090037-257690037 GCF_019279795.1 Protopterus annectens
AAAAAAACACTTTTTTTTGTAGAGAAGATAAAACATCAGCAACAGAGAGGAGTGACGGGGTAAGGAAGGAATGATGTGACACTATTGGCTTGCGTCTCTTTGGGGGAGAGGATGTGGGGGCATGTGTCAGGAGTGCATGTAGATTCCCACATGCAGACTGGAGAATGCACAAGAGTGCAGATTTCTTGGAAGGTGGGGTACAGCAACCTTGACAGATTATGTCATTTGCAGAAGAGTGGCAGTCCTCACCAATGGTCAAGGCATGCACATCCTTCAGTGTGTTGTCCCACAAGTTAGGTCCAAAAAAGAAAAAAACAAAACCAGGAACAATCTCTTCTGGTTGCTTAAAGGATGGCCCCTCTTGTTTAGCTCTCACCCCTGTGATGTGATGAGAATGAATAAACCAGTTGGCCAAGGCCAGGCTTTATGATTGGGCAGACGGTGGTAAAATGCCATGAAACAAAAAATATCAGGAAACACTCTGAACCGAGAAAGACTTTGCCATTTGTTCTTTACAACAGCCATGGTCAAGTTTATTAACATACCTATTGTTAAGCACAGACACTATAAACCAAAACACAAACAAATGAAAATACAACAGCAGTAGATAGAACATGTCCTAAAGAAATTATACCATAGCGGTAGATAGAACATGTCCTAAAGAAATGACAAATGCTTGCATTATTGAGCTGAAGAACAAGACTGTGAATTTGGTGAGCTACACTCCACATTTAAGAACAGACAGAGTAGCTTGCGGTATAAGAAATGTTGAAATAACAGGCAAACTATTAAATGAAAGAGACCTAACCTTTTAAAAAAAAGCTATGGATGTGTAGACAGCATTGGAAATTACAGATACACAAAGAATTAACTGAGGAAACATGTGAAGGATTTGACTCAAGAAATGTAAAAATGAAGATGTGCTGGAAAAATAAAGGATGTATAAATGGTGTGTGCGTGTGTGTGTGTGTGTACACAAGTGTGCACGCACAGGCAAGCAAGAGGGTGCACACATATGCAAGTGCACACATATACATACATGCACACACCTGGCAAATCACTGTAACAAAAAGGGATCAGAGGAGAAAAGCTCAAGCAATTAAAGTACATGCAGCTATATGTATGGAAGGGAGCACTGCAGAATTTATGCTACAAAAGGACATTTTTTAATAACTGGCAAACGGGGAAAAAAAGTGTGGTCAAAAGAAATATTTGTGTTGTTGAACAGCAACACAAAAATCAGTTGCACCAATAAACAGCTCTGTAGGTGCTAAGGAAGTGAAAAGAGCTTAAAGAGTTAAGTCTAAAAACGTTTCAGGTACATTAGGGCAAGACTTAGACTGCTGGAAATGTATGTTAAGAATTAATAAGCAGAAAAATGCAGACAAGTGCAGAATGTATTCATATGTTTTTATGCCTCTCCCTACACTTCCTACTTAGCCCTCCAGCTGTTTATCAGTTACTGCACCCTCATACCCTGGAGTCCCCAGCTGTTCCTTACCAGACTACCTCCAATGTAACTATACTGCCAGATAAGCTCGCCAGTACTTGTGGAGTTGAAGTATGTCATCCATCTGCAAAATGCAAATAAAATTATTAAAAAGAAAGTATTGCTCACTACTTACAGCTGAAATGTCTCAGGAATGCCAAATATTTTTTTTATTTCAGTACAAGATACAAACTAGGGATTCTGGCAAATAAGGCTAGATGATGAACAAGCTCCAACTTATGCACACTTAAGATACAAACTCTAGACTTCCATTTGATATTTCTACAGCCTCTAGACTTCCATTTGATATTTCTACAGCACAGGAGTACCCCCAATAAGCTGTTAGTAATGATCTATTATTATTGACTCAGACAGAAAAAAACAGCATTACAAAAGACTGTCACTGTTTCTGAACACATTAAGACAGCATTAAGTTTAAATTAAATAGGACCAAGTGAAAGTAATAAAAAGAAACATGACACAGAAGAGTCAACCCGTTCAAAAACTCAGAGAAAAAAAATAGTGCCCTTATGCAAATACCAAAGCTAGAAGATTCGTGGTCATTACTGTAGTGTTGCTAGAAACCTGTGTATTTTGAAAGTCTGTATCTAACATGCCTGAGGAAATCATGCCCCCAAGAAAGCTGTTAGATCAAGATGAAGCTGCAAATAGTTCTAGGCTTCTGAATAAACTAAACATTGCACCATCATTAAAACAGTACGATGTAAATAAGCCGAATCACCTAGAGTAATATTTTACACCATGAAGTGTCTAGCACTGCCATGGCTCCTCTCACGCTGTATGAAAATTATGGAGAGGGTGATTGATAAATGGATACACAGAGAAGTAGAAATTAAGATGGGAGATGAGCAGTTTGGGTCAGTTGTGCTGCATCCTTATCTGAATCCGATGTTTGCAGACAGTTGAGAAAAAGATAAGGATAGGGAAAAGTCCAACTACGCATTCCTAGACTTGGAGAAAGCATATGACAAGGCCCCAAGAAAGCTGATTTGGGAAGTACTGTGGTGATTCAAAGTCCCAGAAGCATTGGTAAAATTGGTGCAGGCTATGTACAAGGACCCAATGACTCAAATATGTACAGATTTCAGTATCACACAGGAATTACCAGTGGGAGTGGGTGTGCACCAGGGTTCAACTCAGCTCTGAGCCCACTGCTGTTCGTACCGGTGATGGACTACATTAGCAAACAGGACAGATGGGGATAGATCAACAAAGTTGCTGTATGAAGACAATGTGGCATTACAAGCATACTAAACAAGAACTTTGGCAAAGGATAGGGGAATGAAATTAAATGCAAAACTGAAGGCACATGGGATGAAACTAAGTACAGATAAGACAGTGGTAATTGCAGCAAATTAGGGAAATCACACGAAGATAAGAATTGTGATATAAGGGAAAATAGTTGGAACAGGTCAACAACTTCAAGTATTTGGGTGGGGTGGTTGAGGAGAAGGGAAGTCTGAATGAAGAGATCAAAGCTAGAATCAGAGGGGCTGCAGCCAACTGGCACAGTGTCGGGTGTACTACATGACAGAAGAATGCCAAAGAAGCTGAAAAATAAGGTGTACAAATTAAGTGCCTAATATGAGTGGTAGGATGCACACTATGGGACAAAGAAATGAGGACAAAAGAGCAGAAGCCAAAGTAACTCCAACTGCAGAATGGATCAAATAGAACAGATTACAGTGGTTCCAGCACAACTGCAGAAAAGGAGAAGACAATCTGGTGAAGATGATTTGGGACAGACAGGAAGAAGGTAAAAGAAATGTGTGCATCCAACAAAGAGTAAAACAAGATCTGTCATAGTCAGGCATGAGTGTTGAAGGCAGGAGTGTGGCACTTAATCAAAAGAGACAGTGACAGTTAACATAACACCACAACATCATGAAGAAAAAAGGAAAAAGGGGGTGAATGATGATGATGTAAATAGGCCAATGTTTAAAGATGCCAGTCAGAATGACAGAGAAAAAAAAGATATTATTCTGAAGTAGCATATGACATGCTTAATATAAAGTCAAAATTAAAATTTAAAGTGAGAAGTGTAACATAATACCTCATATACTGTACATGACAGAAAAGCATAACCTTAAAATGATGTATGGTAAACATTTCCTCATTGAGGCTAGATCACATCCACAGTGCCTCTGTACTGTTTACTCACCCTTTAGACACCACAATGTCTTCTAATTTTACCACAGTTAATCAGAATCCACCTTAATGGGGGCCTGCGGTCTTGCAGCATGTGTATAATGTGAACCCCCTCCAAACTGTAGTATATTGAAATCTTTGTAAAGGTATGACATAGAATCATCACAAGGTAAAGAAGACATCAATTCAATGGTAATCAAGAGTCAGCATATTGGAAACTTCTTAACTTGTACAATTTAAGTTACCAACACAAGTGTCAGACACTGTGGCTTTGTCAGTCATTAGCAAAGTCTGTAGAAGAGCGGGTTGGCTACCAGTAAGTGATTTCATTGCCTTCTCCATTTTTCCTCATACAGGAGGGAATGCATATGGTTCATAGGTTAGTACTAGGCTAACTGCCCTTGCGAGCCATTTTAAGCCTAGACAGTTATCCCCTGTGAGATTCAAACCCTGTGCCTTGTGCTTGTAAGGCAAACACCTTAACCATTAGGCCACCCTCCCAATCCCTTGGTAATCTTACACTGCAGCAATGATCTTGATGCTCGAACAGCTACAGCACTTTATTTTCACGCTACGTATCACTGGTGAACTATGACTTTTGACCTCTGGGAAATGTACTAAAAGCAGTCAGTTGTTCCATGGGGTGGAGGTAGTTACAGCATGCCCTGTAGACCTACAGAAGTAAATCTGGTGCATGTAAGAACAGTGGCTATTTGGCTGCATCATAAACACTCTGGATTAGTACATTTTTACAGAATGCTGCTGTGATGCTTGCTCCTCTTGTAGAATGGCCTCTCACAGATTGTACCCTCAATGCTTATCCACTATCTTTATGACAAAACGTAATACAATTTACCAGCTATTTAGACACAGTTTACTTGACACAGACCTCCCTCATCTGTCCTTGATATACAATATATGAGCTGCTCGTCTCTGTCCAGTAAATGCAATATCCTTTCTCCCTTGCTTTTACTGCCAAAATTGTAAAGTACAACTGTCAACTAAAATGTTACCCTAGATATGTAAGAAGGGTTAGGTTTAAAACTCTCTCTGTTTCTATGAAAGACAGCATATGGCTCCTTATACATCACATCCTCATGATCAACAATCCTCTTGGATGAGGTACAACACAATAAAATTAAGTACTTTCAAGAATAGTATTTAAAATGTCACAAGCTCAAAGGGTTATGGGATTAACTTTTCCAGCACAAAATTAAGCTCCTTTGGGGGGCACTAGTTTCTGCAGCAAAACAATTCATTAAAGTTGCTTTAGACACAAAGTCTCTTACGAAACTGGTGCCACTTGCATCTGCATCAATCCCCTTTTTCTCAGTTTTGTGCACTGGGTTGGGGTGTCACAATGACTGTGGCTCTAGATGAGACGAGAAGTGCTAGGCAGAATGACAGAGAAAGAGCTTGGGACAAAGAAGGTCAGGAGGGGGAATGTGAACTTAAAGGTAGTGGGTTTGGATTTTTAGGGCTTAGTGAACAGATTAAACTAATCCTGCAGTACAACTGCATTTCTTTACTGGTCTGTGTCGAGTTAATATATAAAAGACAAAAATACAGACAAGTACTTTCTCACATACGAAGGCTAAAAACACCACGATCAGAGCAAATAAAAGTTTCAGAGTTCAGTTTTACAGTTTAGTACTCTCTCCATTTGGTTTCCAAGGCAATTCACTTCTTAAAATACTTAATCTATCAACTGGATTTTCTTATAAAGGCAGGCCCACCCTCTCAAATACAGTTTCATTCTTCTCTCAGGACAACAGCTTCTCAAGCACAGCCTCAGTTCATCTAAAGACTGCCGACTGCCTTCTCTCTTTCCTCTTCACTCACAGCTATCTAAAAACTCCTTCCTCAGTAACTATCCAAGAACCACAAGGTCAAAAATCTGTGTTTATTACTGAAAGAAGACAACTCATACTGCTAGAAGCAGCATGTTCTATTATTAATCACCATGGATATGGGCTTCACTCTTGACTTGGCTGTCTGCAAAGGCAATTCTTTCCTTGTATGATACATGCCCTATTTTAAACCAGATGCAACTAGCTCTGTATGCAGCATATTATATTCCGTCCCATGAGAGGAATTATCAATTCCCGCATAAGTAATGAGTTGGAGAGCAGTGACAACCCATCTGAACTAGAATTGGATGCAGTCTAGAAAGTGGTTGACACAAAATGGGAAGGGCTTAAAGGGAAACCTGACTGATGAAAGCATTTCCCGACACTAACAGAAGTACAAAGAAAATTCCAATTGTATGCTGGCAGTCAAATAATCCAGAAAGCTTTACATACAACAACAGAAGGAAAATTTCTTCCTTACTACATGAAATTGACGCAGTATTTCTTGTGATCTTGTTTTTAAGGCTCTACTACATGACTGATGCAAGTTGGCACATGATCCCTGCCACTTATCAGTAAGGAACATTCATCAGCAAACAGTTCTAAGTCCACTTCCTTGTTTTAGGCAGGAAACTGCTCCTAGAGATAGGCAACATGAAAGAGCTATTTTTTTTTCTGAGAAGACTCATCAAATCCTGTGCTCAGCAACAACTAATCATCACATTGTTTAGACAAAACAACTACATCTTTACTTCTTCTGAAAGCAATAAAAAGTACAGTTGGGTACACTTACCATAAATGTAGATGTTCGAGTGTATTCACTGTTGCAGTCATTACATTTGGGTAATCTGCTTGCAGTAGCCCTCAGTCGGCCTGATTAACAAAGTCTTGGGTCCTACGTCAGTTGCTGTCTCTTCTTCCGTGACGTCAGGTCATCAGGGGTATAAAACATGCAACCGACATCATTACATCAGTGTATCTTGCCCCAGATGTCAGGTGCCCCCCTAATGGGAAGCAATTAAATCTATAAATATACAAGGTTATACCTCAAACAAAAAAGCAAATACACCAAAAAGCTTTTAAGCATTGAAAAGGAAAGAAGAGGTACAGCCAAACAAAGTCAGGGGGCTGGAGGGAAGGTAACCAGGACTGCCACAGTGAATACACTCGAACATCTACATTTATGGTAAGTGTACACAACTGTACTATGTTCTTCGTGTTTCACTGTTGCAGTCATTACATTTGGGTAGATTCCTAAAGCTAAGGATGGGAGGAGGAATTTAGATAGCATTAGGACCAGCTATAAGGCCCTGCAAAACTGCAGTGGCAAAGCAAGCTATGGATTTAGAGAAAACTGGCAAATGGTAATCCTTGGTGAAAGTATGTACAGAATGTACAGTTGTGTACACTTACCATAAATGTAGATGTTAATGTGTATTCACTGTAGAAGTCATTGCATTTGGGTAATCTGCTGGCAGGTTGCCCTCAGTCGGCCTGAATAACAAAGTTTTGGGTCCTGCGTCGGTTGCTGTCTCCTCTTCCATGATGTCAGGGGTATAAAACATGCAGCCGACGCCATTTTATTCAGTTTTTCTTGCCCCAGATGTCAGGTGCCCCCAAAATGGGAAGCAAAAAAAATTATATATATATATAAATAAACAGAAATATATGTAAATGCACTTTTAGCAACATAAACTTTACCTTCATCTAAAAGCAAATATACCACAAAGGCTTTAGTATATAGTGAATGAAAGAAAACGTATAGAAAAGGGGGATGGCGGGTGGGTAACCCAGCCTGCAACAGTGAATACACTCTAACATCTACATTTATGGTAAGTGTACACAACTGTACTATATTCTTCGTGTTTCACTGTTGCAGTCATTACATTTGCATAGAATCCCAAAGCTATGGATGGGAGGATGGAACTAAATAGCATCAGGAGCGGCTATAGGGCCCTGAAGAACTGCAGTGGCAAAGCCTGCCCTGGATTTGGAAAAGAGAGGCAAATGATAATGCTTTGTGAAGGTATGAACAGAGCTCCAAGTAGCAGCCTCTAGAATACCTTTGGTTGGAACCCCTCTGAGTAAAGTTGCTGAGGTAGAGGCATCCCTGGTGGAATGTGACCTGATCCCCTTGGGCACAGGTTTACCATGGTGTAAGCAGCAGAAACGAATGCAGTGGCCTATCCACTTAGAAATAGTCTGCTTTGATATAGCCTTCCCCTCTGACCCTGCAGCAAATGCTACCAGTAGTTGCTCAGACTTTCTTAGAGATTTGGTCCTGTTTAAGTAGAATCTTAGTTGTCTGTGTACATCCACTGAATGCAGAATCTGCTCCCCCTTGTTCTGCAGATTTGGGTAAAATGTTGACAGGTGAATTGTCTGGTTAACAGCCACACTGGATACCACCTTAGGCATAAAAGAAGGATTGGTCCTGAGGGACACCCTGCCCGGGTAAAATGTAATAAAAAGGTTCCACAGCCATGAAAGCCTGTAGTTCTGAAACCCTTCTTGCTGAAGTGACTGCCAAGAGGAGAGCTTTTTTCCAAGACAGAAATTTTATATCCGCAGTAGCTGCTGGTTCAAAAGGAGGCAGGGTGAGTTTTTCCAGCACAAAGTTGTGGTCCCATGCAGGAGTTGATCTTCTGGGAGGCCTTAAATTTTTGGCCCCTCTAAGATACTGTTTAAGCAGAGGATGAGAAAAGCGGGGAGGCTCTGTGTTGTAATGAGCCGAGATGGCAGAAGCATGGATGTTTATTGAAGAAAAAGATAGGCCCTTGTCAAGCATCTCAGTCAAATATTGTAAAATCTGAGGAATATTGGGCTTTGCTGTCTCCGTTCCTTGTGCTTGGTTCCAAGCACAGAATCTCTTCCATTTAACAGCATAAGATTTTCTAGTACTAGGCCTTCTGGCTTCCAAAATGACATCCATCACAGGTTTACTGAGAGGTGTTTGAATAATTAAATGATCAGCCATGCTGCAAGGTTCAGAGTTTGGAGCTGTGTGTGCAGAATTTGATTGTTCTGCTGAGACAGTAGATGAGGTATTTGAGGCAAGTACCAAGGAGGAAGTTGAGACATATTCCTTAGAATTCGGTACCAGTGCTGGCGAGGCCAGTCCGGAGCAACTACGATCATTTTTGTTTTTCCCTGTCCAACTTTTAGTAAGACCTTGGAGAGAAGAGGCAGAGGGGGAAAGGCATAGACTGATAGTTTTTTCCAACTGAAGGATAGGGCATCCACTTTCCATGCTTTTCTGTGATAAGTTCTTGTGCAGAATTTGTCCAGCTGATAATTTTTGGGAAAGGCACATAGATTTATGTCTGGGCTCCCCCATTTCTGTGTTAACATGCTGAAGATTTGTGGATCCAGTATTCATTCATGCAGGTCCATATGATTTCTGCTTAGGTCGTCTGCCAGAGTATTTTGTTTTCTTGGCAGGAATTGAGCTTGAAGATGTATTTGGTAAGTCAAAGCTGTGTTCCACAATGCCATGTCTAGTCTGCAAAGGGGGTAGGAATGTGTACCCCCCTGCTTGTTTATGTACCACATAACTGTGGTGATGTCCGTCTTTATCAGTAGTTGTGCTGGATGAAGTAAGTCCTTGAAGGCTGTCAGAGCATTCTGAACAGCTAGCATCTCTTTCTGGTTGATATGCAGACGCATTTGTTTTGGCTCCATTTGCCCTGAATGCATCTCCCAGCCAGGTGGGCCCCCAAACATAGTCTGATGCGTCTGTAGTTAGTGTTTGGGTGGCAGGGGGTAGCGTGAATGACAGTCCCTTGTTTTGGTGACATGTCTCTGCCCACCAAAGAAACTCCTGTTGCAGGCAGGGAATGAGAGGAATAATTGTTTCCAGACTGTGACAATGTTGACTCCATAAACTTTTTAGGTACCATTGTAGTTTCCTCATATGCAGTCTCGCATATGGAATTAGTAGAATGCAGGATGTCATGAACCCCAAAGCCTGCAGAATTTGTCTTGCAGATAACTGGGTTTTTGTTGTCATTTGTTTGAAGTATGTTGTCAGTTGCCTTTGTTTGTCTGGCGTAAGGTAAGCCATCTGGGCAGTTGTATTCAAGCTTGCACCCAGGAATGTAATTATTTGACAGGGTACCAGTTGGGATTTCATTTTGTTTACTGTGTACCCTAGGCATGTTAGAAGCCTTTTTACAAACGCCAGATGTTGAAGAAGAGTGTCCTTGACCTCTGCTTGAATGAGACAGTCGTCCAGATAAGGATACATTTGTATGCTTCTTTGTCTGCAGAATGCAATTACTGGTGCCAGGCACTTTTGTAAAGACCCTGGGCACAGTAGATAAGCCAAAAGCCAATGCAGGGAATTGGTAATGCAAAAAAACCTGCCTTGAAGCGGAGGTATCTTCTGCAGGATTCCCTTATTGGGATATGCAGGTATGCCTCTTTTAAGTCTAGAGTCACTAACCAAGCATTCCAGCCCAGCATAGGCAGTAGCTGTTGTAAAGTCAGCATTTTGAATTTTGGAATGTCCAGAAACGTGTTCAAAATCGATAAGTCCAGTATTGGATGCCAGGCATCGTCTTTTCTGGGTACCAAGAAAAGTCTTGAATAAAAACCTTGTCCTTTTTCCTTTTCTGGTACTGGTTGAATAGCCCCCATATTCATGAGGGACATAACTTGGTTCTGAGCCTCTGTCCACTGATTTTGTGGCAGATCTGGCCAACCATTTGGAATTGGCAAAGTATGGAAATGAAATCTGTACCCCTGGGATACTATGTTAAATACCCACTTGTCCTGGGTAATTAACTGCCAATTTTGAGCATGAAGTGCTAGTTTTTCCCCCAAGGGGGCCGCAAAATTTAAGTGCTTGGTGAAGGTAGAGGAAAGTCATTGAGACTGCTTACTGTAGGGTTGTGCTTTGCTTCCTCCAGATTTGGAGGTGCAGGCACCCATTGATTTGACCTGTATCTGGAGCCTTTTGAGCGCCTGGATTTGCCTTGAGTGGCTCTGTTTGACACAGGAAAGGACCAATTGTTAGTAGGCCAGTGCCTACTGAACCTGGGTGGTTGCACTTGCAAGAAATCTTTTACAGTTTGCATAGATTTAGCTTTGTCTTCCATTTTCTTTAAAATCTCTTCTGCCTTATTACCAGAGTATCATGCTGCAAGGGGGCATCCAACAATTTAGCTTTAACATGATCAGGCAGATTTTACTCCTTGATCCAGGCATGCCTTCTAATCACAGATCCAGTAACTGTGGCCCTGCAAGAGGCCTCCAAAGAATCAAAATCACATTGCAAAGTATGTTTTCCCACCTGTTCTGCTGAATGCAATAATTCCTGTAATTCTTTATTTGCCACACAATCAGAAGTCAACATCATTTCTGTTTTATTAAGCCCATAACATGCTGTTGATATTGAAGCATATGAAACTGGCAGTTTAAGGCCCTAATTGTCAAGGCTGCAGATGTATAAACCTTATTTCCCCATCTATCCAGTGCCCTGGAATCTCTATCAGAGGGGGTAGGACTTTTGGCTGTAGAGGCCTTTACACCCTTGGGACCCTGTGAAATAAGTCTCAGCAGGATTTTTGAATAGAAATTTGTGGGAGTCAGGAACCCTGTAATATCTGTCTGGCTTACTATGAGCCGGAGGTAGGGAATCAGGAGCCATGCTTGATTCCGAAAACACATCAACAATGTCTAATACTGGAGGTATTGCCAAAGGCCTATGCTGAGGAAGAAGAAGGAAATCCCTAAGCCTCTTTTTTGATACAGAGAAGTCCTGACTCTCCCAGTGAAAATGTTCCCTTAAAGTATGCAAAGTTTCTCCAAAAGAGTAATCCTCAGGAGGAGATGCAGATGGGATGGATTCTTCTGCATGAGAATCCTCATATGGTGGAACAGAAAATTCCTGATCAGAAGAGGAATCAGAAGAAATAGAAACCTGATCTGAAGATTCATAATTAGTGCCTTGCCTAGGCCTCTTAGCAGGGGGGGGGGGGGGGCCCTGATCAAGGTAATTAAGTCTTCAGCCATTTTGATCATCTGTTTTTTAGGCATAGAGGCCTGAGCACGTGGCTCATGCGTCAGTTTTTTAGACATAGAAGATGTTTTTGATCTTGTTTTTGAGGTTGGCATCTGTTTAATATAAAAATGTTGAGGCCTGAAAACACCCTCAGAAGCCAGTGCCTGCTCAGTAGCTCCAGACCCATCCAAGGGAGAGACATCCACGGGTTCAATACTCTGAGAATCTCGTGGCATACCAGACTCCGAATGGGTCTCGGTAAAGGCCTGCAACTCAAAAGTAGCGGGTATCGGGGGCTGCGAAAGCGCCTCACTGAGTACCGGTGAACCGGCGTCTGGCTAAGGAGAAGCTTCGTCATTGGTTTTGGACCTCGACGGTCTATCTCTGTCTTTTTCTTTGCGTTTTTTGTGAACTCCGGTAGTCGGATTGCTAACCAACGACATTTCAGGATAATTAAATCTTGATCCAAAATATTTAAAAGCAAAAATATACAGACGCTTAATACTGCGTTGGTTAAATCTAGCACAAAACCGACAGCAAGGCACATTATGATCTGGGCCTAGGCAAGGAATACAGTACAAATGAAAATCCTTATGAGGTATTTGCTTCCCACAAGTAATGCAATTATTAACTTTTACTGACATTGGTAAGGAGCAAGAAAAAGTTTCCCCAATGGGGTGCTTAGTTTTAGTTTAAAGACTTTGGTTCTGAAAATCGAATGCGAAAATTTTAGGAGTCGGCTGACCGGCACTTGCAAACTGCTTCTGCTTCGGGCACCACGTGGCAAGAAAGACTGACTAAAATGGTGTCGGCTGCATGTTTAATACCCCTGACATCATGGAAGAGGAGACAGCAACCGACGCATGACCCAAGACTTTGTTATTCAGGCCGACTAAGGGCAACCTGCCAGCAGATAACCCAAATGTAATGAGTGCAACAGTGAAACACGAAGAACATCTCCAGGTAGCAGCTTCTAGGATGTCCCTTGTAGGTATGCCTCTGAAAAAGGCTGTAGTGGTAGATGCAGCCCTGGTTGAGTGGGATCTGATCCCCTGTGGGAGAGGTTTTCCATGGTGCTTATAGCAGAAATGAATGCAATGGCCTATCCATTTGGAGATGGGTTTGCTTTGAAATAGCCTTCCCCTCTGTCGCTGCAGCAAATGCCACCTGCAGTTGTTCAGATTTCCTTTGAGGTTTAGACCTGTCCTTGTAGAATCTAAGTTGTCTGTGCACATCTAACGAGTGCAGTATCCGTTCCGCTTTGTTCTGTTGATAAGGAAAGAAGGTAGGCAAATGGACTGAGTAAAGGCCACACTGGATACCATCTTTGGCATGAAAGAGGGATTGGTCCTGAGGGACACCCTGCCCGCATGAAAGATGATGAAAGGCTCCACTGCCATGAGGGCCTGTAATTCAGATACCCTTCTTGCTGAAGTGATGGCTAAAAGGGAAGCTGTTTTCCAAGAAAGGAATTTTTAAATCTGCAGTAGCAGCTGGCTCAAAAGGAGGAAGGGTGAGTTTCTCTGATACAAAATTAAGGTCCCAGGCTGGAGTTGGAGCTCTCCTGGGTGGTCTTAAATTTTTGGCCCCTCTGAGGAACTGCTTGAGCAGTGGAAGAGAGAAGAGGGAGGTTCTGTGTTATAATGGGCTGAGGCGTGAATTTTTATTGAGGAAAAAGACAGGCCTGCGTGAAGCATCTCAGTTAAGTATTGTAAAATCTGAGGTAAATTGGGCACTGCTGTGCTCATCCCTTGAGATTGGTTCCAAACACAGAATATTTTCCATTTTTCAGCATAAGATTTTCTAGTACTAGGCCTCCTTGCCTCTAAAATGACATCCATCACTGGTTTACTGGGGGATGGTAAAGGAGACCTTGGGTAATTAGCCAGACTGCTAGATTCAGTGTTTGAAGCGGAGTGTGCAGAATCTGGTTCTCCTGCTGAGACAGCAGGGTAGGAGTCTGAGGCAGGTGCCATGGGGCCAACAGTGACACACTGCGCAGGAGGGGTACCAGTGTTGGCGTGGCCAGGCTGGTGCAATAAAAGTCATCCTTGGTTTGTCTTGTTTGATCTTTAGAAGTACTTTGGAGAGCAGAGGCAGAGGAGGAAAGGCATAAACTGATTTTTCGGTTTTTCCAGCTGAAGGACAGAGCATCCACTTTCTAAGCTTGTCTGTGGGGAGCCCTTGCACAAAATTTTCCAACTGATAGTTCTGGGGGGAGGCAAACAGGTCTATATCTGGGCTCCCCCATTTGCTTGTCAACATGTTGAAAATCCTTGGTTCCAGTTTCCACTCGTGTGGGTCCATGAGGGTTCTGCTTAGTCCATCTGCCAGTGTATTTAGTTTTCCTGGCAGGAATTGAGCTTGTAGATGTACTTGGTAGCTAACAGGTCTATATCTGGGCTCCCCCATTTGCTTGTCAACATGTTGAAAATTAGAAGTTATGTACTCACCATAACGTTCCATCTGAGTAGGTGTATTCATTTGTCTGCAACCTGTGGGTTATGGATCCGATATCGGATCCGAACCGGCATGGTTTTCCAGCTATGGATCCGAGCTCTCAGCTCCTTCCCTCACCCATAATGCCCTGCTCTCCCTACATGACCTCAGATCGAGTTTGCCATCAATAAAAAAATACCCTAAAAAGGGTAACACATAATATGCAGGAAACTGACAAGGCCAGGGGGATAGGAGGGCGGGATGGTTGCAGACAAATGAATACACCTACTCAGATGGAACGTTATGGTGAGTACATAACTTCTAAATCTGAAGTAGGAGATTCATTTGTCTGCAACCTGTGGGACAGAGTCCCCAGCTACCAGAATCTTGGGCGCCATCATGGAAGGATATTCCGGAGCACCGCGGAGCCAAAGGATGCTCTACCTCTAGATGTAATATCCAACTTGTAGTGGGAAATAAAGGTATGAGATGAAGCCCAAGTTGCTGCTGAACAAATATCATCCAGAGAAATTCTAGCTTTAAAGGCCGCTGAAGTAGAAACTGACCGGGTTGAATGGGCATGTACTCCCTCCGGTGCGGGCCTTCCAGAAGCTTGATAAGCCAGTAAGATGCACTGTGAAATCCAGCGTGATAAAGAGACCTTGGAAATTGGCTTGCCCAAATTGAATTTTGCAAAGGAAATAAACAACTGGTCGGATTGCCTATGACCAGCTGTCCTGTTCAGATAAAATCTAAGGTGCCTGTGAACATCTAAGGAATGTAGCTTGTATTCACCTTTGTTTTGATATTTAGGAAAGAAAACAGGGAGGTTAATGGATTGATTAATATTTGCTTCAGAAGCTACCTTAGGAAGAAAGGACGGGTTGGTCCTGAGGTATACACGGTCCGGATGAAAGACCAAGTAAGGAGGCTTGACTGATAAGGCTTGAAGTTCTGAAACTCTCTTGGCCGATGTAATGGCTACTAAAAAGGCCGTCTTGAAAGATAAAAATTTCAGATCTACCGTCGCCGCAGGTTCGAAGGGGGGAGCGGTCAAGGCCTGAAGGACCAAAGAAAGGTCCCAAGGAGGAACCACTTGCTTTATGGGGGGTCTGAGAAGAAAAGTACCTTTTAGGGAAATCTTACACAATTTGGCAGACATCAGTGGACTGGAGTCTTGACCAATATGATAATGAGAAATCGCCGCAAGCTGCACTTTGACCGTGGAACTGCTGGCACCATCATTAAAAAGAGTGGTTAAGAAGTCAAGCACCAAAGGAAGGGGGAACTGTGAAGGGGTCTAGACCTTGCCGCTCCGCCCAAATGGAGAACCGTTTCCACTTGCTGCGGTAAACTTTCCTGGTAGATGGTTTATGAGCCGCTACCAGGATGGCCTTAACTGGAGACGAAATACCGGGAGTCCTGATCAGGAGTGGAACTGGAGCAGCCAAGCAGTTAGCTTCAGGTTGTCCAGATTCGGGATTGATAGATGGGACGGGTGAGATATCAGATCCGGAATGGGATCTAGAATCCAAGGAGGATTCACCGAGTGAGACCTTAGGAAGGGGAACCAGATCTGTCGAGGCCAGAATGGGGCAATGAGAATCATTCTGCACCCCAACCGAGAGGCTTTCTGAAGAACTTGGAGCATCAGAGGCAAGGGGGTAAAGCATAAAGAAGACCGGGGCCAAGCATGCACCAGAGCGCCTCTTGGGGTATCTCCGGAGGGGATTAGAGCGAAAAACTGTCGCACTTGGTGTTTGAGGGAGACGCAAAAGATCGCAACAAGGAGTTCCCCACCGCGAAGATGCGTTCGCTACCTGAGCATTGAGAGACCACTGTAGGGGAGAGAATGGTGCGACTGAGCTTGTCCGCCAGGATGTTGGACCGACCCGAATATGCTGCAATGAGAAAGCGGTTGGTGGAGATTGCCCATTCCCACACTCTCATGGCTTCTCGACAAAGAGGGTAAGACCTGGTTCCCCTGTTTGATGATATACCAGACGACAGACATGTTGTCCAACTGAATTGCAATAGTTCCCAAGGGAAGAAAGGCCTGAAGTGCTTGCAACGCTAAGAGCACTGCTCTCATCTCTAGAACATTGATATGCAGTAAGGTCTCGAATCGCTCCACGTGCCTTGGACCGTCCGGCCTGCAAAATGCCCCACACCCGAGGCGGGAGGCGTCCGTGGTCACCGTGGCGAGAGGGGGAGAAGCACAAAAGGGGCGGCCTCCGTGGAGATCTGGTGAGTGGAGCCACCACAGGAGGGACCGCTTGCAAGCCTTGCTGATCGCAATGGGATGATGCATAGGAAGAGCAAGATAAGACCACTGAACTAGGAGTGTCCATTGAAGGACCCGCATATTGAACCTGGCGAGAGGAAGAAGAGCTATCGCTGCTGCCATGGACCCTAGAGCCCTCAGGACCAACTCTGCCGAAACTGAGCTGGAGTTGAGAATGGCCCACACCTGGAGTTGCAGATTCTGAATTCTGTCCGCAGTGAGGAAGGCTCTTAACTGTCTCGTGTCTAACCTGGCACCTATAAAATCTATGAACTGTGTAGGGGCTAGGTTGGACTTCTCTGTATTTATTGTGATGCCCAGACGGGGAGCTAGATGGAGAAAGGAGTCTCGTGCCAATAACAGTAGATGCCTTGTTGGAGCGGTGAGAAGCCAGTCGTCCAGGTAAGGGAAGACCTGCACCCCCTGAAGCCTCAGGTGGGCCGCTACCACTGCTAATACCTTGGTGAACACCCTGGGGGCTGTGGTGAGACCAAAGGGAAGGACCCGGAATTGGTAGTGACTGGCTCCCAGCCTGAAGCGGAGAAACCTCCTGGAGTGCCTGTCCATTAGAATATGGTAGTACGTGTCCTTGAGGTCTATAGAGCACATCCAGTGATTTTCTCCCAGAAGGGGGAGAATAGACTGTAAGGTAACCATTCGGAACTTCTCCTTGGGAACTGCCAGGTTCAAGAGAGAAAGGTCTAGTATTGGTCGTAGATCCCCCGTCTTTTTTGGCACTAAAAAGAACCTGGAGTAGAACCCTGATCTGATCTGGTCTGGGGAGACGGGCTGGATGGCTCTTTTCCTTAGCAGATGGCCAATTTCTGCTAAAGCGGCCTCCCTCTGACCGGGTGGAACGTCGGGGAGGGACTTCACTTTTAGAAGGTGATGAAATGGGATGCGGTATCCTCTGGATATGATGCGGAGGACCCAGCGGTCTGATGTTATGGACTCCCATGCCGCTAGGTGCTCCGAAACGCCCCCGACTGCCTCCAGAGTGGAGCAGCCGGGCAACCCTTCAGGTTGCTGCGCTGGCTGTTCAGAGAAGGGTTCTCTGGACCAAGTTCCTGGGAGCCCCTCTGCCCCTGGGCGGCCCTGCCTGTCCTCCTCTGCCACGGAAGGACTGGTTGTCCGGAGCGGGTTGGGACTGCTGCGACTTCGAACCACATCTTCTTCTGGCCCTTTGGTTCCTAGAATAGGGCCTCTGGGGCACAGAGAAGCAGATTCGACGGCAGACAGCCTTCCCATCCTTTTCGCTCTGGGTCAAAGTATCGAACAGTTTTGCCAAAAGGGCAGAACCATCAAGGAGCGCAAATGACGCCTTGAAGGGCTCCGTGAAATCGCAATGACGGAGCCAGGCCGGACATCTAGTAACTAGGCCTGTCCCTGCGGCTCTAGTGGCTCCCTCCGTAGCATGGGACAGTAGCCGCATAGAGGTATTAGTCACGGACCTGAGAGTGGCCATACGGGTGGAGTGCAATAATTTGTCCTCCTCCGACATGGACTCTGGGGATGCAGCGTATTCTTGATGAGATCGCTGCATCCTAATCACATGTGCCAGATAGTTCAGCCTCACTGAAAAGGTCGCTGAACTAAACATCAGCTTCCCAAGCGGGTCCATCATCCGAGACTCCTTGCTCGGGGTGGACTGAGGGGCTCTCCTGAGCAAGTTCCTCTTGGTGGCTGCCGCCAACATGGCATCTACCGGAGGCCCTTTACTCCAGTGGGCACGGTCAGCCGGGGGGCTAAGTATACGGTCATGCCTTTTGGGAAATGGCTCCACGGTGTCCGGATCCTTCCATGCCCTGGTGGTAATCAGGTCCACCAGGGGGTCGGCAGGAGGTGACACCCAAGAGGTAGACGGGCCCGCTTCAAATGCCTCCAAGAACACGGACTCGTCCGAGGAAGACTTGGGGCAGACCACCCCTTATGCGAGCATTTCCATGATGTCTCCAAAGGAGACATCCTCGGGGTGATCTTGGGGAGCCTTCCCTTCCTCCAAACTGTCTTCTGTGAGAGACTCGGGAGTCTATGTGCCTCCTTTGACGTGATGCTTGCGAGGGCATCCCGGGGCTGTCAGAAGATCCTCGCAGCAGTGTCATGTTCCAAAGGAACAACTTGGGGCAAAGGAGCGGGCTGTCCCAGTGGCCGGATGGTGGAAGCCTGGCCCAGTGCAGATGGAGCGGGACGGAGCCGGCAAGTGCCGGGGTCCGAAACCCTCAACAGGGCCCTCTCCACTACATCAAAAGCAGAGGGGAGCCGACCTCACCAAAGGATCCGATAATCGGCTCCCCTAGGATCCGAAGAGTGGATAGGAGCCGGCGCCAAGCACTGGATCCAGGGACAGTGCGCCCGACACGGACGGGCGCCAAGGAGCACTGATCCCCAGATCCGGCTCGGATCCAGGCTCCGAGGTCGGATCCGGCACTCGAGGGCAGGGTCGGATCCGGCACCTAGTACTATCGGCGCCGACCCACCCCGCCCGGCTGCTCGGCTCCAACTGCTCAACCCGGTAGCGGGTCAGAGAAGGAGCTATAGGCTTAAAGGGTCGAGCTCCCCAGAGGGGAGGCAAGAGCACTCCCATCTGCATCTGGGCCTGGATGAACCTTCTCATCATCCGTCCAGATCAGCATCAGATAAACTGTAGATCTGACGAGGCTACCGAGGTAGGCCCTGAGTGCCTCCTCGATAGCCTCGACAGAGATCGGGTCTCCTCCTCCTCAGGTCCCGTGAAAAGCACACAGGAGACCAGAGCCGAGGAGGGGAGAACCAGCAGACAAGGAGGCCGGAGGAGAAGCCCGCTGGCAGGCGGGCCGAAACAGAGGTCTCGCCCACCGCTATGGTGCTTCTCCTCCGTCCTTCTTCTTGCTTCTCCTCCAAACCACTAGAGGGAGGTTGAGTCCCAGGTGGAGGAGGGGAGCCGAGAGGAGGGAACCATAGCCACGGTACCCCCGAAGGAGCGGTAGCCGAGCCGAGTCCGGGGCAAAAGTCCCGCCAGGACCAGCTTCACCTCCGCCTCTTTAATGCCCTGGGGTTGAACCCTGCACAAATGGAACATCCAGAAGTGAGGTGTTCAACCCCAATGTATCAACACCGAGTGTGGCCATCAGCAGGGGAAAGCTTATGGCCACACTCGGAGCACTTCGAAAAAACAGCCTTAGGTGGTTCAGACATCCTAAGGACACTAGTTTTTTTTACTCTAAATAAACTAAAAAGTAAAGGCTAACTAGCCAAACAAACACAGGCCCAAACACACACTACGCACCAGCGAGGGGAGGGAAACTAAAAGTTATAAAAGTTAATAAAACTAAACAACTTTAAGCTAAAAAAAAGGGAAACCTATAACTTTCACACAAAACTGACTGAAAAAACCTTAAATTTAACACTGAAATAGAAGTAATGAACACTTAGCTGTAGAGCTCTAGGAAACCAATCTGGTCACCAGCGCGGCAAACTAGATCTGAGGTCATGTAGGGAGAGCAGGGCATTATGGGTGAGGGGAGGAGCTGAGAGCTCGGATCCATAGCTGGAAAACCATGCCGGTTCGGATCCGATATCGGATCCATAACCCACAGGTTGCAGACAAATGAATCTCCTACTTCAGATTCCTTGGTTCCAGTTTCCACTCGTGTGGGTCCATGAGGGTTCTGCTTAGTCCATCTGCCAGTGTATTTAGTTTTCCTGGCAAGAATTGAGCTTGTAGATGTACTTGGTAGCTCAAGGCTGTGTTCCACAATGCCATGGCTAGTCTGCAGAGGGGGCAAGAATGTTCACCCCCCCTGCTTGTTTATGTACCACATAACAATGGTGTTGTCCGTCTTTACCATTAATTGTCCTGGAAGAATGTGGTCCTTGAAGGCTGTCAGAGCATTCTGTACAGATAACATTTTTTTATGATTGATGTGAAGGTGCATTTGAATTGGGTTCCATTTGCTTCCATTTGCCCTGAATGCACTTCCCTGCCAGGTGCGCCCCACATGCATAGTCTGATACATATGTTGTTGGGTAGAAGGAGGTAGGCAAATGGACTGAGTAAAGGCCACACTGGATACCATCTTTGGCATGAAAGAGGGATTGGTCCTGAGGGACACCCTGCCCGCATGAAAGATGATGAAAGGCTCCACTGCCATGAGGGCCTGTAATTCAGATACCCTTCTTGCTGAAGTGATGGCTAAAAGGGAAGCTGTTTTCCAAGAAAGGAATTTTTAAATCTGCAGTAGCAGCTGGCTCAAAAGGAGGAAGGGTGAGTTTCTCTGATACAAAATTAAGGTCCCAGGCTGGAGTTGGAGCTCTCCTGGGTGGTCTTAAATTTTTGGCCCCTCTGAGGAACTGCTTGAGCAGTGGAAGAGAGAAGAGGGAGGTTCTGTGTTATAATGGGCTGAGGCGTGAATTTTTATTGAGGAAAAAGACAGGCCTGCGTGAAGCATCTCAGTTAAGTATTGTAAAATCTGAGGTAAATTGGGCACTGCTGTGCTCATCCCTTGAGATTATTTCCAGGCACAGAATATTTTCCATTTTTCAGCATAAGATTTTCTAGTACTGGGCCACCTTGCCTCTAAAATGACATCCATCACTGGTTTACTGGGGGATGGTAAAGGAGACCTTAGGTAATTAGCCAGACTGCTAGATTCAGTGTTTGAAGCGGAGTGTGCAGAATCTGGTTCTCCTGCTGAGACAGCAGGGTAGGAGTCTGAGGCAGGTGCCATGGGGCCAACAGTGACAAACTGCGCAGGAGGGGGTACCAGTGTTGGCGTGGCCAGGCTGGTGCAATAAAAATCATCCTTGGTTTGTCTTGTTTGATCTTTAGAAGTACTTTGGAGAGCAGAGGCAGAGGAGGAAAGGCATAAACTGATTTTTCATTTTTTCCAGCTGAAGGACAGAGCATCCACTTTCCAAGCTTGTCTGTGGGGAGCCCTTGCACAAAATTTTTCCAACTGATAGTTCTGGGGGGAGGCAAACAGGTCTATATCTGGGCTCCCCCATTTGCTTGTCAACATGTTGAAAATCCTTGGTTCCAGTTTCCACTCGTGTGCGTCCATGAGGGTTCTGCTTAGTCCATCTGCCAGTGTATTTAGTTTTCCTGGCAGGAATCTGCCCACCAAAGGAACTGTAGGTGTAGACAAGGAATGATAGGAATCATTGCTTCTAGATCCTGAGAATGTTGACACCATATGCTTTTTAGATACCATTGTAGTTTCCCCATATGCAGTCTTGCATATGGAATTAAAAGAATGCAGGAGGCCATGAACCTCAAGGCTTGTAGTATTTGCCTTGCAGATAGCAGGGTTTTTGTGACCACTTGTTTGAAGCAGGTTGCCAAGTGAATTTGTTTCTCTGGCATCAGGAAAGCCATCTGGGAAGTTGTATTCAAGCTTGCTTCCAGGAATATAATTTGTTGACAGGGTACCAGGTGTGATTTCTTTTAGTTTATGGTGTACCCCAGACAAGTTAGCACCCACTGTGTACAAAACCCAGATTATTCAAAAGTATGTCCTGGTTTTCTGCCTGAATTAGACAATCGTCCAGGTATTGGTATATTTGAATATTTCTTTGACTGCAAAATGCAAGGACTGGAGCTAGGCACTTTGTGAACACCCTGGGTGCAGTAGATAAGCCAAAGGGCATTGCAGAGAACTGATAGTGCGTGTAGCCTGCTTTGAAGCGTGGGTATCTTCTGCAAGATTCGCTGATTGGGATGTGCAAGTATGCTTCCTTTAAATTTAGTGTTGCCAACTAGGCATCTCTGCTTAGCATAGGAATCAACTGGTGAAGAGTCAGCATCTTGAATTTTGTAATCACCAAAAAGGTGTTTAGAGTAGGCAGGTCCAAGATAGGACGCCATGAATTGTCTTTTCTAGGTACCAGGAAAAATCTGGAGTAGAAACCTTGTCCCTTTTTCTCTTCTGGTACTAACTGAATAGCCCCTATGCTTAAGAGAGAGAGTACTTGCTTTAGGGCCTCTGCCCACTGCTTTGGAGGTAGATCCGGCCAACCGATTGGAATTGCTGACGTGTGGAAGTGAAATCTGTATCCTTGGGGCACAATACTTAAAACCCATTTGTCCTGGGTAATGAGTCCCCAGTTCTTTGCATGAAGTGCAATCTTTCCCCCCAAAGGGGCAGTCAGTTGAGAAGTGCTTGGAAGTTTTAAAAAGAAGTCATTGAGACAGTTTACCATAGGGGGGAGTTTTATTACTCCCAAATTTGGAAGTGGAGGCCCCCCACTGCTTAGTCCTGTGCGTCCCCTGGGACTGAAGCCTGGGTGCTCTGCTGGATCTGGGTTTGGACGGAGGAGGTCTGGAAGAGGCAGGAAAGGACCAATTCTTAGAAGGCCAATGCCTACTAAATCTTGGAGGTTGTACTTGTAAAAAGTCTTTAACAGTTTGTATAGATTTACCTTTTTCCTCCATCTTTTTAAGAACTTCTTCTGCCTTGTTGCCAAACAGGTGGCCCTGATTTAAGGGAGCATCTAGTAATTTTGCTTTAACATGATCTGGCAAGGACTGCTCCTTAAGCCAAGCATGCCTTCTAAGTACAGACCCAGTTACCGCAGCCCTGCAAGATGCCTCTAGTGAATCAAAACCACATTGCAATGTAGGTTTACCAACTTGTTCAGCAGAATGCATAAAATCCTGTAAATCCTTATTTTCAGCACAATTAGGAATCAACATAATTTTCTGTTTAAGCAATCCAATAATATGCAGCTGATATTTTAACATATGAACCTGGCAATTCAAGGCCCTAATGGCCAAAGCTGCAGAAGTGTATACCTTCTTACCCCATCTGTCCCGCGCCCTGGAGTCTCTATCAGAGGGGGTAGGATTTTTGGCAGTAGTAGCTTTAATGCCCTTGGGTCCCTGTAAAATGGTTTCAGGATCTGCAGTAGGATTTTTGAAAGGAACTTGTGAGAGTCAGGAGCCCTGTAATATCCATCAGGTTTTCTGGAAGCAGGAGGTAGAGTCTGGGGCCATGCTAGATTCTGAAAAGGCATCATCCACAATGTCCAGTACAGGAGGTATAGCTAAAGGCCTGTGCTGGGGCAGGAGTAAGAAATCCTTAAGCCTCTTTTTAGAATCAGAGAAATCCTAACTTTCCCCAAGAAAAAGCTCCCTGAGAGTATGCAAGGTTTCACCAAAAGAGAAATCCTCGGGGGGGGGGGGGGGTTTAGAGTCCTCAACATCAGAATCCTAATAGGTAGATAAGGGTAAATCCTGGTCATCAGAGGAAACAGAAATTTCAGAATCCTGGTCAGAAGTATCATAAGCAAACTCAGTCCTAGGTCTCTTAGCAGGGGAAGGTTGGCTTCCCCTGATTAAAAGTAATAAGATCTTCAGTCATTCTTATCATTTGTTCTTTAGGCATACAGGCCTTATCATGCGGTCTGGGCATCAGTTTTCTAGGCATGGTTCAAGTTTTAAGCCTTTTAAAAGATGGGGCCGGTTTAATATGCAAGTCAGTAGGCCTGAATACACCCTCAGACGCCGGTGCCTGCACAGTGGCTCCAGACCCATCCAAGGTAGAAACATCCGCAGGTTCCACAGTTGAAGCATCTCGTGGCATACCGGACTCTGAATGGGTCTCAGTAGAGGCCTGTGAATCTGAAGCAGCGTGTATCAGGAGCTGCGAAAGCGCCTCACTGAGTACCGATTAACTGGGCGGCCTGTCTCTGCCTTTATCTTTGCATTTTTTCAGAATGTTGGTAGTCGGATGGCTTACCGAAAACATAGGATAATTGAACCAAGCACCAAAAAATTTAGAAGCGCAAATATACAGACGATGGAGAGTTTGTGGTTTAAATAAGGCACAAAACTGACAGCGAGGTACGTCGTGGTCAGGGCCTATGCAAGGAATACATTATGAATGAAAATCTTTATGAGGTATTTGCTTTGCACAAGAAATGCCATTATTTACTTTTACTGACATCGGTTTAGAGCAAGAAAAAGTTTCCCCAACAGGGTACTTAGCTTTAGTTGAAGACTTTGGTTCTGAAACTTGAAAACGAAAATTTCAGGAGTCGGCCGAATGGCACTTGCGAACTGCTTCTGCTTCGGGCACCGCACGGCAAGAAAGACTGATGTAATGATGTCGGCTGCATGTTTTATACCCCTGACGACCTGACTTCACGGAAGAAGAGACAGCAACCGATGTAGGACCCAAGACTTTGTTAATCAGGCCGACTGAGGGCTACTGCAAGCAGATAACCCAAATGTAATGACTGCAACAGTGAAACACGAAGAACATCTAGGAAAATGAAAATAAAGTGTTTTTTTTTATTACAACTAAATAGATTTTATTAGCTATTACAATACACTAAACAGGAGAAAATAAAACAACACAATACTGCTGCCAAAGACCCACGAGTTAAATAATGGGAAGACAGTACAACCAGCAATTAACTACAAGGACAAAAACAAGAATAAAATAAGGAGTCACTACAACCTTCAATGCTCATTACCATAGGGATATGCATGATTTTGTGTGACAGATAAGTCACACATTCCTCCTACTGCCTGCTGTTGCCTAGCTCTGAGGTCTCTAAAGATAGAGAGCAGCTTACTGTGCTTTTGATGAAAGTGTTTGCCATCTTACTAAGAAATAGCCAAATGGCAGATATTCTAAGCTATATAGATTGTATGCTGCGCAGGATATACCACCTGGTTATCTTCCAAAGCTTCAAGCCACCTTCTATACACCCAAACCATTGGTCAGCTTGACTCACCTGACTAAAAAGACAGGCCTGGGTGCCAAGCCTTTCAGAGCTTTCCTGACACCAAGAAAAGCTGCCCTCTACGGGTTTTTGAGGCTCGATGGTCAGAAAATGCATTTCCATTGCTGGGAAGACAAGATCCCTTTGGGTAAAACCTTCCACATTACTTTTATAGTTGTTTAAACTATTTTAGTGGGAAAAAATAAAGCTACAGAAAAGTATTTTTATTTTTGGGGTAGAAGTTAAAAGTTGTCTAAAACTACTTTTTCTGTGGAAAAACTAAATTTATTTTATTTTATTATTTGGATCTGGTGTGTTAAAATAGCTTTTTACTGTGTTTTTGAGGTGAAAATTTGACTTTTTGACACTTTCCTGTTTTATAGAGATTGCTGCTAAGCCTCCCCAGGAAACAAGCATCATGTTCATCTTCAGACTGGAACAAACTCCTTTTTCTTTGGCTGGATCTTCTTCCAGACACAAAAATGAAAAAAATAACCAAGCAGCCTTTGTCACCACAGCAGGCTGGTAATTTGCCACAACCACAGATGTCTGATACCATATACTGTCTCCAAGGACAATAGAAGCAGTTCCTCTTTCCCAGCTGGGGAAACTGATTATTCAAGAATGTTTTTCGTACCAAAGAAAGAAAATCCTTGGAGAAAAGTTCTGGATCATTCATTCCTGAATCATGACACCTCTTGCAAGACTTTGCATGAGAAAGAAACAGCGGTGCCTCAAGTCTCTGGTCCTAGCATCAACACCCATTGCCTTTTTCAAACTTCACTTCTGGGATTTGTGAAAAGATAAATCACTTGGGGGAAGACATCAAAATTGACTGAATCCAGGTCTCCCGTTTTCCCTTCCTGTTTCAAAGCTGTCAGTTACTACATATGCCTTGGACTTTGCTTGTGGACCAGTGTCAAGGGGAATACAATAACAAGGTCTCTGGGAGAGGAAAGCCAGAAAAAAGCACATAAATATAAAAGAGATGCTAGCTCTTTTCAAGGCTCTCAATTCTCTGAATCATCCGTGGTCCCTAAGACCTCAAGTAGTTACAGACAATAACTACTACAGTGATGTGGTACATAAAAGGGGAAACAAGATCTCTCCCCCTTTGCAGACTAGTCGTGTTTGCATGGGATATAGATTTACAGCACAGTTTCACTCTACAGGCATCTTACATTCCACCAGAGCAAAACTGTCTGGCAGACAAGTTGAGCAGGACAAAGGCAGACTCTCAGGAATGGAAAATAGATGGTGGTGTGTTTCAAGTTTTGATCCAGATCTAGGGAATTCCTTATGTAGACATTTTTGCCTCCTCTAGACAACTGGCAAAATTCTGTTCCAGGTCTCCAAACAAGAAGGATCAGTTGTTCATTTCTTGTGAAGGCAGGAGACAAACTGTGTCAAAGCAGACTACTTCCAAATGGTTGTCCTAGGCTATTACATTTTGTTAGTCCTATCACAACAAAATTATTCCAGACAGGATCAGGACACACTTTACTAGGGGTTTGGCTTCATATATAGCTTTTTGGAAAGGGATGGACTCTAGAATACTTGGTTCTCTGTGCATAGTTTTGGAGAGCACTATAAACTAGATTCCTCATTCAGGTCTCAGATAGGCTTTGTTAGGACTCTTCTCCTTCCACCTCTCAGGTGTTTTAAGCTATGGTAATCTATCCATATAGCGTAGACGGCTACAACAGTGATCACTATGAAGAACTTAGTACAATTGTGTAAATAAACTTATCATAACAGCAGATGCTTTAATGATTGCTGCCACCTCTCCACCCCCCCCCCCTTTTTTTTTTTTTTTTTTTTTAACTATGCCATTATGCATTTGTTTTTCTTTTCCTAGCAAAATATCCTCTCAGGGCTTAGCCTCCATCAGCAGTGGACAGCCTGACACACAAACCTGTCTTTTCAGTCAGCTTGGCTCGAGCTAACAATTTGGGCAAATGGAAAGTGTCCTGAAATGTTGGAAGCTGGAAAGTTGAAATATCTTAGGGAGAATGTAACCCATATAGCTCACACTACTGTTATGGTAGGTTTACTTAACTGTAGTTTCATGAGAACATTCATCAAACCATGGAATAGTAAACAGTCTCCATTATTTCAACAACAGGACCCCTTTCAATCCATCTTGTTGTTTTAAAAATAGTAACTCTCGACTAAACCTTAACTTTTTAAACAGGTAAAACTCAAGTTACATACTTTCACATCTAACTTCTCTAGTGCACACTGCAGAGTGCATTCTTTTCAATCTTACCTTTAAGCATCCCTGTGACTAGCACTTTCTCTAATACCTGCTGGAAAGCACTAGGAAGCCTTAAACTCATACAAAACACTAAACTCTCCTCGTTAACAAGGAGAAATTAATAGTAGGCACTAAACAGCCTATAATTGCAAAGTACCTTGCTAAGGAAACAGCTCCTATACTTTACAAAGAAAAAAAAAAAGCCCCAAACCAAGCATGTCCAAGGGTCAGCTTCCGGTGATTTCTCCTGTCCACCTGGTGAATCTGGGCATACTGGGGCAATGCAGCAATTGCCTCATGTACACAGACAACCCTCTCCTCCTACCACCCAACACTACAACCTGTGAGAGATGCACTTACATAGCCAAAATGGAAGCAAAGCTCTCTCCACCCAAGATTGTGCTAAACAGTCAAGAGGAGAAGGTTAACACCCACACTACATCTCAAGCAACACATAGCCCTTCTAAACCCGCACCACCAACACCCACATATAGCAACACTAAATCCACATATGCAGAGGCCCTTAACTGTAACCTGCCCAAGCAACAAAGACCTCTGAAGCTGAAACGCAAACAAACACCAATCACAACCAATGTGTCACATAGTTCACAACACCAGTGTGCCACCCAGCAACAGCCCCTAAGGCAAGACAATGTACACTTTAGTCATAGGTGACTCTACAGTCCGGCACACTGATGTCCCTCTCACCAGGTTGAATAAGGAGAAAATTATAGTCAGCTGCCTGTCGGGTGCCAGGATCCGCCACATAACGCATGCACTCAAGTCACTCCACAACAAGTACAAATATGACTCTGTCATTGTCCATGTTGGAGTGAATGACTTGAGACGTACCTCCCTGAACTATATGAAAAGAGACATGGAAGAGCTCTCGGATCATGTGGCCCAGGCAGGTATGACCCTAGCCCTG
The DNA here is from genome assembly GCF_019279795.1 of Protopterus annectens. Taxonomy (NCBI): domain Eukaryota; kingdom Metazoa; phylum Chordata; order Ceratodontiformes; family Protopteridae; genus Protopterus; species Protopterus annectens. Next base: position 257,118,164 of record NC_056737.1, read on the forward strand.
AGTAGCATCCTGCCTTCGCCCAGAATGATACCACAATAGAAGGATAAAATGATTGACTTCAACAATTGGCTAAGCTTATGGTGTCATTCAAAGGGGATCCAGTATCTGTCTGCCTGGGATGACATGATTGACAGACCACGATGCTTTGCCAGAGATGGTCTGCACCTGTCGCCCTGGGATTCAGGTTACTGGCTAAGGCTCTTGCCACCCTATAGTGCCTTTTTAGGCAAACTTCAAAGGACAAAACCACCACCGTAACAGGTACAAGCATGCAAAATCTGAAGGTAATGCTACTCAATGCTAGAAGTCTAAACCTCAAAATGCACTCTCTCGAGGCACTCCTAAAAATGGAGAACATCGATATCTGTGCAGTAACTGAGACCTGGTTCAAGGCTCCAGAGAGCACCCCTGCAATACCAGGCTACAACTCTTACCACACTTTTGGCCACCAAACCAGGACCGAAACACTAAAGGTGGAGGAGTGTCAATATTCACCAAGGATATTCACACCACCAGGCTAGTTGGCCAACACAATGTGTCTGAAATTCTCCAAGTGCAACTAACACTAGGTAAGACTGCAATCCAAATTGTAGCTTGCTACAGATCCCCCACCATACCCCAAGATTCTCACTACACCTTTCTAAACATACTGGAAAATATTAAGATAGAACCAAACACCCTAATACTGGGTGATTTTAACTACCCTGCCATTAACTGGGAAAACTACTCATGTCCCAACACCTTTGCGCAACATTTCTTGGAATTCATAAATTCCAATGCCCTGGATCAACTAATCCACAGTCCCACCAGGGGCTCCAATATCCTAGACCTGGTCATTACCAACATGGGAAATCAATGCTCCATACCTATGGTCACCCCTCGTTAGTCAGGTCTGACCATAAGCTAATCACCCTTAACATCCACATCCCACCCCACCCCCAGTAAAGAAACCACCATAAAAACTTCTCCAAAGCCAACTTCATGCTACTCAAGTCAGAAGTGACAAACTTCATAACACCCATGCAGACGGGAACTGAAAGTTCAACTGCTGAATCCTACACTAAGGCACTGTATGAAAGCACATCCACTCATGCATGAATCGTGCCATCCCAAATAGAACCAAAATGCTCTCATCCAAAAAAAGGAAGCCAATCTGGTGGTCCCCTGCCATAAACAAACTTTACAACAAAAGGAAGAAACTTTTGCAGAAAAGAGGAAAATCCCAGGATGCAAAAACTCCCTTACTAGCCTCAGTAAGAAACTGAGATGCCTCATAAAATCCTCCAAAGCTAGTTACGAAAATAAAATTGCCAAAGATTCCAAAGACAACCACAAAGCATTCTATAACTATGTCAAGAATCTAAATGGCAATGCTCAGATCTGCTCTGAGCTAAAACAGAATGGCATTAAATATACTGATCCAAAGGATATTGCCAATATCCTGGCAGATCGATTCAGTGCCAACTTCACCCCCCCTCACCCCTAAATGGCCCATCTCAATACCGAAGATTGCCAAATTCCAGTAATAACGCCACACAGGTACAAAACGCACTCTCTAAAGCCAAGAATACAGCATCCATGGGACCAGATGACATCCCGGCTGTGTACTACATGAACTACAATATGAACTGGCACCTCACCTAAGTGTCATGTTTAATCATAGCCTCACCTCAGGTTTCGTGCCCACTGAGTGGCGCAGAGCTACAGTTATCCCAATCCACAAGGGGATCCACCTTGGATCCCGGAAACTACCGTCCCATCAGTCTGACAAGCCTTATCTGCAAGGCCATGGAGCGTATTATCATGGAACTTATAAACAAAGACATTGGCAACCTTCAAACACTGGACCCCACCCAGTTTGGGTTTGTGAAGGGCTGATCTTGTCTCCTGAACCTGAATGACTTCTTTGAATCAGTCTCTAGAGCCATGGACAAGGGTAAGGTGGTCCACACAGCCTATCTAGACCTTGCCAAGGCCTTTGACACCAACCCCACTCTGGAATCATAGATAAACTTACTAAGTTGGGCATTAATCCCTATGTCACCCAATGGGTTGCTAAATGGCTTACTGATAGAACCCACACTGTAAAAGTAGCCGACTCCAAATCCAGCTCCAGACAAGTGACAAGTGGAGTACCTCAGGGTTCAGTCCTGGGGCGCTCTTGTTTGGCATCTACTTCTCTGAAGTACAGGTCAACACTAAGGGACTCTGGCTAACAAAGTTTGCAGATGACTGCAAACTGGGAGCCATTACTGAATCCCCAAATGATGTGGATACTCTACAAAAGGGCCTTACAGAAACAGATGCTTGGTGCCAGAGCCATGGGCTCAAGCTCAGTGCCAAGAAATGTATTGTTATCCCTTTGGGAAAAACATGTATCCATGAATTACCATATAGGTGGCAGTACACTAAACACAGAAAGTGTGATAAGAGACTTAGGGACACAGGTGGACAGTGGTCTCACCTTCGATAACCACATCGCCACAACAGTCAGAAAATCCTTCTATGTGGCACACCTCATCACGAAGGGCTTTTCATCCAGAAAAAGGAGGTCATTGTCCCACTGTACTCATCCCTCATTAGACCCATTATAGAATACAACGCCCCATTTGGTATGTACCTCTCAAGACATCTGCAACAACTGGAAAGGCCTCAGAAATACCTCACTAAAAGAATCACAGGCCTAAAGCAGATGCCCTACGCTGACCGCCTTTAAAAACTCCAGCTATACTCTGTTGCATATCGCCTACTCAGAGGCGATCTCTGCTTAACATACAAGGCCATGTCAAACCCAGAGCTGTTGGACATGCTACACTTAAAGAAATCCCAATCCCTCAGAGCTACACGCCCAGGGATCTAAACCTTGTCATCACAATAAACAAAACATGCTGGAGGGATAGGTTCCTGACCCAGAGACTCCCCAGACTCTGGAATAGATTGCCCATACATGTCAAGCACAGTGCCTCTTTGGACCTCTTCAAGAGGAACCTTGACGATTGGATGGGAGAAAGGAAATTCACCCCAGGGATCACGTCAGTCGCCCTGCTAGACAGGTGTCCAGGAAAGTAAATAATGTGGGAAGAAATAGCCAGGGAATTGTTATGGCTAGGCTTGTATAGGCCTTAGGGCTGATAGCCTAGTACCAACCTATGAACCTATGAACGCGTGATGAAGTCAATATGTTAACTGTACCCCCACTGTCTTTGGAAACCCCCGCTTCAGAAATCCCTAAAAGGCACAAATTCCTTATGAAAGATGTTCATACCTCAATTTAGGTACTGCTGTAGATTAAATGTTCCCTGTCCTAAATTAACTTTCTTGTACAACATAACATGCTTAAGATCTGCTTCTAACAAGCCACATTCAGGGCAACATCTTCTTGCTCCAAAATAAAATGTTACTAACAGAAAACACTACAATACATATGTTATATGACAAACTGCACAACAGAAACCCAGTGTCTAAGTCAAGACTCGTTTAACTTTCTCTTAAAGCAAGTCAATCAAAAAGATCACTGGCCACTTTCCTACTGACATAACAGATCTCAATTGATGAGTGTAAAAGAAAGTTCATTCTCTCAGGTCTAACCTGGACTTCCACTCAGCCAGACCTAAAAGATTACTGTGAATACTTATGGCAGACAATTTGCTCCTGAACTATGCAGGAGTAAAGGCAACCATTCCAAGGGAACTCACAAGCTTAGAAATAAGAATTACGAAGAACTGATTGTCAAGATCAGTCCTTACTGCAAATGAGAAAATACTGCAGTAAGACCAAACCTTAATTGAAGATTCTACAGTGGAATGTTTTAGATTACTCTGTAATTAATTAATGAGAAAAATGGCTTATGTAAGTGTTGTGGTAAAATACAGATTTTTACACTTTCTGACTAGATAGCACAGCTGTCAACTGTCCATACTTTTGGTCTGTTCCTTCTAAAATGTGAGGTTTTCTGGCAAATCACTAAGGACCAAAGTCAGTAAACAAATGCTGTTTCAGACTTCATATCCTTCAAATAAAATGCATGCCAAGATAAATCCTGTTATTCTACTAAGTTTACAAGAGCAATATTTAAAATATGTCCCTATTTTTGTGCTTTTGTTCCCCTATTATTTTAGGCATTATCCAGATTTCTTGCACTACAAGGTTGAGAGGCATCAGACAGTAATATGGACAACACTCTTCGCTCGAAAAACAAAATTACAAAATAACTGTTGTACAGTTACTTTTCTAGAGGAATTATAGAGCTGACATCCACGTTACAGAAGGATATAAAGTGTTATGATTAAATAAGCAGGGTAAAAATATTCATTTTGAAAACACTAACTCTTCTAGAAGGGAAAGTAAAAGATTAAACCACCTGTTGTAGTCAGAAATCAGTTTAGATCTGAGACTGACAAAAGTCTTTTTTCCCCTTGTAAGTTGACAATTTGGGTTCAATTTTAAGATATGAAACCTCATTTAAAGTTCATGAGCTAAAGAAATAGCCACCAAACTGATTATGCTGAATAACAACTGTGTGATGTAATTTGAGCAGCAAAGGTGACTGTGAACAGTCAAAAAATATTGGCATGCACACAGCCAAAATGTAATACTTTCAGAAATGCTGCTTATTGCCATTTCTCTGCACGTCTGTCAGACACTTAGCACTAGAGTGTTATTTTGTGCTCCACTGGGATGGCATTGATCATGTGACTAGTTAGTTTAGGAGTAAGTAAACGTAATGCTCCTTTAACATTCATTGCAAATGCTAGTAAGTACAGTTTCATGCATCTCTGCAGTGCCATATTAAATTTGTGCTTTATATACAATACCGTTTTGGATATCATTAAAAAAATCACTTCTCTTGTATGCAAGTATAAAATCACTGCACTGACTACCACAGTCCCATTTACATTCCCTACCTCAGGACTGAAACAGCTATGATCTATCTGCCACCACAATCATTCCTGTGTGTAGTTTACGTCATGTTACTACAGTGCTAAAAAGTCCACAGCACACAGAATTTAATACTGTAGTTATTACTGCAGTCTGCTTAATAAGATCCCATGTAGCATACTAAATTCCAAAGATAATCACAAAGTTGCAACTCTACATGACACAATTTCTAGATCACATGGCCAAGACATTAATGTGATTATGTAGCATAAACAGTAGTTGCTAACTTCTATGATGCACAGCCAGCTGCTATCATAAAGGAGACAGAGCAGTATGTATTCTCAATTTTGTTCTTTTGAGAGAGATTGAAAGATTATGTATCATGTGCAAGGGGGATTATTTCACTAATCTTAAATTCTGCGTACTCCATTTGAACAGTAAATCAACTATGTTTAATTTATACTATATCTATACATGGTCTCTAGGACAGCACAGCCTGTGCAGCCTGTGAATAAGAGTAAACAGAATGTCATCTATACAGACAAAAAAATATGACAGGGACTCCTCGTACAGTAACTAGTACATCTGAGATGGTACACAAAAATGTTCAGCTTTTGTAGGCCTGCCTTTATTCATTCATTTCTTTGTTTGTTCATCTACCGTGACTCAGACCTACTTGGTTCTTTGGAATTTGAGGAGTGGGCTCTAGCAGGACAGTCTAAAAGAATGTTTTTGCTGGAGAGGCTGTTTTCATTTTGGTTCAGTTTCAGTTTCCCAAAGATCTTAAAAGAGAAGCTTTTAAAGCATTTTTGCATTATTTATTTTCTAGTGCGCGCGTGTGTGTGTGTGTGTGTGTGTGTGTGTGTGTGTGTGTGTGTGTGTGTGTGTGTGTGTGTGTGAGTGAGTGAGTGAGAGAGAGACATAAAAGCCATGCAAAAATATAAAGAGCAGGAATTAACTAAGATATAAAAGAACTGGGGAGAGATGCCAGAAATGGTATCACTGCTAATGTGATTACAGTTGACAACTATGCTCACTGTGAACAATTCCAACTGTATAAAGCTAAACAATTCCAACTTTATAAAGCTAAACAAAACCTGCCTACACATCCCTGGTGCCAAAGCTCTGACCTGCTGAGACACCACAGATACTTCCATTTTGGGAGACATCAGATCTCATTTTTTTTAAATGCCAGTTTCAGTAAAAAACTGGATAACTAGATTCACAGAATAGCTAATGTTGGTTTGTATGACTTTTCCAACAGCTATCACACCAACAATGCAAAAGTCTTGCCAAAAATTATATGCACTGCTAAGGACAGTGAAACACTCAACCACAAAGCATATACAGAGAGCTCCCCTCAATTGAAGCAAAAAACAATACAGGTGATGAAGAGTACAAGTGCAGCTAGAAATATTCAAACCTTCACTTTGCAAGTGTCAGTGAAGGCAGACTGTGTTCTTTTAGACTTACCTTTGAAAGAAGCTAGGCCAACAATGCTGTAGCACTTGCTATCCATGCTACAATGCAATTCAGTGAAGGGTAAACAGTTATAAAAAAGAGTACTTCACCACATCACACAGTTTTCAAAAGGGTTTTTTTGTGGTGGGTAATGGGTGGTCTGCATTTATTAATTAATTTTGTTGGCCAGGTAAGTAGCACCAGGCAGCACATACTTTCATGGGAGACCAGAGGTGGCAGTCATACTAAGGGCAATCCAGCCACAACACCAACTGCTCTACGCTTTTTTGGGACACTGCAGTGATGTTTTTTTTTTTTTTTGTGGGGGGGGGGGTACTTTTCTGATGAACGGAGGAAAGGCTCTAAAACCACTTTTGAAACTGAAATTGAAACTGCAAGCACTAAAAGTTTTGCAATTTTTATTTATTATTTTTTTTATTTGACATTTGTTAACCGGGATAGGCTGCTGGGTCGAATAAAGTACAGTTTTGTACCTACCATAAATGTAGATGTTCGAGTGTATTCACTGCTGCAGTCATTACACTTGGGTTATCCTGCTGTCAGGCGGTCCCGCAGTCGGCCAGAGTTCCAAAGTCTTGGTCCGGCATCGGTTGCTGTTGCCTCTTCCTTGACGTCAGTGCGCCAGGGGTATACAAGATGCAGCAGACGCCATTTTCTTCAGTTTTTCTTGCCCCAGATGTCAGGTGCCCCCAAAAAGGTAGGCAATATATATATTGCTAATGAAATATACATATAAAATGAAAACAATACCTTCAGTTACAAGCAAATACACCACATAGGTTGTGTAGGGTAGAATACACCACATAGGTTGTGTAGGGTAGAAGGTATAGATAAGTCCCAGCTAAAAAGAAGGGATGGAGGGAGGGTAACCTGGACTGCAGCAGTGAATACACTTGAACATCTACATTTATGGTAGGTACAAAACTGTACTATGTTCATCGTGTTTCACTGCTGCAGTCATTACACTTGGGTTGAATCCCAAAGCTGAGGTAGGGTGGCTGGGTCTATAAGGTATTCGGGGTGGCTATGAGGCCCTGCAGAACTGCAGTGGCAAAGCCAGCTCTGGATTTAGAGTAAAGTGGCAAGTGGTAATGCTTGGTAAATGTGTGCACTGAACTCCCAAGTTGCAGCTTCCCATTTGACTGAATATGTTTTCCTTGTGGAGGGTCTGCGAGCCTCCAGGATAATGTCCTTAACCCTCTGAGATAAATCAGGTTGGTTTTGTTTTATGCAATTTTCCAAGCAGTTAGCTGCAGCGTTTTTAAGTTTGGATGCAGGGTCTTGTAGTTGTTCTGCGTTAGAAGTAAAGGACATAGAGGTAGATGCCATGAGTGCGTCCGAGACATGCTTCTCAGTAGCGGGTACCAATGTTGCCTTGGCCAGTCTGGAGCTATCAGAATTACCTTTGGCTGTTCCTCTCTGATCTTCAGTAGAACTTTGTACATCAAAGGAAGAGGTGGAAAGGCATATACTGTCAGGGCCTTCCAGCTGAAAGAAAGGGAGTCCACCCTCCAGGCAAGTGGGTGGTATACTCTTGAGCAGAATTTCTTCAGTTGGTGGTTGTGTGGGGAGGTGAACAGGTCTATCTCTGGCATTCCCCATTTCTTTGTTATGGTTTTGAAAATATCTGGATGCAGCATCCATTCGTGAGCATCCGTGGTAGTTCTGCTTAAGCTGTCTGCTAGTGAATTCTCTTTCCCTGGTACAAATCTGGCCTGCAGTTGGATGTTGAGATTCAGGGCCAAGTTCCACAGGTCCATTGCCATCCGGCATAGAGGGTATGAATGTGTGCCTCCCTGTTTGTTGATGTACCACATGACTGTGGTATTGTCCGTCCTTATCAGCAGGTGTCCTTGCTGGAGGAATGGTCTGAATGCCTCGATTGCATGCTTCACTGCCAGCATCTCCTTTAGATTTATGTGTATATTCAGCTGGTCTTGGGACCATAGGCCTTGGATACACTTGTCTTCCATGTGTGCCCCCCAGCCTAGGTCTGAGGCGTCCGTGGTGATGGTCTGCCTTGGATGTGGTTTGTGGAAAGGCAATCCTCTGTTTATCTGACAGGCCTGAGCCCACCACAGGAATTCTTTTTTCAGACATGGAATGATTGGTATCTGGGCTTCTAGACTGTGTTTGTGTTGAGACCATACATTCCTTAGGTACCATTGCAACTTTCTCATATGCAGCCTGGCATGTGGGATCAATATTATGCAGGATGCCATGTAACCCAGGGCCTGCAGGACTTTCCTTGCAGTAAGCTGAGTTTGTCTTGTTAATGCCATGAAATAGACTGGTAGTTGCTTTTGTTTTTCCTCTGTGAGAAAAGCCATTTGAGTTATTGTGTCCAGTTCTGCACCCAAAAATGTTATCCTTTGGGATGGCACTAGTCTTGACTTTTGTATGTTGACTGTGTATCCCAAGGCTTGCAGCAGTTGTATGACATTGGCCAAATCCTTTATTAATTTTGTCTTGTTGTCCACTTGTATTAGGCAGTCGTCCAGGTATGGGTAGATTTGAATTCCCTGAAGCCTGCAATGAGCCATTACTGATGCCAGGCATTTCGTGAATACTCTGGGCAGTAGATAAGCCAAAGGGCAATGCTGAGAATTGATAATGCTCTGATCCTGCAAGAAATCTGAGGTGTCTTCTGCAATCTGGTCGTATAGGGACGTGCAGGTATGCCTCCTTGAGATCTAGAGTCACCAGCCAAGACTCCTTGCCCAACATGGGAAGAAGTTGCTGTAGGGTCAGCATTTTGAATTTTGGAACAATGAGATATGTGTTCAGTGCGGACAAGTCGAGAATAGGCCTCCATTGATTTTCTTTTCTTGGTACAAGGAATAGTCTGGAGTAAAATCCTTGGCCTTGTTCCATAGATGGTACCTTTTCTATTGCTCTCATCCTTAGTAAACTGATGATTTGTTTTAGAGCCTCTGATTTCTGGCTTGGTGGAAGGTTTGGCATTCCTCTCTTTTTTGGTAGAGTGTGGAAGTGAAACCTGTAGCCCTTGTCTATTGTTTGTAAAGTCCATTTGTCTCCTGTAATGCAATGCCAATTTCTTGAGAATAAAGCTAGCTTTTCGCCCAAGGGTGCTTCCAGTTGTTCCCTGGTAGGCGGAATCAGAACCAAGTCATTGTGTCTGTCCTGTGGAAGTGGTTGCAGTCGCAGCTGTGGCGGCACTTCTCTGGTTGGCAGGTTGCCACTGACGACCCCTGTAGGTACCCCTTGATTGACCTCTGCCTCTTGGGCGTCTATTTCTGCTGCTCTGTGCTCTGGAGGTGTCTGGAAAGGACCAATTCTTTGAAGGCCAATTTCTGCTAAACCTCGGAGGTTGGACCTGCAAAAAATCCTTGACTGTTTGGACAGATTTTGCTTTTTCTTCCACTTTCTTTAAAACCTCCTGTGCAGGGGAGCCAAATAAACTTTGTTTCTCCATAGGGGCATCCAGGAGTTTAGACTTAACATGGTCTGGTAAGGATTGTTCTTTTAACCAGGCATGCCTTCGAATCACTGCTCCAGTCATAGCTGATCTAAATGAAGCCTCCAGTGCATCATAGCCACATTTTAAGAAATGATTACTGACCTGCTGAGAGTTGTGTACCAAATCCTGAAGGGACTTACGGTCTAAAGGTTCAGGAGAGGCCAGCTTTTTATTCAGCTGATCTAACAAAAATTCCTGGTACTGTATAATGTGAAATTGACAGTTTAAAGCCCTGGCAGAAAGAGTAGCAGATATATAAACCTTTTTACCCCATCTCTCTAATGCTCTAGATTCTCTTTCAGAGGGTAGTGGGTTTTTGGCAGAGGCAGCTGCAACACCTTTAGGGCCCTGAGAAATGGTTTCTGGGTCTGCAGCATGAGCCTTATACAAGTGGAAGTGAGAATCCGGGACCCTGTAGTATCTGTCAGGTTTGGCAGGGGCCAGGGGAAGAGAATCAGGGGCAGTACTGGCATCATTGTATGCATCATCAACAACTGATAGTACAGGAGGTATGGCTAAAGGCCTATGCTGTGGTAAGTGTAAAAAAGTCCTTAGCCTTTTACTAGAATCAGAAAAATCCTGACCCTGCCATTGGAAGTGTTCCCTCATTGAGTGTAGGGTTTCCCCAAATGAAAATTCTTCTGGAGGTGAGGCAGAAGGAATGGAGTCTTCTGCATCAGAATCCTCATAAGGTGAGTACGGGCCTTCCTGATGGTCAGATAAATATGAACCATCCGAGGAATAGTCAGAGGAGAGAGGTTCAGGGGGTTCAGTCCTAGGCCTCTTTTCAGGAGGGGGTTGAGAGGTCCTGTCTGGGTGAGGTTGGGTTCCCCTGATCAGAGAAATAACGTCCTCAGCAAGGCTGAGAATCTGGGAACTTGAGGTAGGCCTGTGACAGGGAGCTTTTGTAGGTAAGGCCTTGGAAAGTTTGGCTGCTCTAGCCCTGGAAAAGGCCTTGATAGACATAGAAGCAGGGGGTCTAGCTGCCCCACATGCAGGAGTAGAAATGTCCAACGGAATAGTGTCAGACAAATCTTGTGTGCCTGCTTCTTCAGCAGGAATTTCTGTAGCCGACTCAGCCATGGCCTGTGTGGCCTCGGTTATCGGAGGCATGCTTTCGGCCAAAGGGAGAACCGAGGTCTCGGTTTCAGCCGAAACCGAGACACTCGCGGTAGGCCTAACCGTGGTTTCAGCCGAAACCGCGGGCCACGAGTGTCGGTCCTTTTCTTTGCGTTTTTTAGCTAAATGTGTAGTCGGAGTCTCTGACGGCATTTTATATGCAAAAGTAGAGCCAAAAAACTCTTCTGCAAACTCCGACTGACGTCTGAGAGTCCGTCGGTTGAAGGAAGCACAGGCTAAACAAGCTGATACGTCGTGGTCTGGGCCTAAGCAAGGAAGGCAGTAAGAGTGGAAATCCTTATGAGGTATTTGTTTCCCACAAGTTAAACAATTATTTACTTTGTCTGACATCGGCTGAGGCAAGAAAGAGTCCCCAACGGGGTACTTAGCTTTTTTAGAAGTCTTCGGTAGTTGAAATCTCTGGATCTGACCGACCGGCACTTGCGAACAGCTTCTGCTTCGGGCACCGCGCGGCAAGAAAGACTGAGGAAAATGGCGTTGGCTGATGCCTTTATACCCCAGCAGCTATGACGTCGGGTGAAGTGCGACATCAGCCGAGGCCAGACCCAGACTTTGGAATCCGGCCGACCGAAGGGCTGCCTGAGGCAGGACAACCCATATGTTATGACTGCAGATGCATCCTTGAAGGACATCGGATACGGTGTCCTATCCACTTTGAAATATTCTGTTTCGAAATAGCGTTTCCCTGTGATCCTGCAGCATATGCTACAAACAATTGCTCAGTTTTCCTGAAAAGCTTTGGTTTTGTCCAAGCAGAAGCGCAAATGCCTGTGTATGTCCAATGAGTGCAGTAGTCTTTCCCCTTTATTCTGGGGATTTGGATAAAATGTTGGCAAGTGAATAGTTTGGTTAAGAGCCACACTGGATACCACCTTTGGCATAAATGTAGGGTTTGTTCTTAAGGAAACCCTGTCCTGGTGAAAAATTATGAAAGGTTCCACTGCCATTAGTGCCTGTAACTCTGAGACTCTTCATGCTGAGGTTATTGCCAGAAGCAGAGCAGTTTTCCATGACACATATTTTAATTCTGCTGAATTGGCTGGCTGAAAAGGAGGTAAAGTTAGTTTTTCCAAGACAAAGTTGAAGTCCCAAGTTGGTGTTGGTGCTCTCCAAGGCGGTCTTATGTTTTTAGGCCCTCTGAGGTACTGTTTTAATAATGGATGAGAGAAAATAGGAGGGTCCATGTTGTAATGAGCTGAGATGGCAGAAGCGTGGATCTTAATGGATGAAAAGGACAGGCCTTTGTTCAGCATCTCAGTTAAGTATTGTAATATCTGAGGAATATTTGGAACAAGAGGGTCAAAGCTTTGAGCCTGGTTCCAGGCGCAGAATCTCTTCCACTTCTCTGAATAGGATTTCCTGGTGCTGGGCCTCCTGGCCTCCAAAATGACATCCATAACAGCTTTAGAGAGAGGTGTTGGCTGTTTGACTAAGTAATCTGCCATGCAACCAGGTTTAAGGTTTTGAGCTGGCTGTGCAGGATCGGACTGTTTTGTTGAGTCAGAAGATGAGGAATTTGAGGCAAAATCCATGCTGGGCCTTGAGCCAAGTTCTTTAAGATTGGGTACCAATGCTGGCGTGGCCAGTCTGGTGCAATCAGGATCATTTTTGGCCTTTCTTGTCTTGCTTTTAGGAGTACCTTTGAAAGGAAAGGCAGTGGTGGGAAGGCATAAACTGTTAGGGCTTTCCAGCTGAACGAGAGAGCATCCACTTTCCATGCTTGTGTGTGTGTGGTATGTCCTTGTGCAGAATTTCTGTAGTTGGCAGTTCAGAGGGGAGGCAAAAAGATCTATGTCTGGGCACCACCATTTTTGTGTTATCATGCTGAATACTTGTGGATTTAAATTTCCACTCGTGAGGATCCATGATGCTTCTGCTTAAGTCGTCTGCCAGAGTATTTTTCTTTCCTGGCAGGAATTGTGCTTGCAGATGAACTTGATAGGTCAGTGCTGTGTTCCACAAAGTCATGGCTTGTCTGCAGAGGGGATAGGAATGAGTGCCCCCTTGCTTGTTTATGTACCACATAACTGTGGTGTTGTCTGTCTTTAGTAACAGTTGTCCTGGATGCAGAAGGTCCTTGAAAGCTGTTAGGGTATTTTGCACAGCTAGCATCTCCTTTTGATTGATGTGAAGATGCATTTGGTCTGCGGTCCACTTGCCCTGAATACATTTTCCTGCCATGTGTGCTCCCCAGGCGTAATCCAAAGCATCTGTTGTTAGTGTCTGCCTGGCTGTGGGTAAAGTGAAAGGCTGTCCCTTGTTGTGGTGACATGCCTGTGCCCACCATCAAAACTCCTGTTGTAGGCAAGGAATAAGTGACATTACTGTTTCCAAACTGTGACAGTGTTGAGTCCAAACACTTTTTAGGTACCACTGTAATTTCCTCATATGCAGTCTGGCATATGGTATTAGTAGTATGCAGGATGCCATGAACCCCAAGGCCTGTAGAATTTTTCTTGCAGGGAGTTGGGTTTTTGTTGTCATCACTCGAAAGTACTGAGTCAATTGTATTTGCTTGTCTGGCATGAGATAAGCCATCAGGGCCATTGTATTCAAGTTGGCACCCAGGAATATTATCTCTTGTGAGGGCACTAGTTTTGACTTCTTTTCGTTTACTGTGTACCCTAGGCAAATTAGCAGTCTTTTTACAAATGCCAGATGCTTTAGAAGAATGTCCTTGCTCTTTGCTTGAATAAGACAGTCGTCCAAGTAGGGATAAATTTGAATTCCTTTTTGTCTGCAAAATGCAATTACTGGTGCCAGGCATTTTGTGAAGACCCTGGGCGCAGTAGATAAGCCAAAGGGCAGTGCAGAGAATTGGTAATGCATTGTGCCAGCTATGAATCTGAGGTATCTTCTGCAATTTTGTCTGATTGGGACATGCAGGTATGCCTCTTTGAGGTCCAAAGTAACAAGCAAAGCCTTCTTGCCCAGCATGGGAAGAAGTCGCTGTAGTGTCAACATTTTGAATTTTGGAACATCCAGGTAAATATTTAGAGTAAATAGGTCCAGTATGGGTCTCCAGGCTTTGTCCTTTCTGGGGACCAAGAAAAGTCTTGAGTAAAATCCTTGTCCTTGTTCCTGTTGTGGCACTTTTTGAATAGCTCTCATGTCCATGAATGCTGTAATTTGTTTTTGTGCCTCTGCCCATTGATTTTGTGACAGGTCTGGCATTCCTTTTGGCCTTGGCAGAGTGTGAAAGTGGAACCTGTAATCTTGAGACACAATATTCAGAACCCATTTGTCTTGGGTGATTATATGCCAATTTTGTGAAAAAAGTGCTAGTTTTCCCCCTAAGGGAGCTGCCAAAAGGTAAGTGCTTGGCCTTTGAAGTGGAAAGTCATTGTGACGGTTTCCTATATGGTTGTGACTTGTGTTCTCCTCCTTTTGGGGTAGAAGCCCCCCACTGTCGTGGTCTGCAAGAGCCTTGGGGCTGAAATCTGCCTCTTGGGCATCTGTATTTGCCTCTTTGTGGTCTGTCTGACACTGGAAAGGACCAATTTTTAGAAGGCCAATTTCTGCTAAATCGAGGTGGCTGTACCTGTAAGAAATCCTTCACTGTTTGCATAGATTTTGCCTTATCCTCCATTTTCTTTAATACCTCTTCTGCTTTAACACCAAACAAGATATCATGCTGTAAAGGAGCATCCAATAATTTTGCCTTAACATGATCAGGTAAACCTTGTTCTTTTAACCAAGCATGCCTTCGAATCACAGATCCTGTAACTGCGGCTCTACAAGAATCCTCTAATGAATCAAAACCACATTGGAGAGTATGTTTTCCCACTTGTTCAACTGCATGCAACAAATCCTGCATCTCCTTATAGTCAGGACTTTCTGAACTTGTAAGCATTTTCTGTTTTAATAGAGACATTAAATATTGTTGGTATTTAAGCATGTGGAACTGGCAATTTAAAGCCCTTACTGCTAAAGTTGCAGAAGTGTAAACTTTCTTCCCCCATCTATCTAAAGCTCTAGAATCCCTGTCGGAGTGAACTGGATTTTTAGCAGTGGAAGCCTTTAACCCTTTGGGACCCTGGAAAATAGTTTCTGGGTCAGCAGCAGGGTTTTTATAAAGATATTTGTGAGAGTCAGGGACTCTGTAATACCTATCTGGCTTGACAGGAGCTGGGGGTAAAGAGTCAGGGGTTAAACTGGATTCAGAGAACACATCATCTACAATATCTAACACAGGCAGAATAGCAAGGGGCCTGTGCTGAGGCAATAAAAGAAAATCTCCGAGCCTTTTCTTGTATTCTGATTAATCCTGGCTCTCCCAATGGAAATGTTCCCTCATGGTATGTAAAGTTTCCCCAAAAGAGTAATCCTCAGGAGGAGAGGCTGAAGGGATTGATTCTTCAGCATCAGAGTCCTCATAGGGGGGTAAAGAGTATCCCTGGTCTGAAGAGGAATCAGAAGAAATGGAATCCTGGTCAGAGGAATCATAGTCTGTATCCTGCCTAGGCCTTTTATCAGGAGGGGGATGGGAACCCCTGATCAGAGTAATTAGGTCTTCAGCCATTTTGAGCATCTGTTTTTCAGGCATGGAGGCCTGTCCTGGTGAATGCTGTACTTGTTTTTTTGCCTTTAATGGAGTTTTAGACTTGGTTGTTGTTTTGATGGTAAGCTGTGAAGGTCTGAAAACACCCTCAGAAGCCGATGCCTGCTCAGCGGCTCCGGACCCATCTGAGGGGTTAATTTCCGTAGGCCCAACACCTTGAGTTTCCAGAGGCCTAGCAATCTCCACATGGGAGTCGGAGGCGGCCTGTGGCTCTGAGGAGGGGGGGGGCCGGGGGCTGCGAAAGCACCTCACTGAGAACTGGCGAACCGGCGACTGGCCTAGAAGAGACTCCATCGTCAGTTTTGGACCTCGGATGCCGGTCCTTATCTTTGTCTTTGCGTTTTTTTGTGTATTCCGGTCATCAGTTGTTCCGACGGCATGGTATAATTGAACCTTCGGCCAAAATAATGGTGAGCAAAACCAAACCATCGTTTAATAGTGTGCTTGTCAAATCTAGTACAAAACCGACAACTAGTGATGTCGTGGTCTGGGCCTAAACATGCAATACAGTAGGAATGAAAATCTTTATGAGGTATTTGCTTCCCACAAGAAATGCAATTATTAACTTTTACTGACATCGGTCTGAGGCAAGAAAAAGTTTCCCCAACGGGGTACTTAGCTTTATAGAAGACTTTGGTTCTGAAATTCGAAATCGAAAATCTCAGGAGTCGGCCGACCGGCACTTGTGAACTGCTTTTGCTTCAGGCACCGCGCGGCAAGAAAGACTGAAGAAAATGGCGTCGGCTGCATCTTATATACCCCTGGCGCACTGACGTCAGGGAAGAGGCGACAGCAACAGACGCCGGACCAAGACTTTGGAACTCTGGCCGACTGCGGGACCGCCTGACGGCAGGATAACCCAAGTGTAATGACTGCAGCAGTGAAACACGATGAACATCCAGTTTTCAGTGGAAGCCTGGGGAGAAAAACTTCACAAGACATTACATACATATGCAAGATTGATTACAATGTTTACAGTAATACTGTTAATTAAAATTTACATAATACATTTAGGAACATACACAGGTAGACTTTTATAACAGCAGTGTTAGTTAAACATTTTACCCAATAGATTACAAGAATTATGATTTAAAATAAAAAATGCTCAGTTGCTTAGATTTTTGGTTAAAATTTAACATAACTTATTAAAACAATAATAGCCCATCAACAATAGCTTACTTGAGGAGAATAACAGTTGATGTGACTGGCATCATGTTAACATTAATTCTAACACTGGAGAAAGTTTGAATGTTGTCAACAAGAACGTCAATACTGAAGTTAATCCAGAAAGACTTTCTTATTCTGAAATGCAAGAGTTAGATGCTGTAACCAAGTGTCAAGTGGAGTTCTCAGGGTAACTGCAGTCAAAGATTATCAAGCAACTTGACAACAGTCATGACACTGGAATGAAAGCAGAGAGGTGAGCAGTGCACACAAGATTAGGAGTTTCCAAACAAAATGATTGACTTAATCGTGCAAGGATCACCTGGAAGTGTACAGGCAACTCGGAAGCAGCAGGAGCAGTGACTCCATGGTAGTGGAAAAAAATATGGCATGTATGCAACCCAGAAGAAATGCAAGCAAAATACAGCAGTCCAAATCACTAATACTCACAGAAATTTATCTTGAAGCCCACAGGATTGTTGTAAAGTAAGTATGAACCATTATAAATAATAATTCTGAGGAAAACTTTCAAGCTGTGGCACTAGAAACTTTACAGAGTAAAGCACAGAAAAATAGTAATAAAATGTCTTGGAATGACCTTCAGTTTGAGGAATGGGCTGTTTGATTTACACAAAAATAGATTGGGTGGACTGGTGGGTGGAAACTAGTAGCAGAATTAATGTCTACTAATAGAAAAGTATATCATCACCACCACCACCATCAGCAGCCCCCCCTCCATTTTCTACATGGGGTTAGAGTGTTACGGCACTTATCACCATTTCCCCCTATTCAATGCTACTCTCCTACCTTCACTGAAACTCATGCTTGACACTGTGCCAGTTGGCTGCAGCCCCCTCTGGTTCTAGCTTTGCCCTCCTCATTCAGACTTTCCTTATCCTCAACCACCTTTCCCAGTTAACCTGTTCCACTATTTTCCCTTCTATTTCAATTCTCAGCTTCTTCTTATTTCCCCACTTGCTGCCATTACAACTGTCTTATCTGTACTCAGTTACATCTCATGTGCCTTCAAGTTCTGCACTCCATTCTCCTACTCTTTGCTGAAGTTCTTGCTCAGAGTCTGCCTGTAATGCCACATTGTCTGTATGGAGCAACACTGTTGATCTGTGCCCTCCGACCTGTTTGCTAATGAAGCCCATCACCAGTATGAACAGCAGTGGGCTCAAAGTACAGTTGTGTACACTTACCATAAATGTAGATGTTAGAGTGTATTCACTGTTGCAGTCATTACATCCAGACCAATGTCAGAAAAAGTTAATAATTGTATTTCTTGTGGGAAGCAAATACCTCATAAAGACTTTCATTCTTACTGTATTCCTTGCCTAGGCCCTGACCACGACAATTTTTCTTGCAGATAACTGGGCCTTTGTTGCAATTTCCTTGAAATAGGTAGTCAGTTGCCTTTGTTTGTCTGGAGTGAGATAAGCCATCTGGGCAGTTGTATTTAGGCTTCCACACAGGAATATTATCTTTTGAGAGGGTACTAGTTTTGATTTCTTTTTGTTGACTGTGTACCCTAGGCATGTTAAAAGTTTTATTACAAATGTCAGATGCTGTAGTAGAATGGCCTTGTTCTCTGCTTGTATGAGGCAGTCATCCAAGTAAGGATATATTTGTATTCCTCTTTGTCTGCAGTAAGCAATTACTGGTGCCAGGCACTTTGTGAAGACCCTGGGCCCAGTAGATAAGCCAAAGGGCAGTGCAGAGAATTGGTAATGCTTTGAGCCAGCCTTGAATCTGAGGAATCTTCTGCATGTTTGTCTGATTGGGACATGCAGGTATGCCTCTCTTAGGTCTAAAGTCACAAGCCAAGCCTTGTTGCCAGCATGGGCAGAAGCTGCTGTAAGGCCAACATCTTGAATTTTGGTATATCCAGGAAAGTGTTTAGAATAGATAGGTCCAGTAATGGTCTCCATGCTTGGTCCTTTCTGAGTACCAAGAACAGTCGAGTAAAATCCTTGTCCCTGCTCTTGCTGAGGCACTTGTTGAATAGCCCTCATGTCCATGAGAACTGCGACTTGCTTTTGAGCCTCTGCCCATTGATTTTTGGCAGGTCTGGCCAACCATTTGCCCTTAGTAGGGTATGGAAATGAAACTTGTAGACTTGAGACACTATGTCTAGAACCCATTTGTCCTGGGTTATAATGTGCCAATTTTGAGAAAAAGTGCTAGTTTTCCCCCTAAGGGTGCTGCCAGAAGATAAGTGCTTGGTGCAGTCAGGGGGAAGTCATTGGGACTGTTCCTGTATGACTGTGATTTGCCTCTCCACCTTTGGAGGTAGAGGCACTCCACTGCTTAGACCTGTAGGATCCTTGCGGCTGTGATCTGCCTCTTGGGCGTCTGGATCTGCCCCTTTGAGGTCTGTCTGAGACTGGAAAGGACCAATTCTTTGTAGGCCAGTGTCTGCTAAATCTAGGTGGCTGTACCTGTAAGATATCCTTGACCGTTTGCATAGATTTAGCTTTGTCTTCCATTTTCTTTAACACCTCTTCTGCCTTAGCACCAAACAAGGTACCATTTTCTTTAACACCTCTTCTGCCTTAGCACCAAACAAGGTATCATGTTTTAAAGGAGCATCTAATAATTTTGCTTTAACATGGTCAGGCAGATTTTGTTCTTTTAACCAAGAGTGCCTCCTAATGACAGAACAAGTAACAGCGGCCCTGCAGGAGGCCTCCAGAGAATCAAAACCGCATTGCAAAGTATGCTTTCCAACTTGTTCAGCTGCATGCAATAAATCCTGTATTTCTTTGTTTTCTGCACATTCAGAATTTGCCATAATTTTCTGTTTAAGCAGTGTCATGATATATTGCTGATATTTGAGCATATGAAACTGGCAATTTAAGGCCCTTATAGCCAAAGTAGCAGATGTGTAAATCTTTTTTCCCCATCTATCCAGAGCCCTAGAATCCCTATCAGAGGGGGTATGTTTTTTTGCAGTAGAAGTCTTGACCCCTTTTGGACCCTGAGAAATAGTTTCTGGGTCTGCAGAAGGGTTTTTGAAAAGGAATTTATGAGAGTCAGGGACCCTGTAGTATCTGCCCGGCTTAACAGGAGCTGGAGGTAAAGAGTCAGTGGTCAGACTGGACTCCGAGAACACATAGGTTCATACTAGGCTATCTGCCCTAGGGCATTTATAAGCCTAGCCAGAGTGTGTTTGGCTTTCGCCACCCATTTTAAATTAATTTTGCTATGCCCTTTTTCGAGGTTAGTATACTGTGCCTCTGTCTAACAGTGACACAGAAGCGATACCCGGGGTAAACCTACAATCTCCCATCCACTCAAGATTCCTCTTGAAGAGAGTCAATGAGGGACTCTGCCTAACCTGGACTGGGATTTTATTCCAGAGTGAAGGGAGCCTCTGGGTTATGAATCTGTCCCTCCAAACATCATCTACAATGTCCAACACAGGTGGAATAGCTAGAGGCCTGTGTTGAGGAAGTAAAAGGAAGTCTCTGAGCCTTTTCTTAGATTCTAAAAAATCTTGGCTCTCCCAGTGGAAGTACTCCCTCTCATGGTATGCAAGCTTTCCCCAAAAGAGTAGTCCTTAGGAGGAGAAGCTGAAGGAATTGATTCTTCAGCATCAGAATCTTCATAGGGAGGAAGAGAATATTCCTGATCAGAAGAGGAATCAGAAGAAATGGAAACCTGATCTGAAGATTCATAGTCTGTCTCTTGCCTAGGCCTCTTATCAGGAGGGGGATGGGAACCCCTGATCAAGGTAATTACGTCTTCAGCCATTTTGAGAATCTGTTTTTTGGGCATAGAGGCCTGTCCTTGTGGCTGGTGAACTTGCTTCTTTGTCTTTAAAGGTGTTTTAGTCTTTGAAGTTGGTTTAATAATAATTGTTTAGGTCTGAATACACCCTCAGAAGCCGATGCCTGCTCAGCGGCTCCGGACCCATCTGAGGGAATAATCTCCGAGGCTCCAATACCTTGAGTTTCCTGTGGCCTGGCCGACTCCACGTGGGAGTCGGCAGCTGCCTACGACTCTAAAGTAGCAGGCGTTAGGGGCTGCGAAAGTGCCTCACTGAGAACCGGTGAACCAGCGACTTGCTTAGGAGAAGCTTCGTCGTCGGTTTTGGACCTCGGTTACCTGTCTTTTTCTTTGCGTTTTTTGTGAACTCCGGTAGTCGGATGGCTATCAGACGACATTGTATAATTAAATCTTCACCCAAAATAGCTTAATGCAAAATCGTGCCGATGCTTAATAGTGCGCGTTGGTTAAATCTAGCACAAAATCGACAACTAGCAACATCGTGGTCAGGGCCTAGGCAAGGAATACAGTAAGAATGAAAGTCCTTATGAGGTATTTGCTTCCCACAAGAAATACAATTATTAACTTTTTCTGACATCGGTCTGGATGTAAAGACTGCAACAGTGAAACACGAAGAACATCTGAACCCTGATGCACACCCACTCCCACTGGGAACACCTCTGTGAGACCGAAAACTGTTCATACTTGAATCATTGGGTCCTTGTACATATCTTGCACTAATTCTACCAGTGTGTCTGGGACTCTGAACCACCACAGAACTCAAAATCAGCTTTTCTGGGACTTTGCTGCATGCTTTCTCCAAGTCTAGGGATGTCCAGTTGAACCTTTTCCATTTATAGCTTCATCTCAACTATGTGTCTCACTGCAAACACTGGGTTAGTTGCACTGCACCCTGATCTGAATCCGAACTGCTCATCTCCTATTATACTTTCTACCACTCTACACACTCATCTATCACCCCCTCCAGAAATTTCATGCAGTGTGACAGGAGTTTGACACCTCAACATTGCCCACAATTGTGAAAGTCCCCTTTGTTTTTTTAACACTGGCACTAGTATGCTTACTCTCCAGTCATCTGGGATATGTCCTCCTCTCCATACTGCTATGAGCACACTCCTCAGGGCCATTTCTCCCTTATCTCACCCAACTTCTTCATCATTCTTCTTGATCTTCTCACCCAAGTATCATGTTTAATCATAGCCTCATCTAAGGCTTCGTGCCCACCGAGTGGCACACAGCTACAGTTATCCCACTTCACATCCCGGGAACTACCGTCCCATCAGTCTGACGAGCCTGATTTGCAAGGGCATGGAACGCATTATCAAGGAACTTATAAACAAAGACATTGGCAACCTTCAAACACTGGACCCCACCCAGTTTGGGTTCGTGAAGGGCCGATCTTGTCTCCTGAACCTGATCGAATCAGTCTCCAGAGCTGTGAACGAGGGTGAGGCGGTCCACACAGCCTATCTGGACCTCGCCAAGGCCTTCGACACCATCCCCCACTCTGGAATCATAGATAAACTTACTAAGATGGGCATAAATCCCTACGTCACTCGATGGGTTGCCAACTGGCTTACTGACAGAACCCAGACTGTAAAAGTAGCAGATTCCAAATCCAGCTCCAGACAAGTGGAGTACCTCAGGGTTCAGTCCTGGGACCGCTCTTGTTTGACATCTACTTCTCTGAAGTACAGGCCAACACTAATGGTCTCTGGCTAACAAAGTTCGCAGATGATTGCAAACTGGGAGCCATTATTGAATCTCCAAATTATATGGATATTCTACAAAAGGGCCTTACAGAAACAGATGCTTGGTGCCAGAGCCATGGGCTCAAGCTTAATGCCAAGAAATGTATAGTTATAGAACTGTATAGTTATCCAATTTGGGAAAAACCATGTACCCATGAATTACCACATAGGTGGCAGTACACTAAACATGGAAAGTGTGAGGAGAGACTTAGGGACACAGGTGGACAGTGGTCTCACCTTCAATAACCACACTGCCACAACAGTCATGAAATCCTTCTATGTAGCACACCTCATCACTAAGGGCTTTTCATCCAGAAAAAAGGAGGTCATTGTTCAACTGTACTCATCCCTCATTAGACCCATTATAGAGTACAATGCCCCAGTTGGTATGTACCTCACAAGACATCTGCAACAGCTGGAAAGGCCGCAGAAATACCTCACTAAAAGAATCACAGTCCTAAAGCAGATGCCCTATGCTGAATGTCTAAAAAAACTCCAGCTATATTCGTCTACTCAGAGGCGATCTCTGCTTAACATACAAGGCCATGTCAAGCCCTGAGCTGATGGACATGCTCCACTTAAAGAAATCCCAATCACTCAGAGCCACACGCTCCAGGGATCTAAACTTTGTCATCACAATGAACAAAACATGCTGGAGGGATAGGTTCCTGACCCAGAGACTACCCATACTCTGGAATAGACTGCCCATACATGTCAAGCAGAGTGCCTCCTTGGCCCTCTTCAAAAGGAACCTTGATGATTGGATGGAGATAGGAAATTCACCCCAGGGATCACGTCAGTAGCCCTGCTAGATAGGGGGTCCAAGGAAGTAAATATTGTGGGAAGAAATATCCAGGGAATTGTTATGGCTAGGCTTGTACAGGCCCCAGGGCAGACAGCCTAGTACCAAACTATGAACCTATATCTGCTGCGACCTCATCTGAGTCTGCTGTTTTCCCTGACTTCATTTTTCTTATTGTTGTTCTTGCTTCTTCTAGGGCTGGCTCCTGCTCTTTCTCACTGGAGACTGTGTCTGAAGCAGTACAGCTTCTGTAGAGTCTTCTTCATTAGGAAGAAGCTGGACATACTCATTCCATTTGTCTTTGATGGACTGTGGACTGGTGAGCAGGTTTTTGTTGGCATCACTTATGAAGGACATCTGACTATCTTATTTATCTTTCTGTCTTTGTCTTGCAACCTGACAGAGTTTCTTTATACCATCCACTGAGTCACTTTCCAGAAGTTGACAGAGTGCCTCTGACTTCTTGTTCTTTGGTATTACAACTCCTCTCTTAGGTTTTTTTTTATTAGCCAGTCGGTATTCCTTTCTAGCCTGGTCTGTCTTTTCTATCTACAACTTTTCCTGCACTCCTCCTTTCTTTTAATGACTTCTTGGACTTCTGCATTCCAACACCAGCTTTCCTTATGTACCTTATTCCATACCTGTCTCTGCTGCATATATGTTCTGTAGCCCTTAAAGATGCTGTTTTGAGGTGCTGCCATTCTTCTTCAACTCCACCTATTTCCTCTTCTTCTAAGGTGCTGGAGTCCAAGTTTACACAACTTACCAGAACACTACTGTACTTTATTCATTATTACATCACTGTTGTAGTAGCCTATGCTATTTGCGATAAATACCAGAGCTTAGAATAAAAGGCAGGAAGAAGGATCAGAGTCCAGGAGCCACTGGATAGCAGTCCAAGCAAAGCCTGCTCAGGACTAAAGAAAGAGGTCTTAATTTGTTGTGCTTGGTACAGGTCTTCACAGGTGACCAATTTGCTGCCTCAAGTACTTTTCCAGAGTCTACTCCTTTCCAAAAACCCACAGAAGTACCCAAAGCCCTAGTAAAGTGGGTCCCGTTATGGTAATAGTAAAAAAAAATCAA
Organism: Protopterus annectens; assembly: GCF_019279795.1. Lineage (NCBI taxonomy): Eukaryota > Metazoa > Chordata > Ceratodontiformes > Protopteridae > Protopterus > Protopterus annectens. The sequence continues at coordinate 257,142,301 of NC_056737.1, forward strand.
TACATGAGAAGCACTTAGAAACTGCCCATTTTAACACCAACTGTTCCCCAAGGCTTAGGTTACTGCAGCAGTGATCTATTTGAACACATTATGGTCAGTTTTTGTACACCCCTGAAGATGGGTATATGCAGGCATTACTGGATTGGGATCCTCTTACTCTTGTCAAAGATAAATACCTTTGGGAGTAGAATGTTATTCTCACAAAGCATTCAGGTGCAGATTATTCCATGATCTCTTCAACCCACCATAGGTCCCAGGAAAAATAGAGCACCTGTTTTCCTTGCTGGCATACTAGGTCCAGGTTTTGAACAGGATGTACAAACACATATTTTCTCCCAACACTACGAGTATTAAGAACATCACTAACTTTTTGACTTAGCTGTCTGATTTCCAGTCCTCCCTGGTTGTTGGATAAGGGAGTTTTTGTAGGACACCTTTGCAGTGGCTTCATGTTACTCTCTCTAATGTTATGCCACTTTTGTGGGACACAGCAGCAGTTTATAGGATGTACTGACCAATGCAATCTTTTTCTTTACGGCAAAGTTGATTCAGGCCATCTTGGACCACCTCTTTACAGAACAAGAGGAAGTTCATTATTGGGAAGTCTTCCCTGCATGTAATTCAAGAGTTGCACCAGTTCCTTTGGCATGGAGAGATAAATCCCTATCTATGACCCAGCTGACACATTCAGTTAGAGGCTCAGGTATCTGTAGGGACTTATGGGGGAGGATGAATGACACTACAATGTCTGCTTGCTCTCCTTCATTAAGGGGAAGAGGGATGGAGTGATGTTTGGGTGAGCGTGGGCCACTTGTAGTAGTCCTGCTGGAAACCGGAGTTCAGAATACCAGACAGACTAGGCCTGTGGGCAGAGACGGGAGGCTTCACAACTTTGGGGGAAACAAATTGCTCCTAGACAATGCCTAATAGCAGGCAGCTGACTATTAAAGTACAGTGGTGTATATGGGGTCAGAGCCTTTACTGTCACATTCAACATCTCTGTGAACAACAATGGTAACTGTTAGGCTTGCATCCTCTTGTAGGAACTCTGCACACACCAGCTAAGATCAAGGGCTGGAAACTACAGTCAGAGGGGTTACTGGGGTGTAACTCACTGAAAGTGCAGTATAAACTTACCATAATAGTAGATATTCAAATAGACATCACTGTTGCAGTAGGAACACCCTCCATCCATCTCCCTTCTTTTTGCTGTATTTTATGATAGGAATGTGGACATTTTTCATTTCCCTTTCTCCTGGCACATACCTAGCTAGCAGGGCTCTAGCCTCTCTTGCTCTGAGGCAAGAACATTCTGAAGGTATAGCACCATAATCACTGTATTTATATAGCTCTCCTTGAGCTGTATAACAGTTAGGGCAAAGGAAAGGTGTCCTAAAGCTTTGGAAGCTGGCCAGTCATCCAATCTTTGGCAGGATATATCCATGGCTACTGAAAGCGATCCAATAATGACTCTGGGGGAGGTAGGAAGAAAGTAAATCTAGGCCTAATTCTGAAATCTTTCTCTGTGGGACTCAATGTCTCACTCCAAACATGCTGAAATGCCCATATGCTGAAGAATAAGAGGGGCACCCACAAAGTCAGGAACTCCTCTACAAAAGGTAGAAGCATAAAGAACATGCTTCTGACTTAATTCGGGACCATCAACCAGAGACTGGGGGGAGTCTAATCTTTTGGTACTGAAGGAAGAGCCTACAGACTGCATTTTCTGCAGGTTTTGTAACGGGCAGCTTTTGCAGACTACTGGTTTCATGATCCTTTACTTCATTGCTTCACTCAAGACTCCTGCCTGGGATCATGTGAGAAATGTTGCCAGCCATTCTTGCACAAGCTACCTTTCAGATCAGCCATCCTATGAGATGCAAAGATAAGCCACAAGCTTCTTGGTCCTTCTCTTCCTGGCAGTAGTTAACAGATGGCTTCTGTGTCACTCCTCTACACTGTGCTCCTCTGAGTAGTAAAGAAGGTGCCTCTACAAGAACCAGCTGGTGATATGATGACCAAGAAAACTTGGTTTATTTTTTTTTAAGACACTTAACTTGGAAAGTACCGCATGACTAACAGAGATCATGACTCAATTTCTGTGAATGGCAGTACAGAACCAGCCAGCAAAGGGCTGACTAAGCTACTCTACATCCATAAGTAATGTCATATTCTCTGCATCCAAAGTATGCAGATGGGACAATGCAATCATTTTGCACCAAGTCAAGGTCTGGAAATCGCATCTGAAAAAGAATCCTTAAAGTAAGACATGAAAAAGATATTGTGTCTTAGCTAAGTGCAAATATCAGTTCAGCTTACTCTACCTGGTTTAGGAACTAGCAACCATTACGCACCAGATTTTGACTTTATACCAAGCATTTCTGTCTTGGCTGGTTTGAAGGCTACATGACAGAAGGATTTACTATGGTTCCAGTGGGTCTGCAAAAGCACTAAGCAGCGACATCAAGGTAGGAAACGAGGCAGGCAAAGGATTTGTACAGGCTGTGAGATCCACACTTAACACCTCTACATTCATTGCCTCACAGCTGTCTGGGAAACTCCAGGTAACTGAAAGCACGAAAACTCCAGCCTTTGAAACACACACTTGCAGCAGACACAACTACAACAGTCTGGAGGGGGGAAAAAGGTGGTGAGATAAGCCTCCCTGCATACCTACCTGTTTATTACTCTCACTTTGAGGTTGCTGTACAAAGAAGATCACCAACACCATAAAAAACAGTCTCACTGTTTCTGTAAGCCCTGAGAACATACTACAAGCACCCACACATTGTTTCTACAAAGACTGAACACGGATATATAGCTGGCCAGACTCTTGAATAATTTTCATAAGAAGAGTCTCATACTGAGCTAATGGACTGTGTGGAAGGGCACACCACATGTTATAGCTCTACATCACAGGTAACCAATGCATGAATAGATGTTTATCAGCTCAACATAGATTATTAAAACAAGAGAGTACAAATGTGCAGTGGAACAGACTGGTAAAGCATTAGGAATCTGTTCTTTGTACAGCTTGAAAAAGTGTTCAAGGAATGACGACAGTGATGTCTTACCAGAATATCCCAATGCTAAAACACCTTATTCTGTCAAACTGTAACACTGTTTTGTGGAACACATACTGCACCTTAGAAAGGAAACTTTTCCTTGCAATAAAATGCGTTTATGACACCCTAAAACAGAAAATATATGTACAGTAAGTTATATCAAAGCTGAAATTTGGCTAAAGTATAACTTTTCTCTGTGCAATTTTCAGACACTAGGACATTTACTACATCAGTACACAACTCCTTCTCTAGGCGACCCCTTCTTCGTTTACGAAAGGCAGAGAAATGTAACTGACATTACATCAACACCCCAGATACTATAAACATCAAGCATAAGCTCTTGAGTTTGTGACACATCAGAGTAAAGGGAATGATTGGTTTTGTGACCTTTAAGTCAGCACATTTAATACCCAGATGTGTAGAAGGTTACAGCCCTGCCACAGTGAAGCAGGGGGAAGACTGCAATACCACCTGAAGAAAAACTGTTATACAGCAACTGGATACCTTATTTGTTACATACTGCATACTTTTACATGTTAATATTTTTGCAACTTTGTCAGTGCAGACTTGTCAATATTGGACTCATTCAAGGCATTACTACTCCTACTATTAGAAATCCTATAAACATCTGTACCTCAAATTTAAATGTGGTTTAGGTTCACCCATTAACACGCAAGCACTAAGCAATTAGTATACCAAACATCACAAGCCTAGCTAATAACACATATTAAAAAAGAAAAATAGTTTACTACAGCCTCAGGGGATGACAACTCAGTATCAACTAGGGAAGAACGTAATCTAATTGTATAAATTTAACTTGAAAGTGATACGGGTGCGACTATGCCCGACATATAGTGAAAGCTTGTTCCAGAGGTGGGAGAGGCAAATGAATCTATCAGGCCAACAAGTCTTACTTATCCGTTGATGAAGTTTTAGTCCCTTTAACCAGGTATCTGAGGAACCATTTTTTTCTGGAAAAGAGGAGGGATGTTTCTTTCATGGCTGGAAAGGTTAGACACAGATCACCAAAGGAATCGGAGTACAGGAAGGGGGCTGCCAATCTGTCTTTACAACTGTGGGCCTTGAGGCAACTGATTTTGTTAGCTATGAATCTCTGAGGTCTCAAGTTCAGGGATACTTTATGACAAATAAGTTATTATACTCTACAATGAGTCTGATAAGGGACGACTAAAGGGAAATAAAGACTTCTTTTGAACAAGGACAGATACCTCTGGAAATCAGTTCACTCAGACAGAAGAACTTTCACAATACTACAGAGTCACGATTGTCAAAGAATAAGGAAATATAAACAAGAATGCATAGGTCACATGCCAAGGTCACTTATGACAGTGTCCGAGTACAGGGCTTCTCTTACCTGTATGGGAGAACATGGAAATGTTTTGTTAACCAAGACAAACTACACTACATTTTTTCAAGTTTACTTTGAAACTGGTGCCCATGAATCAATTAACATAGTATAATCTATACTGGAGCAATTGCAAGTCAGTGGAGGAAAAAAATAACACCAAAGACTACAGTGGTCTGCAAACTTACATAACCATTGGCCAGGAAAGTTGGCTTGAAGGTCTGAGAAATACATACCAAGTAGGAGACAACCCAGAACTAAGGTCTGTGTTAACCACTGGTAACTTTGTTGCTTTCAGAAGTGGCCCCTGTGACTAACCCCCCTACATTCAGTCAGACAGCCAGACAGCTATCCACTGCAAAACATTAAGATTTATATCTGTGCAGTAATACCTACATGGAGAAAAGTATCAAAGTTTCTGGCCAGGACCAGACATACTACATAATTTCTATCCTCTGCTTTGGTGACTTTTAATTTCTTGAAAAAATCAATGAAGTTTACAGGGCAGGACTTGCCTTTCGTAGAGCCAAATTAATGAGGGCTCCAGAGTCAAGAGACTTTCAACATCCAGATTATGAAGTCTGAAATAAATTCCACAGTTTTACACACTAGTCTAGTGAGACTAATGGGTCTGCAGTTGCCAGGATCCACGATTGGGCCACCCTTACAATATGGCATAAGAATGGCCGTTTGGAAGCTTCTGAGATTAACAAGCGAAGAGAATTAAACAGAGTAAAAAGGTTCAGATAGGCCATATCTGGCAGTGACAATCTGGCAGCCAGCTATGTTATCAACAGATGATGTGTTCTTAACTTAGTAACTACAGGACTGGCTTAGCATATGAAAATCCATGAAAGAATTAAAACAAAGTCTGTCAGCCTGGACATTATCAATTTCCTTTGAATTAGAGTAGGCATTATTACTGTGGACCTTGTAAATATCCACAGGCACCACCAGGAACAAATACCAAAGTCCAAATGTACAAACACAGCTTTAATAAAAATGAACTGAATACACATATATTCCTGACACGTTTTCACTTATAAACACTTCCTCAGATGCGGACTGACCTCAAAACCCATCCATTTATACTTGCTCTACCCTATCAATTAAATAATTAACCAATTGAATTTAAAGAAACAAGATCATAATTCCTTTAGTAATAGTAGTTTGAGTTTATGTTTTATCTTGAACAAATAGGCTATTTATGTTTTACTCTTCTTTTTTATTCACATAAAAAGATGTTTATGTCACTACATGCACATACTCACTTTACTAGCATTCATTATGTTCCTAGGAATTAGGATCTTCGTACTTTAAATTCAATTGGTTAATTATTTAATTGATAGGGTAGAACAAGTACAAATGGATGGGTTTTGAGGTCAGCCCGCATCTGAGGAAGTGTTTTTAAACAAAAATGTATCAGTTAGGAACGTTAATGTCAGGAGTATATGTGTATTCAGTTTGTTTTTTATTAAAGCTGTGTTTGTACGTTTGGACTTTGGTATTCTTTCCTGGTGGTGCCTGTGGATATTTACAAGTTCTTTTTGGTACCTTGGTGATCTTTTTTGGATTATTGTGGACCTGAAACAAATATTGTTGGGTGTTTGTTCTTAACTTCTTGCAATAATTAAAGAAAGATGTGTAGTTATTCTGCTTTTAAGTAGCTCTTAAGTTCCTGTGCAGCTTGAGGTTTGATCTTCCTAATGGTATCTTTAAGCTCTATGCTAGTTTGCTTAGGTGTGTTCTTACAGTGGGTAGAATTGGTAAGTATAGTACCTTATATAGTTTATTTACATGAGCATTCCACCAAAATGCTAATTATATTTGTTGCACAATGGGATTCTTACCAATACCAACATTTAGTAGGAAGTATAAATCAAAGTCATGGGTGGTGGTTTTAGCAATGGAATCTTTAGGAGGAAGATTACAGAAGAATTTACTTAAGTCATCAAGAAACTTGACTATGAACTTGAACTTGATTGAACTTATTCTCCACTTGCTCTCCCCTCTGGTTCTGATGGTGTGAGTCACTTGCTGTCCTGATAATTCACTTCACTGAATGTGTATTTGTCTTCTTCTAAGTGGGCATCATTTACCAAGGAACTACTGCCCGCAACATTCCTCCAGTGTCCCAACCACAACACAGCCACTGTAGTTACTTTTCATGGACTTCACAGTACAGTTTGCATCCTGACCTTGGGACGTCCACAAGCCAAAATACATAAAGCAGCCTACGAACCACTGTACGCTCTTAATTTGTACTGCTTTAATTCCCACGGTTATATAACTGCAGTAACTCTTTTTTGTTTTTAAAAGAAAAAAAAAAAAGAACACTATTTCCCTGCCACGAGAACCAGCTGCCTGCCAGTCCCCCTTTTCTGTCTCTGCCCTTTCTGTACATCTACAGCCTTTAAATATTTTTTCCACTCCGAAGTCCAACTCTGCCTGGCTAGCTTACTTCCCAGCCTCACTTCTTATTTTTCTCTCCTTCCTACCTCTTTTTCCACTGTATTATCCCTCTAAATATTGCTGCATTTTGTGTTGTTTTTAGCATGCACTCTGTACTAGGTTTACTCTTGCTAGCCACTTTTCAGCTTCCAAAGCCGACTGTCTGTATAGGTCTATATCAAAGTTCTTTTCACAGTCTCTCTTCACCTTGAAATACTTCTGTACCGGATAATTTACTTACCGATTGTTTCTTGCAAAATATCTTAACCAAGGGTGCAGCCCCGCTCCGTTCGCCCTCGCTACACTCTGGCTTACTCTGCTCCCCTACCTCCATTCCCACCCCCGACATCATCATTTATACTCTATCCTAATAAACTACATCCCTCCCCTTCCAGTCATACCTCCAAATTAAGTTACTTGACCTTATCCCACCCTTGTCCTTCTCTACTACACATAAACTAGTTTTTCCTTCTTACCGAATAGCTGAATACCCCTCTCCATACATTACAATTCATCATGACTCACTTTTACCCAGGCATCCCACTCCTCATTCTGCTTACTCAACTCTCCTCCTACCACATCAAACTACACGACTCACATGCATCCCTTACTCTTTCCTATTCCCTGAATAACATTAATACACCCCACGCCTTTACATTTCCCCATCACTCTTTACCACCCTCCTTTTTCTTCTTTATAAGGTGAAACTCCTTTCTCCTATCCACGCCAATGACAAATTAGAACTTCTACTCTGTAGCCCATACCCATTTCACTCACATCATCCTACATACTTTAAGATAACTCTCCTCCTAGCTGGTGACATTCACCCCAACCCAGGACCCTCACTCCCTTCAACCAACCCTAGCATTCACACTTTCCCCACCACTACCTCCTCCAAACACTCCCCTGCCTCCTCCTCCAAACACTCCCCTGCCTATTCCACATCACACCACTCACAAAACTCTACACCTGTTCTCAATTAATATACAAAGCCTTCTCAGTAAAGCCATCAACTTACACTCCTGGATGGCCTAACACTCCTCCATATTTTAACTAACAAACTTAGCTAAAACCACACATATCTAATAATGAGATACTTCCCCCAGGTTACAACATCTTTTGGTTAAATAAAGAAACAAGAAAAGGTGGTGGTGTTGCAATCCTCTATTCTGATCTACTTAATCTCTCCCCCTTACAAACACCACTACCAAGCTTTCACCCTGCTGAACTAACTGTATTAAACTGTCACCTAAACTCCATTCCTGTCCTGGAAAACATACTTTCCTGGCTGATTGACATTTCCTATGAAACCATCATTCTGGGAGATGTTAACATAGACTGGTCAAAACTCATGTCGGACTCTCTCTCAATACGTGTATAAATCTCCATGGTTTCAAACAGCTTATCACATCCCCTACTCTTACTAATAAAACTACTGGTACCAGTACTATCCTTGACTGGATACTCACTAATGACCCTAATCTCTAACACAACCCCCACATCCTACCAGACTCCCTTACTGATCACCTACCCATTCACATGCAAAGATACTCTATTCCTATATCCATATCCCACTTTTATACAGACTGCCGTACGCTACCTTCATTACATCGATTCTTTTAACTCTACCCTAGCATCCAAAAATTGATCCTTCCTTCACAACTTTCCCCTTTGTGAAGTCGCAGAGATATTTAACCAGACTTTCCTCAACATCTTAGACTCACTTGCTCCCCCAAAAAAATTAGGATTAAAGCCACCCATGCAACTTCACTATCAAAAGAGACTAGCTCCCTCATGCACAAAAGGGATAGTATCTGGAAAGCTTGGCAGAAAACCAAATCCCCAACCCTACTAGAAAGCTACAAGAAAATCAGAAACCTCACCACAAAAATGCATTTATCAAGACAAGAAAAACTTTTACAATACAGCTCAAACCAACTGCCTCTCCAACTCCAAAAAATTCTGGTCCACCATAAATAATATCCTACACCCCATCCTGGCAACCCCTCTACCCCAAACCCCTTTCCCCAACAACTCACCATAGAGACGGCCACCTTTCTCAATGACTACCTCATAGACACCCATCTGTAAACCAACTCCCTCAGAGCAAAACACCAGTCCTCCCCACACTTCTCCCACGTCTACCAATACAAACAAAACCCATTTTCCTCTCAAACTTGTTCCCAACTCCTATATCAGACCTCTTCTCCATAAAGTTAAACCTTGTTCCCCATCTGCTGATATAAACTACCCCATTTCTCAAACTTGATCCCGACTCCATAGCCTTTCTCATCTCTATAGTAATAAATAGATCAATTCAAGAAAGCACAGTTGCTGACATATGGAAGTCCTTCTATACCATACCACTGCACAAAGGAGGTAACTCCACAGACCATTCGAACTCCTGGCCAATAGCCATCCTATCACCTCTTTCTAAAATTCTAAAGAAGTGTATCCACTCTCACCTCCTTAAATACCTTATACAGGAAAACCTCTTAACACCTACTCAACAACACAGTTTCCGGCCTAACCACAGCACTGCTACTGCTCTCCTATGTTTTACTCATACAGGTGATTAGGCCAGAGACAATAACCAACTTGTATCCTGTCTCTTCCTTTACCTATCCAAAGCTATTGATACTATGTCTCACTCTAAACTTCTAACAAAACGAACTGAACTTCACCTCTCTCCTGCCACCATGCAGTGGTTCTCCGGCTACCTTTCTAATACACTACAATCTGTCCGATGGCTAACTTCCTGCTCCCCTCTCTTACCTGTAAATATAGTGGTCCCCCAGGGTTCTATCCTAGGCCCCCTTCTATTTATTATCTTTACCAACAATCTACATTCCGCCTGCAACCACTCTACTCTTATCCAGTATGCAGACGATTCAACTTTCATCACATCCTCTAATAGCATGTCTCAGCTCCTTTCTCTTACACAAAACACTTTCAACACCATCGAAAAATGGCTCAATGAAAACCAGTTTATCCTAAACCCTAAGAAAACTAAACTCTTAAGTCTTCTTACCTAATTCACTCTCAGTTCATAAAACTTCCTTCTCCTCACTAGATAATACTATCATCAAAGCAGATCCACATACAAAACTCCTCGGCACCATAATAGATGACCAGCTTAAATCTGACCAATATATTCAGCAGTGATTAAAAAGAATAACCAAAAAATTCGATTACTCTATTGTAACAAAAAAAAATCCTTACTCCAGAAGCTAAACTATCCCTAGCTAGAGCATTCCTTTTACCAGGCATACTCTATGCCACTCCCATTCTTACAAGCCTCCAATTCACCTTAATCTCACAGATGGAGCAAACCACCAAATTTGCAGCTAACCAACCTTATATCTCGCCACTGCATTGCATTGAAACAACTGCAATGGCCAGAATTCCCCCACCAACGTCTTATGGCACAACTACAAATCACACACTCCATACTATACAAACCTACTGCTTGCCCCTCCCTCTCAACACTAGTTTCATTCTACACCCCCACCAGACCTCTCACGCGTTCTGACCAACAACTCCTTGTCATACATAAACCCAACAGAAACACAGGCGAATCCCTCTACAACCACAATGCGTCTTTAGCCTGGAACAAACTTCCTTCCTACATTAGAAACACCTCTAACACTACTCAATTCAAAAAAGCAACTAAATCGCTTCCTCCTAAGCTCATGGATCTGTCCAGGTCAGGGACCTACCTACCCAGGTCCTTCCATCCCTTCCCAAACCTTACCTCTCATTTCCCAAGCTTTCCCTATCTTACATCTCTTTCCCTCAACATATCTTTCTCTTCCCACTCAACCATCTTCACAGTTTACTTATCCCTTTAATCACCCATTATAAGTAGTTTTACTATACTACGTAATGTCACATCTTAGCTTCCACTGCATCTACAGTGTAATTCTTGTTTCATACTCTATTTTTAAGTGTTACTGAATCTCTTAGCGGGCTTCCACCACACCTACTCTATTCTCTACTTACTTAGACTCAGTCATAAATATAAACTGTACACAGTCAAATATCCTTCTCAGTTGTAAATATATACTGTACTCAGTCAATCATGCTTTCTTCAATTTGTAAACACTGAAACTGTACTACATATGCTAAACTATGCTTGTGTTTGTTTTTTTAATACAACTACTATGTACAACTCAGATTATATGCTTCTAACTTGCTGTTTAATTGTATGTATGTAATTACCATTGAGCTTTTCTCCTCAAGTCTCCAGTGAAAATGGACTTCTGGCTCAGCTAGACTAATGTCAAACAAATAAATAAATGCCAAACTCAAAAGCAAACCTTCAGAAATCCTTAAACACAGGAATATTTGGAAGAAAATCCAACAGCATTAATATTTCAAGCCTCCTTCCAACTGTGCAAAGCTCCCTTTACTCTCTGTGATGAAACAGTGACTCTGGAGGAGGTAGGAAGAAAGTAAATCTAGGCCTAACTCTGAAATATCTCTCTGTGGGATTCAATGGTTCACTGCAAGCAAGATGACTAAATGCCTGTATGCTGAAGAGCAACAGGGGAGACACACTTTACCTGTAAATTTAACCTGAGACAATGGCAAAGGCTGTCCAAAGGGGATTATTATTTAGGTGCCCAGGACGGTGCTTAGGCAATCGGGGCATTTGCAATTACCTAAACTTGACTTTAGATGGTGGTATGTGTGTGATTTGCTTACCATGGAGGCCCAGAAAGCCCTCCTCACGAGTGCACAGGCTTCTGCACATTCATATTGAAGGGTACCACCAGGTGGTGGCTTGGTGAGCCTAATGCCCACCCCAGGTGGCTCATTTAAATTGTTCCTCCTCAAGAGGAACTGTGGCAGGGTATGGCTAGCTCTTCCCTGTCCTTCACGCAGGATGGGTACACCCATCCTCCTCTGCCAGCTCAGTCAGGTGCTCAAGTTGCTGATCAAACTTGAATCACCTGGGCTGTAGTTAGGGCTCAATTATTCTATGCCACCACAGTTGGCACTAAAGTTACAATACTCTGAGAGAAAGTTCCAGATTTTAGATATCTGAAATGAGTACATGACATTCCCACAGTGATTTTATTCTATGCAATTTTTTCCCCCATGTCGACTGCCCATCTAGTCTTCCTCTCATCTAAACACAGCCCATTTGTTCTCCTACCTCGGAATTTCACCCAGCACCAAGAGAGAAAGCTGTCCACAGATCATTTAAGCAGCCAGGAGGGTGCTTTATGCCCCCATCAGCATCCCTGCAATGACAGTACCTGCAGCAGTCTAACTTCTGACTACAGATGAAGAAATGTGCACTCCATATCACTAAAGAGATCCGCAATGCCTTTGTTTTGCAGATATGCACTCAAGGATACCACCATGTCGTGACTGGATAAGCTTAATATCAGCCTCTAGGCATAACATTTGCCTCACTACCCTTCCTCAATGAAACTATGGCAGTGAGTGGCTAGTTGCACCCAGTCCTAGCACTAGGACAGACATGAACATCCTACTCGGTCAGCTCCATCAGGTGCCCAAGCCACTAATCAAATTTAGGTTATTTGGGCTATAGTCGGATCTTTATCTCCCTACACCACTTGGACCACATAAAAAAAATCTGCCAGAATTAAGACAAAAAGACAGAAAACTGCTACCATGCAGGCCACTTAACACCTCCCTTTGTTGGTCACAAAAAACACAAAACTAGTAAGCATTAAATTGCAGAATCACAAACTTCAGAGAAGAACAACGTTAGAGAAACCACTTAATCTAGCACTCTCAACATTAAATATCTCTTTCTATTCAACCTAAGAAAAGTGGCATCCATCAGCGGCTATATAAGCCCACCTAAGGAAGATGTGCCATAGCTAAACACAGAACTTACCCAACTGCCACGGTCATGGCAGGTAAGGGGCTGTCTTGCAGAAAGTCCCTAACTTAGGTTCCAGCTACTGTTCTTAAATGTTGTAAATGTTAAGCTCATTCCATAGTATTCAGGGAGTGAATGGGATAATTAACAAGTCTCAATAAAGAGTTCCTGTTTTTCAAAACACAAACAAATCCTGGAGATGAAATCACAGTTAAAAATCAACCAGGAAGAAGCACTCCCTGCATTGCACACATTTACACATAAGCTACAGGTATCAACAACCAACAAAAACAAAGACTTACAGCATGGCAGAGAGGGACAGGTTTTATTAGAGTTTTATCACAAAGCATTTTGCAAAACAGGTCAAATTTAAAAAAGTAAATGTTAAATAAATGTTAGAGAAAAATACCCAAAGTAGACAAGTAGATGTCAAGATGAATATCCAAACTACATTCCCACATTACAGACATCTTGAAGAGTTGGTAATGTCAAAACAACAGATTTCTCCTACACTGAAGTTAAGACTACCCTAAACATGCATACATACACCCTGTAGCGTGGTGATAGCAGATCAAATTGGTTGCTAGGCAAATGACTATGGTGGCTATATTTTTGCAACAGTACTGCGGTAGCATTGTTGCCTCACAGTAAGACGCTGTCCTGTTCGATTCTCAGCTAGAGCGTCTTCTGTGTGTGGACATGCGTGAATGGGCGTACCTTCGTTGAAGGTTGTGCATCAGGGCCGGCAACTCGGCACGTAAAAATCTACTGCCAATCATTAGCGGACCGGAGTTCCGCTGTGGCGACCCCTAACCGGGAAAAGCCCAAAGACACAACAACTGTACTTATTTTAATCCATAGTTCCTAGACTAATAAGCATGCTAACAGCAAAGACAATATTTGCTACAAACCTACTATAGTTCTAACCCTTTGTAAAGTATAAATATGCAAATTAAGTCTTGTCATGTCATCAAGAAGTTAAGACTTTTTTTTTGTATAAGGAACTTTTTTCTAATCAACAATATAAATTTAACAAATATGTAAACACACTTACCAGACTCGACACAAATGGCAAATATAAGCTTACAGAGTTTTACTGTTGTACGCAAACTACTGAAGCGATAAGAACTGCCATATTACTAGCAATAATGAACGGTCAGCCCTGCAGCTTGTGAAACCATCTTTCTGGTTCAAAGAAAAAAAAAAAAAAGGGAAACATATGGGCTGGAACGCAAGTCTAGTTGAATGTCAGTTCAATTGCTGTAAAGACCCTTTCTGTTCTCTGAGAAATGAAACATACATCCATCAGTTCTAGTTCCAGCAACTGTATATACAAACACACCCAGTTCAAGAATGCTGTTCACAAAGCCAGTTATTTACTTCCTTGTTCACCTTCCAAAAACTTATACAGCCTACACCCCTTTTTGCAGCATGGAAAGAAACCGAACACACCAGCAACTGCAGCATAACAGCCCCTTAAAATCTAGGCTGCTACAACAGGATATCAAGTATGAATTATGCATCCCCTCAAAAATAAATAAAACAGTACTTGGTTGCATAAAGCGATATCTGAAAAGAAATTTGATAGCTCTGTGCCCTAAAATTTTTAAGCTGAAAATGCATATTTCTCAATTCAGCTTTGGGTTAGGATACTTTATAACATGAAATGACTAGTCCGTGACTCAAACTAATTCAAACCCCTAATATCCCTATTTTGAATCCCTCTATTTTATTGTACTTTATTTTAATTTTATACATTTCTGAACTAAGGCAAGTCTACTGGACACAAAGTGTTCTTTTTCAGGAGCAACCCAGAAGCACTATCTGGTCAAATGACTTGCTCAAAGTTGCACAGTAAGTAAATGGAGGTGACAGGAACCCAACCATGTACTCCTGACTACAGAAAGCAGCTTGCTAACAGCTCAGAGCCTTAATCCCCTGGTCTAACCACCAGATCCACTGAGAACTATTTCAGTCTGAAAATGATTTCTAAAGCAGATGAAAATAAAATACAAAACTTGTTTAACACAAAAGAGAAGGGCTTGTAACTAATATTAGCCTACTAAATAGGTCCTGGTAGTGTTTGTATTATGTAAGGTAAGGTAGCATTAAAATGTTCCTACAGATTTTTACATCACACAAACTATCTGGGGAAAGAAGAAACCATGTCTATTTAGTCTTTTCAAGAATCCCAAGTTGCTACAAAGACCTTTAACAGTCTTGGTGTCTACACAAAGCCTTTCTGATAATGAACTCCATACATTAACCACCATCTTCGTGGATAAATGCTCTCTTACAAGAGTAAACTCTGTTCCCTTTACCTGCATACTGTGCCCTAACCAGCTTGCCCTGTCCTTGTTTACCAAGTCACAACCATTACATTTCCTCTTTAGTGCCATAACTACCCCTATCATATTCCATTATGTGCCTCCTCTTTTCTGGTGAGGAAAGGCAACATGTCCTTACCTTCAACTCAAAATGTCACATCATTTATTCCCCTATCCTTGTTGCCTTCCTCTGTACATCCTCGATAAATCCTGTGTTCTGTAAAAAGCCCTCAGAAATGTTCACCAACTTCAGCGGCAGCTTTAACTAATGTATGATACATGGACTTAAGTGATGTAAGGGTGGTAATAGCCACGATATACCTGAGCCTTTGGTCCTTGCTGTTGTTCTTTTGTTCAAAGTCAAAATTTGAAGCTTTTCAGTAATAACTCCAGGTCCTTTTCCTGCTATGGCTTCTAGCCAAACTTCCCCCATCTCCTACAGACTGACCGTGGATGATGTTTCTTCAAGTAGAAAGTACCATACAAGTGGAAGGGGTTGAAATAAAACTGCTTTCTTGCAGATCATATTTCCAATGTTTCCATGCTCCTCTTCAGGCTTTCTTCTCAGTCCGTCTTAACTACCCCAACCTTGACATCACATGCAAAAGGACTAATGTACAATTTCATGTCCTGGATGAGGTCACATAAGCATATTAAAGTACTGACCTGCAAAGGACACTACCTTTACTTTATTGTTTTTATTATTATTTTCCAAAGAGCTCCCCTACACAGCTGTAGACTTTTTACAACTTCATATCCACCCTTACCACCCCCTTACGTCTGCCACTAGCATGTGGCACCGGACAGAAAGTCAAAGGCTTGGCTTAAATTTAGACAGAGCGCATCCACAGGGCTACCTTTGTTTACCTCTGTAGTGAAAGCTGATCTGAATCAGGATAGTCAGACACCATCTTCCTGTACACAATCAGGTTAGATTAAATAAAAAAGAGCCAGTTATATCCCATAAGCCTTACAAAATCATGACTCCTACCCCATATCTACATTTTTACCTACCACTAAGCTCTGGCTCAGTGGCTTGTGTTTTCATGGGCTGCTCCATGTTCTATCTTTACATAAGGACACCACAACTGTTTGCTTTAAAGTCTTTTGGGATGCTCCTTCCCTTAGAGACTCAGTAATCAGTTCTTTCAGGGGGTACCCCAGCAGCCCCTTTCCACATCTTCACAGGGATACTATCAGGTCCATGTCCCCTCTCCTCTCCAGCCTCCACAAGTGCTCCTTCTACCTTCACAGTCGTTACATCCCTGTCTAGGCTACAGGATGAAACTTCAGCTCTTGTATCACAAACACACATATGTGATCAGAAAGACAGAATGCAATAATTGAAAAGAAACCAAATATGAAACCGGAAAAAACAAGTTTAAAAATACTTCTGCAAAGGGGCTTCTTATTCCCAGGGTTGGGATATGTGCCCTCACATTCTGTTAGCTACATAACAGAGATTTTATTTTATTTATTGATTGATTGATATTTGTTAACCGTGTTGGTCCAGCTGGGTTTGTGGCCCATTTTCAGTGGAGACCCGAGGAGAAAAAGCTTAAAAAAAAAAAATATATAAATGTTTGATTCTCTGTAAATGGTTGAGTCAAAAATATGGTCAAAATCAGTTAATACAAGAATGTTACAGAGACAAAAGCAGAAATGCAAACACGATATATACATATTTACAGACTAAAAACTATATTTACATATTTACAAAAAGAGTTAAGTCCAACAGTATTGACTGTAGAGTTTAATAAGTATCCACAATAGTGGAGTACTTAGCTGTATATGGAGGGACTAAAAAGGTATATAGTAGGATTGTGAGGAGCTTAAGTAGAGGCTTGGCAAGGACATATTTTGGAGTTGAGAAGATGAAGTTTGAGTTTTTCTTTAAAGTGGGATGGGTGAATGATGGAACAAATGTCTCCCGGGAGTTTGTTCCAGGCTTGGGTGTTGGAGTGTTTATAAGAGCTTGTCAGCTATTTTTTTGGGTGGTAGATTTGTAGTAGTTGCTGATTAGAGGTACAGAGAGTCTGTGGAGGAGTGTAGCTAGAGATGAAGGAAGACAGAGCAGGGCAGAATGAAGGTTTGTAAAGAATGAAGTGTAACATTTGAAGTTGTGACAGCAGTAGAAGATGGGGGAATTCTAACCAGTGGAGAGTATTTAGGGTAATGCAGTGATGTGTATTGTATGAAGAATTTGTGACAAATCTAGCTATCTTGTGGGAAGTTTGTTGGAGTTTAAAGTAGTAGTTTGGATGCTGGGGAGTACTGGGGCAGCATTTAGAAGGGATGGGGAGGAGAAGAGCTTGTGCAAGGGAGAGTCTGGCATTTGCAGTTAGAAATTTTTTGTTGCGCTACAGTAAACCAAGTTTCTGGTGAGTCGTTTTTATACTTTGGAGAATGTGCAAGTTAAATTGGAGTTTATTATCTATGATGACCCAAGGAGTTCAGTGTGAGGTTCAGGTTGGATAACAGTGTTAGAGGAAGTAATAGTAAAGGTGTATTTGAGGTGAGAGAGAGATCGGGGGAAAAATAATAAGAGTTTAGTCGTTTTAGGGTTGAGAATAAGTAGATTACTGGACAACTACTGTTCAGTGGATAGGAAGACCGGTTGAGTAAGAGTGTGGAGATTGGAGATATTATCCGAGATGGAGATGAGAGTCAAGTCATCTGCATAGTGGATAAGGGAGGATTGTTTACAAGAAGTATAGAGATCATTGGTAAAGACATTAATAGGAGGGGACCCAGGATGGAACCTTGTGGTACACTGGTTGGGACAGGTATGAATGGAGAAGTGGAAGAGAGCCACTTAACAGATTGCTGCTGCAGGATAAGTAACTGGAGAACCAGGCAAGGGAGGAAGAAGACAGATTGAGATTTGCAAGTTTAGATAGCAGTAGGGGATGGGAGACTGTATCAAAAGCTTTGGAAAGGTCAAGGAAGAGACATAATATGAGTTTGTTATTGTCTTGGGCCGCAGCAATGGTATGTGTAAAGGATAAGAGGGCAGTAGTGCTGTGGTTGGGACCGAAACCATGCTGAGTGGGAGTAAGGAGGTTATGCTGGAGGAGGTAGTTGAGTAGTTGTGAGTGGATACATTTTTCGAGAATCTTAGAGAGAGGAGATAGAATAGCTATAGGTCGGTAGTTAGACGGGTCTGTAGAGTTTCCACCTTTAGGCAGGGGAATAGTGAAAAAGGATTTCCATAGGGTAGGGATGGTGGACTCCTGAATAATCTATTGATTAGTATAGATACTGGATAGGCAATGTAGTCAGCAGCAAGTCTGAAGAAGGTAGGAGGCAGATTGTCAATGGAGGGAGAGCAGGGTTTGAGTTTGTGAAGAAGATATCTGATGTAGGAAGTAGGAACCAGATGTAAAGAGAATAGTTATTTGTTAGAAGGACTGGGAGGGGTAGGCAGAGAAGTTGTGTTACAGCTGGAAGGTATGAGTGTTTGAATTGTTTCAATAAAGTGTTTATTGAGAAGAGTAGCAGTTTCCAGAGGAGATGTAGGAGAACTTGCGAGGGTTGGATTTGTTATTGAATTGGGCAAAGTTATAAAAGGACTGTTTGTTGTTATTGGTTTGTTTTTTTGTAAGATTTCTGAGGTGTCTATAATTATGTAGCAGAGGTAATTCCTTTGTTTGATCCAGGCTTGGTGTGTATAATTATGTAGCAGAGGTAATTCCTTTGTTTTCATCTAGGCTTTCCAAGCTCCATCTCTTTTTCACATAAGAGACTTACTTTCTTTTGAGAGCCAGGGAGCATAATTGGGTTTTATTCTAACCTTCCTAGATGGAGCAAGAGAGTTCAGGGTATTCAGGAAGATGCTACTGAACCTAGTAACTGCGTCACTGAGGGATTTGTTTAAGGATTCACCACGTTAATGGTGGATAGAATAGAGCTGAACTGGACTACATTAAAATTTGAGAGTTTTCGGCAATCTCTATAAAGGTGGGATTGGGGGGAGTTGGATGGTGTACCTAAAGATGGAGGTGGTTGCTAAGTTGGTCTGGTAGGGCAGTGGTAAAAGGAGCTGGTGAGTATCCAGTTAATTATGGAGCCGGAAGATGAGTTTTTAATGGAGGCGGGTGGGCGAAGATATCAGTTGCTGGAAATCATGCAGGTTGACACGGAGTTGTGGAGAGTCAGTTTTAAGTTTAGACCAGTCTAGGTTAACACTGCCTAAGATGAGGGTTTCATAGGGAATATTGTGGGAAAACCAGGATAAGATATTCTCTAAAGTGTATGAATTGTTTCCAGGAGGGATACAGGTGGTGGCAACAGCTAATTTTTTTGTGAGGGCTAAGGTGGCAATTAAGGATGATGAGTTCAGCTGGGTGAAAGTCAGGGATGGGTGTAGGGAAAGGTGAGAGACTTTGGCTATTGGAGTGGAGGATGGCTACACCACTCTCTTTTTTTGGGAATCTATCAGAGTGATAGACATTATAGCCTGGTGGGAGAATTTCATTGTTCGTGATATGTGGCTTAAGCCAGGTTTCAGATAAGGAAAAATTGTGAGGGTTAGTATGCGTTAACCAGGCACAGAAATTGGTGATTTTGTTAGTTAGGCTTTGAATATTTAGAGAGTATATTGCCAGGTGCTTGGTATGGATACATTTAGTGCAAGAAGCTGAGTATGGTGAGAGGTGTTTGGGGAAGGAAGGGAGGTATAAGATAAAGGGTGGGTGTTTGACTGAGGGGGGAGGGGCCAGGATTGGGGCCGACATCCCCAGATATGAGTAAGTTATTTGTGGGAAGACAGATTACAGTAGTACATAGATGTAGTTTGTGTAATTTGGGTTTAGATTTGCAGGTAGGAGGGTGGATTTGCAATATAGGCAGTTTGTGAAGAGAAGAGGTGGAGAGGTTGAAAAGGGCTGAGGAGATATGAAAATGGGAAGGTGTAGAATGAGTGTCAAAGGTATAGGAGGTAGGATTACAGTATCTGGGGAAAGGAGACGACCCCCCCCCCCAAGATACCACAATCTTGTAGTTTAAAAGCAAAAACCTCAGAATCAATCACACATTAGTGACTGCATTTAGAGAATGTCAAATCACTAGTGCCTCACATTTAAGCCTGGGGACTCCCTTATCTGTCCATGACCCCCTTCCCGGCCTCACCTTCACAGCAGTGTACCTTCACTTCTGCTCCTCCGTTGAATACTGATGCAAAATACTTATTTAGATTTTTTGAACTTTCCTTTTTGTTTCTCTTATACTTCCCTCCCAAACTATTTCACAAATGTCCTTTTACACTTTTACTTTTTGAGGTTTACTAAAGGACATTTTGTACTGCTAATCTTTTCTCTACTTCCCTTTTTGTTTACTTGATGCATTTTGATGCAATTTTTAAATTTTCACATTTTTCTCCTAGTAATACTCCCCATCCCTTTAATCCATTCCTATCCCATAGGTTCACAGGGAAATACTAGGCCATCATTCGGCAGACTATTACAAGCCTAGCTAATAGGCAGAAGCCAGAATAAAACCTTGTACCTTGTATCTGAGAGGTTACAAGACCTAAACCATTAGCCAACCCTCCCCCTTCAACTGCTACCTTTAATCTTAATCTCTTAGATTTTTCTCATTTTCTTCATAAAGTTAGGCTTGTTTAACAGTACAGTCATTATTAAATAAGGAATCCTTGCGCAGACTCGCTTCAGTTATCACCAATGGGACGTACTAACCGAAGACTTTCTATTATATGAAATATAAGAAATGGCTCCTCCTTTTGACAGCCTGCTATGATTTTATTTTAAAAGGTCAGTGCTTTGGTTTGCAGTACCCAAAGGTGAACCGTATATGGCCATGATGAGCCTTTAAATCTTTTCCACACCTCCCCATGTTCCACTATTGAATTTACATAGTTCCCGTACACCTTCACTTTCATACCACCTTCCTACATCTTTAAGGACATAAATATTCACTTTCATACCACCTTCCTACATCTTTAAGGACATAAATATTTAGTCATCCTCCACTCTCCTATAATCCCTGACTCCAAGTCTTTATAGTCCTTCCTAGTACCAATGCTAGAGCTACTTTAAAGTAAATTGTTGAATAGTCTCTAACAGCTACTAAAACCTTGTTTTTAGATCTTGTACACCATACCTCCAGACAGGACACCAGATTTAGGGTTCTTCACTGCATGCTATTAACAGATTTATTTCACTTGCTGTCCGATACTCGGAGCATCTCTATGACATACAGTGGTGCTACACAAAATTTAGACATCCACGCTCCTTCACATATCATCCTGATACGCTTCCTGCCTTGCAGTGCTCCAAACACATATATCAGGAGGTAAGTCTGTGCCTCCATTAGCATTCAACTCAAAGTGGTGCTCTCTCACAACCTCTCTCCAAAAGGGTAAACCAATATCAAGAGAAAGTATACCCTTTTTAAAACTATGCAAAGTGCTAATTAGCAGTACTCTAGTCCAGAGTACTCAAAAAGTGATGAAGATGTTAAAGACAAGCAGATTCCGTAAGCAAAAGCTGCATTACAATGTCAATATGTATGTGGGTAAAGAAAATATGAAAATAAAAAAAGTCACTGTGAGCAGTTCCAACCAGCCATACTTACAAGTCGCAACAGACTTCTATCGCAGCTCTATGAATTGTAGACATCCACCAAATTCACCAAGCAAGTAAGGAAATGCAAGGAGATTGATAGACCTTTCACTGTCATCACAAATATACGGTTTTCCTCCATAAGGCCGCAAGCCCATTGTATGACGCCCTAAAGTGCGAAAGTACAATAGCAAGATTTGTAAATTTCGAAACAGACAAGTGTGAATTCAAATGAGTGAATGCCAGTGTGCATTCATTCATTTGAATTTGGCATTCCAAGTGTAGATCACACTATAGTGGGGATCAGGACATGTACCCTTTCCTCCACTGTAGTGCAATCTTGGAGTTAGTATATTAAATTAGCAGGGTGTGTGGGGGGCTTGCCCCCCCCTGCATAATGGTGTTTGGAGAAATTCGGAAATGTCAGGTGTTTCGAACACATTAAACATTTCTGGATTGCGGGATTCGTTGTATAGCACTTTTGCTGTTTTCAGCAATTGAAAGTGCAGTTGAGTCAGACATTTTTTATTTGCGACGTAATGGATGTAAACCCAAATACACAATGCATGCACACCTAGGGACACTTTGTATATTGCTTTTTATTACAAATCTAAACAAACATCTCAATATCCAAAACAGCAAACTATTTTGGTAAATATACTAAAACAGGATGTTTAGACAACAACTGCCAGTTCATCTGACAATGCCCAAAATGGGAGGGGGAATTAAAAAAAAAAAAAAGAAAAGAAACAGTACTGCTCAGTTTCTTTCATACTTCTCTTTTACAGTAATCTGCCTGTTTCGGGTGTACCAAATCAATGTAGGAAATACTTGTTCAGTCTCACGTTCAATCTGCTGATTTTTGCTCCACTTTCATACTCTTAAATCAATATCACTACCCTCAGCCTTATGAATGGCATACCACAAAATTACCAATTTATTACACTTTGAGAAAGAAGTGCAGACTGACCTTATGCCCACCATATCTACCCATTTCAAGGCTGCCCTGGTGGTGGCTTACATACGGTTTCAATTAAATACTTGTCATCAATAAAACAACGAAACACAAAATAAAACTTTTTTCATCCCAAAGTGTATTTCATCTGTACAAAATGATTCTTATACTGTCATAAATAAACATGACCTGACCATTTCACATCTTATTTGGCACTGCTATGTTATTTTTTTCTCATGCACTCCATGATGGGTTATAATGAACTTCTACACTTTATTAAGGAATGTATCTGCCAGGCTCTCCTATTTTTTTCCCAATCATAGGGCCCAATACAAGTAAAATCCTCCCAACAAGGTGATGTAAGCTCCGACACATCTTTCCTCATCACTGGGACCATACACCTACCAAGTCTTTGGAGTTATAGAAGTTCACTAGGCCCTCAAGACTTTTTGGTGACATCACTAACACCACTGACTGTTTTAGCTCTGTAGCTAGGGTGGAGTGTATGGGGTAGTTGCCAGATCCTAGTACCCAGGCCAGTCTTCAGCTTCAATGTAGGTGGTGCACATTGTTAGAATGAGGGTATTCGCACACATAATGATGTTGGTCATATTTGAAACAATTTCTCTCTGGTACAGAAGTTTATCCTTTCCTGGTACCTTGGGTAACTATGCTGTTTATCTTGCACTGTGGGTCAAATAATTGGGTATTCTTAATAAAAAACTGAAGGCAATCCACCACTCTCAACTCCACCTCTCCACCTGATGGATAAGCTAACTGCTAGTCTATGTGGCACAGGACTCATTTTTTAAAGCACCTGCTGAAACAAGAATACCTGGCCTGGGTTGGGTATCTCTGATCACAAAATGTATTCCTTAGGAGACGAGAGGATATAGTCCACTTTCTTAGGTACTGAAGCAACCATATCCATGCTTTTCAACGTTGCACTGGCAGCTATTTTAAAGAAGGTCTGCAAAAGTTGACACACTCTGGGATGACTCATTTGTAGAATGAAATGCCTTAAGAAGAGGAGACTTCTGCAGTTACATGGTCAGTTGCCTTCCCCCCTCTGGTGCATCAAGTCTAGAAATTCAAACTCTGGAAAATTAGTTGGGACACAGGAGAACTGGCATCCTCCTTGTCATCAAGATCGGCTATGGGGAGGTCCGCCTATGAATCACGTGCTTCTTGTAAACAAGCCCTTCTCAGTGTATTTGGAGGGGATGAGTTCAAAGATAAGTACTGCCAGTTTGGAGCTGAACTTGTTGGTTAAAGAGCTAATCTATTTTTTGACACGAGCTGTTAAAGAAATGAACAATGTTTCTCTACAGTATTCTAGTATCACTACCTGCATAAACATTTTAAATGTACATCTGAGGGACACAGTGTGCACAGTTGTGTTGCCCTCCCTTAGGACACCCAGAAACACAGACAGATGTTACAGTACAAGTAAACTAGAGAAGGGGAGGCAGTCTTTTGATGACTTGGACATACTGCTAACAAACATGCAGATGAGTAAGACGCACCTTATGCTTAATGGTGTGGTACAGAGCAGTAGGCATTTGACATTGTGTGGTCTGTTATATACTGTGTTTAAACAGTCTCTACAGTTAGCATGCAGAGTTTACGATTGTAAGTGTGCCTTGTATGTTTTTGGGGTTCAATACTTGCCCAGCTGACAAATCAATAGTTGATGTACTGGACTGACATCTGGGCACAGTGATGGATCAGACCAAGGTTACCGACAAGCAGAGTGGTGGCATCCACTTCTGCCACTGGCTGGGCTGCTGGTGTGCTTTTACGGGCAGTGAATAGACACGTGGCAGTGTCTCCACTTAAAACGTTTTGACATCACTTTAGGGTTGGTTGTGGATGCATCTTTCAGGGATAAAGTAGATTTACTAGGGCATACCCTTAACAATGACAGTGATGGGGGGAGGGTTCATCAAGGCACTTAACCCATTAAATACCATGATGCAAAAAGCATACTAACTCAACTTGTATGTACAAAGACACTTTTTTCTGAGGTGTGGTCCATGAATGCTGATATGTTTAACTAATTTGCTCAAGAGTCACACGGTGAATAAGTGACGACAGGGAGAATTAAAACAATGACTACAGGAAAAATGAAGCTTGTTTAAAGGTCATATAATACTGCTAAAGGCCATTTACCACCGTTTTACCTAAGACGCTCAAGAAATAAAAAAATTCTAGTGCAAGTTGTTAAATGCTGGAAGACAGATTAACTAGTCATGTTTTTTGACTGATACATAAACCATTTCTGCAAGGCCAATAAGAGACTCCTTTGCCTGGAAAAATATATAACCATTCCAGAAAAAAGTCATTAATACTTCATACCGGCAGACAGAAAAAGAAATACCATGCTTCAATTTAAAACTAGATGATCAACATGTTTACTACAATGTGACTGTCAGTGTTCTTTTCACGATGTCACATTAAACATTTTATACACATTGCAGTTTGTTCCCCACCTGTATAACTATTTTGACCACTAAAAGCTGAACATAGGCAGTCAAATCAAAACAGCTCACACAATTGTTATAAAAAATCCTTATACCAAATGGCTCCACAAAGAGACACAATATTACACTTACTTGTTTAACTATGTCTACTGAGCAGGTAGGTGGGCAGATACAAGCTGAATCCTGTTAAGTCAAAACATGGGTCTGGAGCAGAGTGGCAAATGTAGTCATACATACAATATTCAGTAAACAAATCAGAGGACAATACAAAAATAAATATAACATGCATTGTACATGTATAATACAGAAAACAGAGGAGATGTTAAACCCAGCAATAAAATGATGCATTGTCAGAAAGCATAAAAAAGTAAACAAAGACTAACAGAGACAGCCATGTTATCCACAGCAACAATCATAACACACGACTCTTAGAAAATGTTAATCCTGAAGCCAGGTGGAGCAGTCAAAGAGTAAACAACTTAGAGTTAAATATAGAACTGGTCCAATAATGCCAAATACAGTGGATATAAAAAGTTTACACACCCCTGTTAAAATGCCAGTTTTTTGTGATATAGAAAAAAAAAATTAAGACCACAGAAAATCATTTCAAAACTTTTACCATCTTTAATGTGACCTATAACCTGTACAATTCAATTGAAAAACAATCAAATCTGTTAGGGGAAAAACTATAAAAAAATAAAAAACATACAATACTCTGGTTGCATAAGTGTGGACACCCTTAAACTAATACTTTGTTGCGTGTGCATGCCCTTAAATGAATACTTTGTTGAAGCACCTTTTGATTTAATTACAGCATTCAGTCTTGGGTACACACCTGCCATCAATTAAAGAGATTCTGATTAACCCCCAGTAAAATTCAGCTGTCCTAGTAGGATTTTCCTGACATTTACTCAGTTGCCTGCTACAGTAAAAACCATGGTTCACAGAGACTTTACAAAGCATCAAAGGGTTCTCATTGTTGAAAGGTAACAGTCAGGAAAAGGGTACAAAAAATTTCCACAGTATTGGATATACCATGGAACACAGTGAAGACAGTCATCAAAAAGTGGAGAAAATATGGGACAACGGTGACGTTGCAAAAGAACTGGGTGTCACTCCAAAATTGATGAAAAGACAAGACAAAAACTGGTCAGGGAGGCTGCCAAGAGACCTGCAGCAACACTGAAGGATCTGCATGAATTTCTGGCAAGTACTGGTTGTGTACTACATGACAATGTTTGTGTCTTTCGGCTTTTCCCGGTTAGGGGTCGCCACAGCGGAACTCCTGTCCGCTAATGATTGGCAGTTGATTTTTACGTACCGGCTTGCCAGGCCTGACGCACAACCTTCAATGAAGGTACGCCCATTCACGCATGTCTCCACGCAGAAGACACTCTAGCTGAGAATCGAACCAGACAGCGTCTTACTGTGAGGCGACAACGCTACCACAGCACCACCACCGCATGACAATAATCTGTCATATTCTCCATATGTCTGGACTATGGGGTAGGGCTGCAAGACAGAAGCCTTTTCTTACACAGAAAAACATTCAGGCCCGGCTAAAAATTGCAAAACACTACATCAAGTCTCCCAAAAGTATGTGGGCAAATGCGTTACAGTCTGATCAGACCAAGGCTGAACTTTTTGGCCACAATTCCAAAAGGTAAGTTTTGCACAAAAACAACACTTCGCTTCACCAAAAGAACACCATCCCCACTGTGAAGCATGGTGGTGGCAGTATCATGCTTTCGGGTTGCTTCTGTTCAGCTGGAACTGGGGCTTTAGTCAAGCTGAAGGAATTATGAACAGTTCCAAATACCAGTCACTTTTTGGCCCAAAACCTTCAGGCGTCTGCTAGAAAGCTGAAGATGAAGAGGAATTTCACCTTTCAACACACCAATGACCCCAAGCATACATCCAATCAACAAAAAAAATGGCTTCACCAGAAGAAAATGAAAGTTTTGGAATGGCCCAGCCACAGCCCAGACCTAAATCCAATAGAAAATCTGGGGGCAACCTGAAGAGGGCTGTGCACAAGGGATGCCCTTGCAATCTGACAGATTTGGAGTGCTTCTGCAAGGAACAGTGGGCAAAAATTGCCAAGTCAACACATGCCATGCCGAGTGACTCCTACCTAAGAAGACTGAATGCTGCAATTAAATCAAAAGGTGCTTCAACAAAGTATTAGTTTAAGGATGTGCAACCAGCATATCGTATGTTTTTTTTATATTTTTTCCCTTAACAGATTTGTTTGTTTTTCAATTGAATTGTATAGGTTACAGGTCACATTAACATTGGGAAAAGTTTTGAAATGATTTACTGTGGTCTCATTTTTTATATTACAAAAACTAGGCATTTTAACAGGGGTATGTAAAATTTTATATCTACTGTACATCCACAGTTCAAGTACTAATATGCCTGGAAATACTGAGAAGCCTGCATTCAAGGAGAACTAGTCATTTTCAGAAAACTAAGGCTAGTGTCTGGAAAACAGAATAAACTGGAGTGAAAAATCAGAAATACAAGTATCCATATTGCACAGAAATAAAATGAACAACTGTGAAAAATGACCACTTAAAAATGTACAATCACACAACACAGAGCAGCAGACCAGACCTAAAAAACTCCTGCAAAGGTAATATACATGTGCAGCAAGCATACTACACAGCAGCTATATAAAGTGAAAGAAGTCCAGAAAGGGTACTATATGGGGGAATAAATTACAAGCATTTGGGTTAGCCCACATCTGTGAGTAACCCTGTCCAATAATGAAAAAAAGATTTAAAATGCCTTGCATTGCCTGCTGTTCTCGATTAATGAGATAGAAAGCAACAAGACACACACACAACGCACAAAAGGAAGACTGTTCCTCCAAGTATTCAGTTCCAAAGATTGCAAAACTGACAGGAACAGTCTGATTGGACCAGAAGTGTTTCTTGCACTGTGCAGAAGTCACAGACAGGGGGTTTACAGAAGCCCATATGCAAAGTCTGAAAAGAAAGCGTATATCAACAGGTCATGTTTCTTTGACGGGTAACCAGCTTACTGTATCCAGGGTTAATCAGCGTAAACAGCAGCATGATTAGAAAAGCCTTGTTAGTATGAGTTTGCAAAACAGCTGTACTGTAGGATGAGTCAGCTGCAACACTGGAAGACTAAATTCTGTCAAAAGTAGGATAATTCCCCTAATAATGTCTGCTTAGCCTACAGCACAAAGGAACGTAGGATAATTCCTCTAATAATGTCTGCTTAACCTACAGCACAAAGGAATGCAAATATCCTATAAAAAAAGTAACTTTGGCCAAATATTTCACTTCTAATGCACTGTGTGGTTAGAATGAAAGGCAGGAATACATACTCACGTGTAAAGGTAATCTACTCTTCTGGAAGGAAACCAAAAAATATCTGGGTCTACTTTGTTTCATTGAATCTCATGTCACTGAATTTGATTTCACCCCGACCACATTGCTGAAAACACAAATTACTGAAAACTCATTTTACTGAATCTCATTTCACTGAACTGAACTTAGTATATATAGCACTCTGTAGAGTACTATAAGGCAAGTAAAAGGTATATGCCCTTTTCCACTGTAGTGCGATCTTGGAGTTAGTATATATAGTTGGGGGGTGAGGGTGTAGCCCCCACCTTGTTTGTTTTATATTGTATTTTACCAAAAACTTCAAAACATACATTTTAAACAATAGACATGCACAGCTGCAACACCAGACTAACTCTCGCCAGAAGACAATATGTACTCAAACTATGTGGGGGATCCCCCCTAACTATATATACTAACTCCAAGATCCCATTACAATGGGGAAAAGGGCATATACCTTTTACTTGCCTTACAGTACTCTACACAGAGCTATATATACTAACTGCAGTTCAGTGAAATGAGTTTTTAGTAAATTGAGTTTTCAGTGAAGTGGTCGGGGTGAAATAAGATTCAATGACACAAAGTAGACCCAAATATCCATACACACCAACTTAATGAGGCACTGTCTAGCCTTTTATGGGTGCTAAAGATCACACACTGCTATTAATAAAAAAAATTTCTCAGCCATTCTACAATTAGCTCAGTCAAACCTTTTTCTAGGTCACTTTGGAAATTGGCAAAGTTATCAGTTTAAATTACAGCAAAGACCGACTAATATTGCTTTTCTAAGACAACTTTTCTGTACTGTCAGCTTAAAATGAAGGACTGGTTATGGAAACAAACACCAATACTTGGAAAGAAAATGGATATATGTGGGTCCCTGACAACTTATATCTCCCCACCCAATCATGCAAATGGTCAAATAGACCATTCATCACCCCAGAAGGCAAGAACACTACATCACATTCATTTCTCTTATGCGGTGGGTGGGCACACTGGTGGTGCTATTATCCTTTCTTTGAGGAAGCAGGGATTTTGGTTTTAATCTTTAAGCATTCCCCGCTCAGCATGCAATAGGCCCAAGGGCCTGTTTCCCCCACAGTCAAGGCTCCCTTGAGGAATTCTATACAGTCAAGCCACAATGCATTATCACTCCTCTCCATTTTATCCCAGCTGCTTCTATTTAAACCCAGGCAGTCTGGTCATAGCTACAGCTTTACCCCCACCCAAACACACATCTTCCCACCCACACCCACCAATGCAGCTCAGTTTTGAAAGTTACAAGACTGCTTTTGACAGAGTAAATGCAGTACCTTTTGTTATGCCGGTTCTAAAGATTTTACTCCAAACTTTTTTAATAGTACTTCTAACACTCTGTTTCATGAACACAAGCATTAAAATGTTCATATGTGCCACAGCAAAGGACTGCACAAAGCAAGAGTAAAACATCCTTCAAGGGTGGAAAAGTTTACAGGACTTGGGGGAAAAAACATCAATTACTAGAATGATGAAGTACTGGAAAAATCATCAATTACTAGAATGATGAAGTACTGGAAAAATAACTGGGAGAAAATACTGCAGACTGTCAAATATTACAATGCTGAATTTGCTAGATGAATTGTAGTATTCTCAGGCCCCAGAAGAGGACAGGATTTTTATGAAGTTACTTTGTGAAGAAAAATAAAAATTGTTTACATGCCAGGTAGAAGGCAATTTGAAAAATAGAGTGCAAAGTTTCCTTTTGGAGTTGAAAAAAATTAAATATGGACGTAAAAGATCTTCAAAGGCAATTCTTCATATTCAGGGAGAAAATATTACATAATGAAAAATGTTGTGAAGCTGCATTCTCCAAACTAAACACACTATTAAAACTTTAATAGTTTCATAGCACATTTTCAACTATTCTGTTTATTGGCTTTATTCATGAACTGAAAAAGGCGATATCACAAAAACAACTTTAAAAATTATCTTTCCTGACAGAACTGCTTAAGGAGAATGTAACAGTTCAAAAAGCAGGTCCTTAGAAGTGCATTGCTAAAAACTTAAGATCAGAAGGAGATTTAAAATTTTTAAAGAAATGTTTTTAGGACATATGCCTGCCTACACTGCCTTCTACGCAAGATTTTCTGTGCTCTCTGTCAATTACCTGTTTCTTTTTCTGAGGGATCCTTTAGACCAGCCTGTGGCAAGTTCCCCCTGGTGCCCATCACTCTGATGGGTTGAACCTTTCTCCCCTCTTTAAACTCTCTTCTGCCATGCGTCCAATGGTACCACAGTAGTGCGAGCATTGTTCCCACCTAACTCACATGCACAAACCAAGGCCTGTATTTGTGAGGTCCTTCTTCATCTGCTATCGCAAATCCAGAAAGTGTGACCACAATGAAAGACCCCTGAATTCTCCAGAAAACAGAAAAGCAGCAGGCAACTAGCAGCCGTATGTCCCTCAGCCTCCAAAACAAACTGTTTTCTTTGTGTAACCCAGAAGACAAATTAAAGTAAAGGACAGAGGCGAGCAGGGAGAACTAGGATGCCAAAACAAGAAGGAGATACTACTCTCCAAAAGGACTACATACAAACTTCATCATGCAAGCTGCCTGTTGCTAAACACAGGGAAAAAGTTCATGAAAACACCCAGAAGAAGTTCAGGAAGTAAAATGAGATATTAATCCATATTCATAGAAAAGCAAGTGGCTACTAGCAGAAGTCAATTTGACTTGAAACATGTCCTTATTTGAGTCTGCCTGTTTTAAACAATGTCATACGTACACAAATGCACACATATTTTTCCCTGCAAAGAAATCCTTTCACAAGGCAGAAGAAAGGAGACCAACACAGTTTTAATTTGAGAAAACAGAATGATTTCTGTCCATTACACCCCCCCCCCCCCATCACAACCATGTACATTTCTGACGGGGAATACTGATAGAACCAGTACTCTTTGCCATGGGCAACAATGCACAGACGTGATGGGGGTATGTTACAACTTGCTCAGGGCCACATTCCTTGTGAGAAGCACTGACTTCAAAACCAAGACTGCCATATCTCTGAATAAGCAATTTAGTGAAATAATCTTTTGTATCACACTGCAGCAGGCAAGCTGATAACTGCTTCTGCAAACTGTACTAAAATGCTAAAATGGTGAACAGGAAACATAAGACAATAAATACATGCCTACATAAACAACCCTAAACTATCTCAGGCACAGAGTAAAACTGTTTCTCAAAAAAAGTACTGGAAAAGGTACATCCATTTCGCAGTAATATTTCCCACCCTCCCACCACTCCAGGATGCAACTTCTCCATTTCCTGTCCTGTACATGGACTACGTATACGGCACAAGTTCATGGGAAAGTTCATCTTAGTTAAAGAAAAAGGGTAAGATACTGCAAAGAGGCAAAGACACACTTCTGAAGCTTTACTTGGGAAGTTTCTCCTCTAAAAGAGACTAAGCCTACACACAAGGTGTACATACGCACAAACCCCTCCAAGTGCCCACATGATTTTTTTATTTCCATTTTATTTTTGTCAGTTTATTAACTGAGTAAGCCCACTGAAAACAAGTGTCTCTTTTTAGGGGCAACCTGGGAACACTGTTTGGTTAATTAACTTGCTCCGAGTCACACAGTAGACAAATGGTAATGGAAGGAATCAAACCCTGTACCCTTCACTGCAGGAAGCAGCAAAATTCAACAATACAGTACAAGCATCTTGGGACCCACTTCTTAGCAGATTATTCATATTCAGGATACCATTCAAATTACCTACATGCCTAAATAAATAAAAGGTAAGTAAGTAAGTAAACAAACAAAAACACACAACATGGAACAATCCATTTCATAAATCATTACCAGAGTGTGTGTGTGTGTGTGGGGGGGGGGGGGGGTAACTGATCTGCTTCCACGCAATCAGCTGCATCTGCAACCACTATTTAAACTTTTAAGGATCATCTCCTAATCACTAAATAAAAAAACGAAACAAACATCTTCAGAATGAAATGTAACAACCAAATCTGACATTAAAAATACTGTGCAACTCCTTTACTACATATCACAACCTTAAAGTATTCTGTTGAAAATGTTGGTGCTTTAAGTTGTACTGTCATTCCCTTTCACTCCTCTCCCAAACCTCATCTGGAAAAAGGGTACTTATTTGGGAGAGGGGTCTTGCTATCCTTCATTTACTAAATTCTACACATTATGTATAGTGATTTACAGTGGCTATTTGAATCATCTCTCTAATTTATACTTATCAGATTACAAGTATAAATCCATATGTCCATTTCCTCACTTTCTCACCCATTTAACAAAAATATGCACATTAAATAAGCAGATACAAATGCAATTATATAATGCTGAAAAACACTGTTCTTGTATATGTGCCTTACCATAATGCTTATCTGATGTGGAAATACAAGTGTTTTTTTTTTTTTTAGTTTAGTTTACTAACTTGTTAGTCATGCAAAGCTCTACCACACACACAGTTCTGTGTTTCATTTCAAGAGTATGCCAGGATCAGAGACTGGATTAAATGACTTGCTGAAAGACACAAAGTAAAGAATAAGGATTCTAGCACTGGATGAAATCCCCTCAGGAGGACATATAATCTTCTGTGCAATACTGCCTGATTTACGATGTGCCCATTTACAAATGTCTTGCAATCTGTTCCTTCACTGAACAGGCAGCAGCCAACATTCATTCATTCTGGGCAGTTCTGCTCCCCTCTTCTTGTGTCAAGTATCAACATCATAATAGTAGAGACACAATTGGCTGCAGGACTACAGAGAAAATCGCAAACAAAGCATTCACAATCTGAGACAGCCAGCAATCCTATGTGCAGAAAAATGTGACTTTAAATTGATGCATGTACTCATTTCTCAAGTATCACTGTAAGTCTAATAGCCCACAAGCTTCAAGAAACCTTATACCCCAGGATGTTTGGTACATTCCTAACATTAATCTGGTAACTCCTAGCGCTTACTGTACAGTCTGGGAGTGTGCAGTTGCATCTCCTCACCTACCACACAGTGTGGGAGAGGGCAGCTGTACCTCCCTGCCTACAGTAGAGTATAGGACAGTAGCTGTACCTCCCAAGATACAGTACAGCGTGAGAGTGCAGCTGCACATCCCAACCCACCGTGCAGCCAAGGAGAATGCCATTGAACTTCCCAACCTACAGACAGTGGGGTTGGAACAGTGATTATATCAACTATCAAAAAGACTACAAAAACAGCAATCAATCTAGAGATTGAATCTAAAATTATTATAAAAAAACAAAAACAATATTTTTTGCAACAGGCAAGGCCCCCCCCCCCATACTCCTTGCTAATTACATATACAAACTCTGAGATCACATCAGAGAGGACAAATTCCCTGCCCTGCAGCAATGTGACCTCAGACAGCAGCTAGCGTACTGAAACACATAGGAACGAAGAGTTCACTTTTCTGAAGATTCACTCTTACGCCCAACCCAAATTGCTTTTCTGACTGCTCGCTGTTATGAATGGTAACTTGGAGAGTACAGCTGAACCTCCTAACCTAACACAAAGGCTGGAAGACTGCAGCTGAGCCTACCAACCTACTGTACTGAGTGGGAGAGTTTAACTCAATTTCTCAACCTTCCATACATTGTGGGAGAGACGGCAGCTTGTTCTCCCAACCATCCAGTCTCTGTGAGAACAGTTCAACATCCCAATCCACCCATACAGCATGAGAGTGCAGCTGTACCTCCCAACCTGCCATACAGCATGCCTCCTTCACTGTTCAGCCTGGAAGAGTGCAGCCTTCTGCACTAATTAATCACCGGTGACTTGCTACTGGGTAATCTTTCCAAGATCACCTCACTTCTCCTTCCTCTGCTAATATGGGCTGCAGTACAGCTTGTACTTGCTGTTCAAGTATTCTATGTCATTACCTTTTTCTGAACAGCAATGCTTTTTCAGTACTGAAATAAATATTCTAAAATGAAACACAAAGTAACCATGCATTCTGAAAGAGGGGACTTTAATTGTAACTGCAGTAAATATTTCTGACCATTTTAAATGTAGATTCCAGCTCATGTCACTGCACAAAACAAATAAATTGTACTTAAAAACTGGACACCACAGTGAATGCCTTGCTGTGTCCCCTTGTTTATGAAGCAAGCAACCAAACACTAGACAGGTGTTTAATAACACTGCACTCATCTAACACACGTTTCATACAGAGATTCATGTAAACTGAGCTTTGAATCTAATTTACAGAGACAGAGGTATCCTGCAAAAAAAAGTGTCACTTTTATCTACTTATCTTTGCCACATGGCAAAACCCTACAACTAAAACAATTGCACCTTTATAAAATCTTTTTCTTACCTTAAGTCTTAACAATCAAACTGTTATAAATCTTTCCCTTATTTTGCTGAGTAAAGAGGCCAGCATTCTACAAAGATGCATCTGCAAAAGGAAAAGTATGTAGAAATAGAAAACATTTGTACTGCAAATAATTTATAAAACAAGGTAAGGGGAAAACTCAACTCCTAAGTGCCGAGACGTAAGGTAAATGCAACAAATGTTCACTCAAGTGAGAGAATTAAAAAAAAAAACACTGGGTTGTGATAGGCGGATTTACAAGAAGATTGCTGAATGCAAAACGACTACTAGCCTGCAGAAAATGTTCCACTTGCAGTGCTTTCACTTCTTCCCTTCTCCACTTACAGTTAGAACTTTACAATGGCAGGATATGTTGCAAAACTGAGTGCAGAAAAATTTCGAAGGCAGATATGGGAGTAAGTAACAATACAGATTTGGCCGGCAAAATTTCCATCCTTCCTCTCTGCCCCAAGTGTGACTCATGGATTTTGTTTTCTTCTACATAAAATGCAACTCAAACCTCCTGTAATGGCACTTGAGTGAAACTATTTACTCTTTGGAACAATTCATAGAACAAAATATGAAACAATGCGTATGAGGTGGGCAGCATAGATTTTTACCCAATAAAAAAGTATTTGTCTTTCAGAAAGTGGTTCAGCAGTTGGTATTGCCACCTCACAGTGCCTGGTTTTCCAGACCAGTTATCCAGCCTTCTGTGTGGAGTTTACATGTCACTGCTGTCTCAGTGTCAAATTTTTGCCAAGTGCTCCAGCTTCATCCTACATCTTAATGGCACCCTGCAAACAGACAGTCTTACACATTGATAAAAAAGAATGACTCTCAAAATGGTAGAGAGCAAAGTTTACAATAAAACAAATTAAAATATACTAAGTGCCATGAATTAAAAAAAATACCTTTACTCCATAAACACTCTTTATTATCATGGTCAAAACCAGCCAATAAAAAACAAAAGAAAACAATCAAACCAGTGAGGAATAATTACCTAAAAAGTACCAACATGAACAACACTTATGTTTCCTTACTATGCACATTCAAAAAACTGATTTAAACCTGGTGTATGACAGTCATCATACAATGTCTATTTATATTCTGAGTATTCAAGTAAATCATTAAAATCACCACCCCTAATAGTGTTAACTAGAACGACTAGAACTGCCAACATTAAATCAGTGAAGTTTCACAAACTGATGAAATCTATTACACAATGCATTTTCCCATTTATTATGTCAGGCTACATATCAGTGTTCATACATCTCCTACCCGATTGTTGCATTAGTCTTCTCAAAAGCAGAACACTTTTTACATAAGGCTGCAAAATACATGGCATATTACAAGTTACATACAATGCAAATCTTTTTTGTAGTAATACAATACATAATGGATCAGAAATACAAATGTAATTATACCAAACAAAACTGCGTGTGTGTGTGTGTGTGTGTGTTTTGAGAGACTGTATACAACCTGCAATGGGCTGATTTAGAACTCAGAACCTCCCAAACATTTAGACTGTAACACTACCTTTCTTTAAACAGAACTAGATTATGGGATATATAATCAACAAACTGACTGGCTGAGAACAGACAAAAAACTTCAGTTATTACAGACAGGCTAGGGAGTTTTTTTGAGTAGATCTCAAAGCAGAGATTGCTACATCACCGTGAGCTCTAGGAGTCTTCCCCTTCAAAACAAAAAAGATGTGGTGAATAAAATTCTGCAACTATTAAATCAGCAAAGGGGCAGAAGGCTATAACAGAGGTGATGCACATTCAAGGCCAGTTATCCAGTGACTGCCAAACGGCCATGGGATGAGAAAAAAGCAAACTTTCCAAAGCTGCAGACAGGATCAAAATAAGATGTTACCCATTTATTTTATTTAAAAAAAGTACAGAAAAGCATCTCCATTTACACACGGACATCTACTTGTGACATCAAATGACAAGGTATAATTAAACATCACTCTGCTTCACTATAACACACTAACTACAACACAAATAAGGAGCTTGAACAGATCAAGATGGATTCGGACAGACAACAGAGAAAGCATGTCATACACATCATGCATTTCAGCCAGGACGTCCAGCTACTTATCACATGGGGGGCTCAAAAGGAAAAGTAGCTACAGAAGATGACACAATTAGATTGCATCTGAACTGAAAGGGGACATAAAACTCCAGCAGGGAGTGAAGACACAGATTATGAAATCATGGTTGGAAGGAACTGGCTATAATGACTGCCTGTGCTGCTTTAGTCACATTATATCACAAGATAACCACATGGCTCTGCAACATGGGCAGAAATCAAGACTGAAGGGAATAAGGTTCAGAAGGGAATACAAAAGGCACTTTTTCACAGAAAGAGTGCAGAAGAGTTATACTGTCATATCCAACAGTGTTGCCACATTCTAGACTGCGAGCTGGTTTGAGAAGATGTAGGACATAGTATGGGACAAATAACAGGGTAACAGAAGTACAGAGGACCAATCAGTCAACAGGATGAAGAGACACACTAACAACACATCTGAACAGATTCAAGATGTCTGGGAATCTCCTTTGGGCAACACAGTGGTTCAATGGCAAGATCTCCATCTCAGAGATCCAGACCCAGAGTTCCTATCAGTGTGTGGAGTTTGTACACTGTCACCATGCCTGCAGGAAATTTCTCCAGGTATCCCTGCTTCCTCCCTAAAACATACGGATAGTTTGGATAACATGCAAATTCACTACACTAAAACGCGTGTGTGTGTATATATATATATATATATATATATATATATATATATATATATATATATATATATATATATATATATATATACACACACACATATATACACACGCACACATACACACAGATATATATATATATGTATATATACATATACATATATATATATATATCCCCACTTACACATAAACATATATGAAAACACACACACACGTGTACATGTTTCAACACACAAATACTCGTCCCTCTAGTCCAAGTCACACAGCCATGTACCAGATTAACAAATGATAAAACTGGCATAAATTTCAGCATCACACAGGAGACCTATTTAACAGACTTCAAGTGTATGAATGTTAAATGCACTTTACACTGACAGTAAACAATCAAGCCCTGCACTGCATCAGGAGATCAAAATAGTCTCTACCCTCTCAGCCTGCGATGAAACTCTCACCGCAGAGAGTTCAAAACTCTACAATGCTTTGAGAGTTTCAGTATGTGAAGAGTTCATGATTACATACATCCTGGTTTCACAAGTTTTCCCAAGGCAAGAAACGAAACAACATTGTTAAGGAAATAAGTTACAGCCATAAGGAAATGAGGCATTTCACCTTTTAACATGTAAAGCACAAGTGTCTGACAGGCCACACAAATACACATACTTGTTTTGGATTTTCAGTGCATTGACATGCTTTCCTTATTTATCTGTATTAATTAAACAATCGCCAATCTATTCTACATCTCAGTTTGAGAGACATTAAAAACTCCCAAAAGTAAGCTCATTTTGCACAGTACTGTTTGTTTACTTCTAATCTGTACAGAAGCAGTGCAATACCAACAATATTGTCTTACTTCGCCCTTTTCCTGAAAATTTTAATTAATTAAACACATTCCCAAGACAAAAAAAAAAAGGTAGTCCTACCTGGAACTCCCAGTTCAATTTCCTGTGGTGCAGAAAAAAAAGCTGCTATTCTTATACAAAATGGTCACAAAAAATAAAGACAGGCACACCTCCAAAGCCTTTGTGTAAATACTGTGAGTGACTTGTACTGCCCTCCAGATCTGTGCTCCACACCCACTTATCAAATCCTCTTTATGTTTACATTTACCATAATGCAGCTATCACAAGCAACCTCAGTACTCCATTCCAACCAGCTGTCTCTCTATTATTCAAATGTGGCCTTTTGGCGTTTTCTTCACCATTCACTCTGGAGGTTCATTCCACACTTCTATCACTTTTTCCAGAATGTAAAAAAGTCTGTAGTTCAAGATCAAAACGTGTTCCCATGCATGTGTTCCCTCTTGCCCTCTCTAGACTTCCTTCTTATTCCCACAAGGTCTCCCTGTGATTTTGCGTACACACATCATGCTCCCCAGTTATGTAATATTTAATGACTGTCACAATGTTGCACTAAAAACGACACAGCGGATAAGTTATCAGCCTCAAGCAGGTATGCAATCAGACTGCTTTCTAACAAGAATGTAAATTACACAGCACACAGCTGCATGTCTCCAGAAATCAGCTTATTTATACTTATAAACCACATATACACAACCTACTTTTTTCTAATTACACACATGAGCAAATCTAACATGCACATATACATGTACACACACAATTTGTATGCATACATATAATTAGCCACAAACAAGAAAAATACACACACATGGGAGACTTTTCTTTTCTTTGTCAACACAGTCTGGGACTGTAGCTGGGCAAAATAAACAATCCCCAGGATTGGAGAATGTCCCTTTCCCAGGGATTGCGTGACTCTGGGTTAGTATATATAATTAACATCAGAGCACTTGCAGTGCAGTGTCAACATTCTGATTTTCAGTTTTAACTTGTTGATGTTACCAGTGTTTACAGTTTACATATTTATACTACCAGTGTTTACATTTACATACGCATACACACACAGTATATATATATATATATATATATATATATATATATATATATATATATATATATATATATATATATAGAGAGAGAGAGAGACACACAACTGTATAGATACAAAAACGTAGACATACATATGATGTACAATTACACATCCTTTAAGTATATGTTTGTATTATATATGCATGCACCCAAGTCTGTATTATACGTGTGTGTGTGTGTGTGTGTGTGTGTGTGTGTGTGTATACAAACTTCATATCATTACAGTAAACACCAACATTAGATCTCATATAAACGGTGAGCTGAAAACGCATATCTGACCAGCTAAGATTTTACTTATATTCTTAGTGCATTGCCAACAGCTTACTTATTCCCTTAGTGCCAACAAATCTACTGAAAATACTCCCAAACGTGCAGTATTTACAATACTCACTATAAACTAAAAGAAAACTTCCACATTACACACAACTCTGACAATGTCACCCCAACAAAAATTGAGCATAAAACAAACCCCAACAAAATAATATATTCACTTAGTTTAACAAAAAGTAAAATAAAATTAAAAAGAAAAAATATAGGCCAAATGCCCTGCTACTCAATACAACTTAAAAAGGTATGCTCTGTATACACAACCATCAAACACTGCTCCCAATATACACCAAAATCCAGACAAACTGACCCGCACCAAAATCAACTCCTTTAAAACGAAATTTAGTCTTAAAAATCAAACGGTTACAATATTAAATAAAACAGTACCACCAACTACCCAATCAGAAAACAGCATTACCAGTAAACCTGGACTATATACCTAAGCTGACAAAAAGTAAACCATAAAGCTGACAAATTTTAGTGTAAACTAAGAAGCACACCAAACTGCATTTGGCTTGGATTACAAATCTTAGTGTAACACTTACTATACTACTGACCACATAAAAGTGAACTGACACTACACATAAATGTAAAAAATTAAAATTTCATTATGAAAATTCAAAGCCACTCAAAGGACCCTCAGAAGATCATTCATATGATGTGTACAAACTACCTAAAATCACTGCTCAGAAAAATTATTAGCACAACCCACTGAAGAACATGGGAAGTACTTCTCTAACATAAAAAAGACAACAGAAATGGATGAAGTGTCTGGTTTATGTAATACTGGAAACATCTTGCACTGCAGGTTAAAGAAACTTTGTTTTTATCATTCCTTAAATTACAGTGCAGGATATTTCATTTACACACACCATATACTCCAAAGCAACCCATAACTTTTAATATGTTCCATGCAGTATCAAGTATTACACTGACTTATCGGATTTCAAAAGCAGGTCTGTTGAAGGGGAAGGAGATGCTGCTGAACCCAGAAATAAGTTATTATGCTCCTCTCCACCCCATTGATGGATACTTTCTATACCATGAATTTGTGATTTTTAACAATTTTCTTTTTACTTAAAGACAGTGATAACACTAGAAGTCAATGTTAACTTAAGCCTTTTTAGAATGTAAATTCATATCCTGTATTCTTCAAGATATCATGAACTGGTCACTAAATATGCGCATAAGTTCCTGTACTGAAAGTCCAAATAAATACCTCACGCCTGCTAAAAGTCCTGTGTCCTTAAACAAAAATCAAAGCACAGCGAAAAGCAACAGGACACTGCTGTAAACCAAAAGTATTTAATAAAAACTCAGTCCTTAAAATGCAATATAAAACACAATGTAAGCGCTTTCGGGTTACACCCTTCATCAGACATCACAGAATTAAACAGACATAATTTTAAACCATATTACAGCCAATTAAAATTAATGAAAAGCCCGCCTATTCAATAGGGTGGGTTTTACTGGTATGATGAAGGGTGTAACCCGAAAGCGCTTACATTGTGTTTTATATTGCATTTTAAGGACTGAGTTTTTATTAAATACTTTTGGTTTACAGCAGTGTCCTGTTGCTTTTCGCTGTGCTTTAAGTTCCTGTACTGAATAAGCTCCAAGAGGTAGTGGGCAACAATCATTGAAGCAAAAGTACTAAATACACACACGTGTATATATATATATTACACACACACACAAACACACACGTATATAGAAAGACAGTGGAATTTGTGTGGCAACACCTAAATATGCTAAAATAAATTTTGGAAAGTACAACACATACAGACAAAGTTAGCATGTGTGATGACATGCAAGGAAGGTTAAAATGTTTATTTATTTATTTATTTTACATTTGTTAATCGGAAAGTCCGACTGGATATATGTCCATTTTCAGCGGAGGCCCGGGGAGAAAAGCTCCACATACAATACTAAACAATTGTCTAAACAAATTTTAGTGACTCCGACTAATAAAACTCAAATTACAGTTACATTTAAAACATACTTAAAAAACAGATTATTTACAAGTCCAGTCATAGAACATAACATAGCAAGGGTAGTGATTTGTTGCCAGGGCTAACAAATACTGTGAGAAAATGGTGGTTGGCATTGCAAAGAGGTTAGAAGGATGGACAGTAAGACAACAGTCTAGAGATAGAGGTAACTGAAGATGAAGTACTGTTTAGGAAGTTTTATTTATTAAAAGATCACTACATTAACATATACACAGGGTTTAGTTTGATGGACAACTCTAGAACCAACGCTGATACAGGTAGGGAAGAGTTCAAGAGCCAAAAAATAGATTAAAGTTGTCTGAAGAGGGACAGCAGATTTATTTGCACATTGTTTTAATCTGATAAATCTGGTGCTAGGAGACAAAATTGGGAGATTTCTTGGGTAATTGGGAAAATCAAGGAGAAGTGGATGGCAACTCTTCTCTTCCTGAGATTTGGCTCAAATGTAATCACAGGAACAAAGACATCTTACTGTACAGGTGGTCATGTTCAGTAGCTTTTACATGATACTACTTTAGGCAAAGATGAAGAGCAGTTCAGAATGTGCAACAGAAACAGGAAACCCATTACAGGACTTGTTCAAAGAAGCAATGAAGACCACCAAAACGTAACCCCTTTATACATTGGAAAAAAAAAATACTCAAGTCAATTTCTAAGACAATATTTAACACATGCTCTAATGCACGGATAAAAGAGCACATAATGGTGGACAAACCGATATGTGGTGCTCAGATCACATGTTCCCAGCAGTTATGGCACCGGTCCCTAGAATGGATAATACGGATATTTATTGGGTAAATTGGCATTACGCTGTTAAAAAAGAAGGGCTTTAGGCTGTTGACTCCACAAGAGAAACACTGAAATGGTCTAAAAACTGTTTCTATGAATGTTGTGGGGCCTAATCACTAAATTAGATGATTCTGACTACAAGGGAGTTTTTATGCCTAATGATATAATTTTAACAGGAACATTGCTATTGGAAACATAATATTTGAGAATGCAAAATGAGAAACTTAGTGCTAGTTGAAAAAGATGAAAACCTTAGTAATTCCAGCAGAAGCCTGATTATACTGGTAGGCTTGAGGTTATAGTGCATCCTAAGATTATGCATTTTTAAAGGAACAGCAAAAGTCATCTACCATATTCCCTACCATTAGCAATCATTTACTCTCCAACCTTTAAATGTTTTACTTTATAACTACATTCACATGCCAAGTACACTACTGCCTACATTATTCTCTGTTCTTAACATTGTTTACTCTTAACAACTTTTTCTCTAAAACAGTAGACATTCCTTACAGTTCCCTATCAGTTCACTATAATTCTTTCAATTCCCAACATTTTTCTTTTCCTTGCATTACAATTTTATCCTATATTTTTACACATACATCTGTATCTTAAATATTACTAGTGCAATACACAACTTCAGCATTGATATCATCTCTTCGATCAGCCTAATCTATTTTTATTGCCAGACATCATCCATCTTCTGCAAAGTTTACATTAAGAGGTCCTTCTTTTGTGTATTTGCTAACTCAAGTTTAGTCAGCTACAACTTAATTTGCATTTTATCAAATCTTTGTATTGTTGTATGCCAATTAAACTACTGTTTGGAATTACACCACTTGGTTTAACTAGAATGTGTCTAGATTTATAATTTTTGCTTTGCAAAGAATGTACTGAATAATGTATAATTTTTGCTTTGCAAGGAATGTACTGAATAATGTATAATTTTGGCTGTGTAATTACAAATGTATGCCTGCACTACTGTATTTGTAAAATGTCTATCATCTTAAAGTCTCGGTTTCCTTTATCCTGGGTCCCCTCTAAAAAATCACTAGACAGCTAGGCTAACAACAAAATGTAAAAAAGATAAAGTAGTTATGGTACTTTGTGGTCAAAGACATATGCACCACCCTAAAATAATTCAAGACAACCATACTGTGTACATGGAAAAACATGGAAGAACAAATAAAAATACAGGAAAGGAGTAGCACACTATTAGTGGGCAGAAATTTTAATTTTAGAACAGAGGAACTAAAAACGGTGAAATATATTTGTTGAATAAAAAGAGTCTGAGAAATTCTGAAGACGTGCTTATAAATAGGACTGGATGCTGTTTGTTAACTATAACCAGTACACACAGATTGTTCTGAACGTTTGTATTGTAAAAGGGAAAAAATTATGGGTTAGTTTGATGTCCATAATGATATTTGTAACAGCCACCCCAGTCCTAGACTATTTACTAGTAACCCCAAATTTATGAGAAGGCCTTTAAGATTAGATAGTATGATTAGAGCAGAACATGACCATTCTCCTCTGAAGTTACAGATAAACTCTGGGAGTTAATACAGAAAACAGAATACTGATATACCACCGCAGAGTCAATCAAAATTAGACAGAAATTTCAGAGGTGCAGTCAGGCTTTTAAAGCATAGTTATTAAAAACAAATCACGAACACTGAAACGGTTGATTTCAATAAATCATTCACATATACGTACATATAATATATATGTGCACACACACATTTACAGGAGTTAAACTCAGAAGTAGATAAATAGTTTGGACAAAGGATGAACAGACTGGAAGAGAAGCATGAAACATGGTTTGACAAGGAGCGCTTAAGAGCAAAAGGTTACTGTTTAGTTTGAGACACCGAGGTGCACAACAGCAAACTATGCCTTCGCTGTGACATTTGCACATGAAATGCAAAGGTAATCATAACCACTTAAAGAACACCAGTAACAGAACTGTAATAGAGGCAGCACAACATGAACTTATGAGTTTAATTAACTAAAATAAGCAAGGTAAATAACTAAAATC
Organism: Protopterus annectens; assembly: GCF_019279795.1. Classification (NCBI taxonomy): domain Eukaryota; kingdom Metazoa; phylum Chordata; order Ceratodontiformes; family Protopteridae; genus Protopterus; species Protopterus annectens. The sequence goes on from NC_056737.1 coordinate 257,186,959, forward strand.
AAACAGAAAGAAACACAGCCAAAAAAGACTGTGAAACTGCAACTCTTTACCACAAGTTACAGTATACATTAGAATCATGCAAATTTAGTACATATTTTGCTTGTTTAGTTAGTACGAAACTCTAATATCTTGTATTACTGACCGATTGTAATCCATTGTGATGTAGCGGAGGATCAAACAGTTTACTAGGCAGTACAAAAATAAGGGATGCTCTACAGAACTAGGGACAATGGAGAAATATGGCAGAGTATTTTAAGGGAAGATGGATTTATTAACAAATCTTTGAAAAATAGTACCCGTTGTAACGCTTGTCAATGGTTAGTGACTCTGGGGACAAATGCCATTTTATGAAGTGTCTTTCCGTTGTTCTTTTCCCTTTAACAATTTTCATGTGAACTGAAGCATTTTAAATATGTCTTTAAATAGCAGTACACTGTTGCCACTTCTGTTCACATGAAGTGTCACTGTCAGGTAGTAAATTCTTGAGTCCAAGCAGGAGCCCAAGTTTGTGGTGTATTTTGCTGTAAATGTTTTCTTCAGCGTTATGTCAGTAGAAATAATGGTAAAATGCAGAAGACATCTCAAAAACCCTAGTGCTTTCTACATAGCTTTTTTTTGGTAGATTAGAACCAGTTAAGTTAACCTGAAACATTTAAATAATTTTCCCATTTAAAATGCAGTGATTGTTTGCATTAAGAAACAGAAGAAAAAAGGTCAAACTGTGTTTTCTTCTAAACCGGCTTGCCACTCAACAAATACATGGACAGCCATACCCTTGGTATGCCCACAGCTGAGCAAATGAAAACAGTGTGCCTTAATCTGAACAATTGTCAAGCAAAATTAATTTATAGAAAATAAATTAAAATATGCCCAAGTAGAAAAGATCCGCATGACTACATACAAATAAGAATTTAATGGAAGGTATACAAGGCCCTCATAAAAGAAAAGAGGCAACAATATGCAAAACGATGTTGTGAGTAGATGTTGCTAGTTACAGTAAATAATGACAACAAAGCATTTGTTGAACAGTACCTCCCCAGATGTGCAGCAGCAAGTCCCGCCTACACACCTCCCACCAGCCAACAACTGGTGATATTTTCGAATAATAAATGAATATTCATGATGATGTCTCCACCAACGTCATGAATATTCATAGGGCATTCGACACCTTAGCTTGAGGGGGGGCACTACAATTCAATAATGGTAAAGAAACAGCACTGTAACTGGAACTACTACTAATGGAAGACGTGGTGTATTTTGTCAGCAAAGAGTTGTTTATTAATACACATTTATGCATTAAGACAGAACATTGTTACATGGCATGCATACCTCTCAACTATCTCCGATTTATCATGATATTCTTTAGTAATTTACTGTTCAATAACATAGAGATAAGGCTAACCCTAGCCCTAAGTGGCCTGTTGGTTCTGTAAAATGTGGACCAAGGCAAAGTAATTACATCTGTCTCCAGCAGAACCCATGCATACTGCGGTGATTTCAATATCTGTCAATCAACTACTGATGTAATACGCACGATGTCACTGTCATATCTGAATGGCAGTCAATCATACATCATTTGCATACAATACCACGGTCATTTGTCATGTCAGTCACACAAGCCAAGCCCAATTCTGCACAGACCGACCGAGGATGTACTGTTTTACAATAATGCCATGATTGCCCATAACACATGATGTTCCATTCAGTCTGATGACTGATTTTACATGACAGAAAGTGGTTTCAATATTTCAAGAAGAAACTCAACCCCAAGGACAAGTATAGTGGGCAATTATGTGAACAGTAGAAAGAAAGTGACCATGACTGGGAGACATTCATACCGTTAGAAATAACATCTGAACTGATAAGTAAACAACTAGACACTTTGAAAAGTACAGCACCAGGACTGCATGGGATAGGAATACAAGTACATCTGGAACATATAGAAAAGTGACACGAATGCTGTCATATGTGTAGAATAGGGAGAGAGGTACATCTGAAACATGGGCAAGAATGCTGTCAATTCAATTAACAGTTATATGCTGGATCTGAAATTTCAGAAGTCTTGGAAACAACTTTCCCAGTTTATAAAAAAAAAACAAACAAACAGAGAAAAAAGATCCTGAGTTGTAGCTTTCTACTACTATTCTATATAATTTTCTAATAATTTGTGTCTTTCGGCTTTTCCCGGTTAGGGGTCGCCACAGCGGGACTCCGGTCCGCTAATGACTGGTAGTTGATTTTTATGTGCCGAGTTACCAGCCCTGATGCACAACCTTCAATGAAGGTACGCCCATTCACGCATGTCTCCACGCAGAAGACGCTCTAGCTGAGAATCGAACCGGACAGCGTCTTACTGTGAGGCGACAACGCTACCGCAGCACCACCACCAATAAATTGTTAAATTGTTACTGGATAACATAAGACTTAAATTAAGATGAAAAGTCTGTATTTATTTTTATTCATCTTTTGCTGACTGGGGTAGTCCCACTAGGGTAGTAGCCACTTTGGGGCTTTTACTACTACAGGAAAGTTGACTGTGGAACTTACCCTACTCTTTTTTTCAATAAGTGCCAAGGGATCTTTTACATCCACCTCAGCTATCATCAACTCATGTAGACAGGATCTCAGTTATGGCACACTCAAGAATGCAGCATGCCCTACAGCTGCGCTACAGTGACAGCAATTGAAAAAAAAATTAAGAAAGTCACCAGGGGTTGGAATAGAACCCACAGCCTTTTGTTCTTCTAACACCAAAGGCAACTATGCTACCTAGTGTGCTATTGACACTACAAGGCCCACTTACATAAACTAGTTGACCTTTACAAAACAGATCAATAATGGGAGCTTAACTTTACATTTGTTCACACTGTTGAGAAAAAGAACAGTAGTTGGGTCACACAGACTATACACAATGTTCACTGACCTAGAATCCGCTTTTGACATAGTTGACTGTAAGAAACAATCGCTAAATGTGAGGAAGATGTGTACTTTTAATGAACCTGTAGCCAGAACAGATGTCCCGTATACCACAAGCTGGGACATTGTAAAAATATCATCCCAGCACAGCATGACAAAAGACACTGAAATCTTAACAGGAATTAAGCAAAGATGACTTTTTGGCCACCTGGGTTTTTCTGATTGAAGCTGATAATAAATGTTAAAAAAACAAGATAAATCAATAAATCAATTATAATGTGAAGAACAGCAATAATAAAATCTATACGAAGAGACAGGAAGTAGAACTGGTAGATTCAATTATCCACACAGCTACATTTTTTTTTCTATGAGAGATCATGGAAGAAACATTGCAACTATACTAAAGCTAAGCCTGATAAGGCAACATCTATGCTTTTGCAAAGAAATTAAACTTGGTGGAAAGGCACATCTCTCTAATGCTAAGGTTAAGATCTATCCTTGTACAACATAGTACAAAGATACGGGTCATTAGGAGCCAAATAAATTTGTTGAAACTTGTATATAAAGTTCTGTGGAAGGCACGAAAACTATCACCTTCCTTCCCAATAATACAACTTACAGCTAAACTGGTAGTAACCCAAGAGATGTTACAAGTTTTAGGAAGGAATTAAAATAAATCTGTAAGCTAAAAAGAATGGAGAAAGTACTCATTTAAAGTCTTATGAAATTAGCAAAGACTACTTTTAATCTCAAACCATATTCTATCTATAAAAACAATGAGAAAATGTGGGCTTTCGTTATACTCATTTTTTATACACATATGATGTTGAACTAATAAATATATTTTATACTGAAACCGTGTGTCCTAATAAATCTGTCTAGTTTACAATAAACATTACTCCTAACATATTTTATTTCCTGAAAAATTAGTGTTCCTATATTCATCATAAGTGGAAATGAGGGAAATAGGGTACATGGTGGAGACTGCAAATAATAACTACCATGTAACTATCCAAATTGTACACATGCAAAAATGTGCAGCTACCAGATACATTAGTATCCCTAAGTTCTGTACCTACATTCTGTGCAACTACTACATCTTTGCCACTGTACATTGTAACTATTTGCCACACTTGTGCTATAAACCTGAGGCTTTGGCTTAAAGGGGTCCATCTGGAACCAGTCCACTATCTCAATTAACAAACAAAAAGCAAACAGAAAATACAAGATTCTGTCAAGCACAGTCTCTGCTGTTTTTCATGCAGTCAATAATGACAGGGCAACAATACCGTATACCTGAAGGACCCACATTCAAGAGATACAGTTTCAATATATAGAAGATTGAATTTCAAGACTCAATTTGGGAATCTGTGTATGCTATTTGTAGAACGCTAACAATCTCAGAATGCTACAGGATAGATTATTTGTACACAACCTTAGTGTAAAACTACAAAACCATGTTTTTCCTCAACAGGAGAAAAAAAAAAGACAGAGTATGATTAGCCATCACTTCAATATCCGGCAAAGAAAACAAAACTAGATACATACAACACAAAAAGGGAGACAGCGCTTTACGTACAATTATTTTTAACTGAAAAAAATTGCAATCTGTGAACAGAACTGCCACCACTTTAAAACATGCTGAAAATGTGAAAAAAAATTAAGAAAATAGAGTTGTTAATGTAACCTTCTATCGGCTCTTACATTTATAAGAGAATGGATTTTACTATTTTTTTAGAAATTCTACATTTTTGACAATTCAACATTTGTACAAGGAAAACTTTTGATGGTACATAACTACTTTTGCTTATTATCGAGACTGTAACAACCAGAAGTTAACACAATCACTAAATGTAAACAAACTTAAGTCAACTACAGTTGGTTTCTGTAAGGAGTGGGCATACAACCTGTGGTGTGAGGAATGCTATTTAGAATACATCTACAATGAGATGACACTGCATCAGAAGCAAAAGTAATATACAATACATTTATCCATGAAAGTGACCCTTTTGCCATGAAATTAAGATGTCACCTCTTAAAACACATTGGTCTAAGAAATGTTAATGTCATAAACCAAATGATGTACACATACTTGTATCTAAAATAACTAAGTGCAGTTTACAGTTGAGCATCACTGAACAATTCCAACTGTGATTCTTTTTGAATGCTGTGAGTGTGGCACAAAGAAAATAATAAAAATGGTGCCGTTTTGTTAAAACCAGAAACAACTATCGGCTTTGTTTTATTGTCTTAACCACTGCATCTAAAGGTAGGAACACAGCCTAGAAAATGTTAAGTATGCATCCCACTATAAATTACATGAAAATAACATGTCGTGATATTTTGGATCTACGAGCTTTCTACGGAGAAAACAAAATAAACAACAACACTGAATAGCAGGGATACACTTTCTTAAAATACTGGGCAGAAATTGGGTTGATCGTAACGCCAAACTACAGCAGACAAGTATGATTAGCCCATCATTTCAATATCCGGCAAGAAAAACAAAACTAGATACATACAACACAAAAGGGAGACAGCGCTTTACGTACAATTATTGTGTATAAATACGATCAGACAGCACAGACACGATATATGAACAGTCGGAATCCTTTCCATCTCCACCTTTTGAGCTGACAGCCCAGGCCTGGCCCTAACACAAGAAGGTAAGCAGCCTGAGCCTGCTGCTACCGATGCACAATTACCTACCTCCCCGTTGGGCACGCCTGTCCCAAGGGCAATCGGCAACAGTTTGCAAGTGTGGGTCAGACGAGCTTCGCCCTAGCCTTAATCGGTAATACCTCTTTCCTCTTTTACCAGGGTCGTGGCTAGATTCCCACGGCTGAAGGGACCCCACTGTCGTCACGACTGACGTTATGGGGCGGGGAAAGGGAGGAGTTGAGGAGAACTCAGCTATCAGTTGTCTAGCGGAAGAAGGAAGCAGTCGCCAGTCAGCCATTTGCTATAGGTTCTTCCTGTGTAGTTGGCAGTTTTTTGCATGATAATTTCAAAAGTATTTTGCGAGATATGTAGCTATATTTTTAGTAATTAGTTGATTTGTGTTGTAAATATAAAACGAGTTGCACTCGTTTAAGTACAAATGCATGCTAACTTAAATGGAGTAGAATATTCTCGTAAGATGTAATTTTGTGTAAAATAAAAATGCGTTTTTCTCATATTTTAAGTTGTAATTTTCTATTAAGTAGGAACTGTTGACAAGTTTGCGAATCTTAGATATGTAGGTTTGTCATAAGTCTATGTTTTGGAACTAGGAATAAATGTTGAAGTGGAGTGGGAGAGCTGACATAATGGTTAAGGTGTTTTACCTTGCAAACACAAAGTTTGGGGTTTAATTCTTACAAGGGTAATTGGAGAGGCTTAAATGGCCCACAATGACTGTTATCCTTGTAGTAGTGTATGAACTAATTACAAAAAGAATACAAAGCGTAACAAACCAGCCTTAAAGGAAAGTTCCCCTTAGAACTAAATAAAAATCTGTTTTTTCACTCTAGTTCTTGAGTTATTTTTGACTTCTTAAAATAATTAAGTGCTTCTTATAGAATTTTAATGTGTTTTCTGCAAAATAGCTATTCAAGAGGAATTGAGAGTCCCCTCCAACACTACTGCAGAGGTGATAAAAATGTCGGTGCACTGAGAGACCCTTGCAGAATCAATTCCTCAGACTACAAAAGAAAACCCTGAACACAGGCCTGCAACTAACTTTTATGGCTGTAGCTGGATAACTTCTAAGTATAGTGTGAAACAAGGTCTGAGCCAAACATATGTGAGGGTGATTTGAGACAGGAAAGAAGCAGTCCTTGTACAGAAGGTAAAGAAAATAACAGTGACCCCCCCCCCCCAAAATCCCATGGGAATGGGAATTCAAAGTTACTTCCTGATGTCTGGCATAAGCCATACCAAGTGTTATGAGAAAGGGCTAAGGGAGTACAAGATCAAATTGATATATCAAGCCTCATTGGTAACCATGTTGTGGAAAACAGGCTAAAATTACAAATAAAGCACTTACAGTGATTTTGAGGTGTTAAAGTAGGTCAGGAAACTAAGAGTGAAAAAAAACAGTTTTTTTAGTTCTAGCGTGGAGTTTTCCTTTAAAATGTAGTATAAACAAACATTTAAAGTTTAAAGCTTAGCATTTCAATACTGTGATGCTGCTTATGTAAATTTGCAAAATAGGTGACAACTGCCTTTGAACCGTTGACCGAGTAATTGCTCTGTTTTGATGTGAAAGGCATAGCTACATTAGAAGCAGTTGTGAATCAGTGTAAGTCTGCAATAAGGACAATAGAAAACAGTATCACACCTGTGTCTTGTTTACAGCAACCAGAGCACCTGACTACACATTTCTGTGTCTGTGGTATGTCATGCAGGTGTAGACAAATTCCTCTGCAGCTCCTGTGAGATGTTAAGCTTAAAACAAGTGGGTGGCCTTTCCCCTTACTTTGATAACAAATGAGGAAATTAAAGTTTTATAAAGTACAAGCAGTTCTGGGTACCTACATAGTGCAGGAATCATATTATAGGGAGAAAAGTAACCTAAGAGTTGAGTTAAACTGTAGGAGGAGGTGATGTTCTATGCCTGGCTTACAAAGCATCTGAAAACCCAACAGTTATGGATGTCCTGCATATTTATAAGTCAAACAGTACAAGAAATGCAAAGTCTAGGGACTTGAATTTTGTCTATGACTTAAACAGAACTGTTTACTATCTTGTAGATGAAGTGAACTTTGTAGAATCCACTTCGTGCGAAACCCGAAACACAAACGTTGGCAATGTCGAACTCCGATATTGCCGAGCTACAAATCTCGACCCTACCTCAACCCATGTTAATACTCGTCCTTAGGTTGCATTCAATCTGTATTTTGGCAATGTGAGTTTTCACGGATGTGGGTCGATGATATGACTATTCGACCGAGTCTGCTTCGCTTACATGATAGTAAACAAAACAGAACATACTGGAGAGTCAGATATGTGCTTAAGAGACTACCCTTCTCTTATTTCCCAACTGTCTTGATTTTTGCGACATATTTTTGATCTGTTTCTCTTAATATTGTGTTTTTTCTAGCAAATCATTGAGGTCTAAAGTTAGAAAATAATGGCAGACATTTGAGTTTCAGGCTTCATACCCTTAAGAAAAATCATGCTAATGCAAAAGATGTTAGTCTATCAACATTTTAAGCTTGTAAAAGCAGTATTTAAAATTTGTCCCTGTTTTTGGGCCTTTGCCCCTCACTGTTTGTGGCTTTGTCCAGATTTCTTGCTCTAAGAGGTTGAGAGGTATTGCCACTCCTGTGGAACAGGTTTCCTATCCGTGTGAAGCTGATTTTGTCTATTACCCAATTTAAGTGTAACCTAGACCAGTGGATGGGGAATAGGAAATTTACAGTGAGCCTAGCACCCATGTCCCTTATGAGCAAAGTTAGTTTATAAACACTTGGCCCTTAATGTCTAATTTGGATACAGAATGTCGTTATTCTTTCAGGAAATTTGTCTGGGCTTAGAAGGGCCCCTTGAGTTGTTAGTCTAGTAACAGGACATGAATCTGTATGTATTTTTAAACTCTTTTTCTGATTCCTATATTTAACTAAAAAGTTATAGAAAAATGTTTATAATCACTAAGTATGAATGCGAATTGTGTAAAGCTATCAAAAAATGAATTTTTATAATTTTTATTTGTTAGTGAGGGGACACACCTGTCTGCTTATTGTTTCAAAGTGTGTCATTGTCTTTTCCTTATTTGATGTATGTTATTGAATGCACAAAAGGTGTATATGTATTTTATTTCCTTTGGGTTGGATTCTCACTTTTTTATTAGGAGTTTAAGGTTGGCAAAATGGTACAGGATTTGATTCTTGCCTCTAGGCTGAGAAATTTGTCTGTGCTTAAAAATTGCATGCAAGGGCAGATAACACAGTACTAACCTATGAACCTATGGTGGCACTATTAGTAGCCATTAATGGGAATGTAAAACTGCCAAAAATTCATTTATTTGTGAGGAGTGACATATCTGTTAAAGAATCACTAGGGACAGAAACTGAGAATTCTTTTTTATCCTATCACAGAGTTTGGTGATTGTTTATATTAGCACACCTCAGGATGTGCAGCAGCAACCCCCCGCCCCCGTGTGACAACTGACCTTATAATGTCAGAACTCTATTTTTTCAAGAAGCAAATGTTCATGTAAATGAAGCTCTGAAGAAGATGAGATTAAAAAAAAACAACTTGTGTAACACCATTGTTGGGCTTACGTGTCCACACCCACAAAAGGACAGCAAGGCACTTGAAACTGTGTAAAGCAGAGGGTGGCAGCTCCCTTGCTGGATGTGTATGGCAGTGTTTCACTGGCATTAAGTCAGTAATGCTCATTGGATTTTCACTTTGTATACCTTAACTGTCTTAAATTATTTGTGTTAAAAATATAGAATTAAAATAATACCAACAAAATTGCAAAACAGTTAATTGACTGCCCAGTTGGGATGTCAATCAAGCAAGCATCACCCACACCTGCACTAAGTACCATGGTGTGGCCTAAAGTAAACAATCATCCAGAGTTTTTCACAGTCCAAATCTGCTAGGACCATAGTATGTGTCTGTTACTTGTTTTAATTTTTCCCTAATCCTAAATGCCCAGTGGGGGTCAGACATTCAAACCAAATCTTATTTTCTTGGAAAACTATTTTTTGGCTATATTGCATCACGAGGGCGCAGTGGATGAGATTACAGTGTTGTATTTTGTGTTTGATCCCAGTCCCATTCACTTAGAATGGAAGTAGTGAGGAATACTTTCAAGTTTGAGAATTTTCCGTAAACAATTCAGTGACAGTTTTGCAGTGATATGTGTTGGTACTATCTCTGAAAAGTTTGTAAATGTTTACATAAATGAGACAATTTAACCTTTTTTAATAGAATGTCAGGTGATGTATTTCTTGCCTGGGTAAGTCAGGGTGTTATATTTCTTGCATTGCAAAACTCAGTTAGTGAAGTTAATGTTGTGTTTATCAGGTTTATTCACCTTCAGACTATAAACGGTTGAACACATTTTTGCCCTGAGAAAGGAAGTAATGCAGCTTTATACAGCAGCAACAGCACTGAGTCAAAGGGTTGCAATTTTTTTCTCCTCCTCAAAGCTCACAATTATCTGTCATCAGCTCCTCTTCTTTTTCACCATGTTTATTGGAACCACCTTAGCTTTCTTAAGCTCAGTCCAGTGAACCTATGGAGATGATAAGCACTTAAGCACCATGTTCAATAATAGCCTTGCATCAGGCTTTGTGCCCACTGAATAGCGCACAGCAACAGTTATCCCACTCCACAAAGGGGGAGGAGCCACCACTGATCGCGGGAACTATCGACCTATTAGCCTGATGAGCCTGGTCTGCAAGGCCATGGAACGTATCATCATGGAACTCATAAACAAAGACATTGGTAACCTTCAAGCTCTGGATCCCACCTAGTTCGGGTTTGTGAAAGGCAGATCATGCCTCCTGAACCTGATTGACTTCTTTGAGGCAGTCACCAAAGCCGTAGATGAGGGTAAGGTGGTTCACACAGCCTATTTTGACCTCGCCAAGGCTTTCGACACCATCCCCCATTCTGGAATTATAGTTAAACTCACTAAACTAGGTATAAATCCCTATGTCACAAGATGGGTTGCCAACTGGCTCACTGACGGAACCCACATTGTAAAAGTTGCAGACTCCAAATCTGACCTCAAAGCAGTGACAAGTGGAGTACCACAGGGTTCCGTCCTGGGACCTCTCCTGTTTGGTATCTACTTCTCTGAAGTACAGGCTAACACAGAAGGCCTGTGGCTAATGAAGTTTGCAGATGACTGCAAACTAGGAGTCATAGTCAAGTCCCCAAATGATGTGGATATCCTACAGAAGGGCCTCGCTGAGACAGATGCCTGGTGTCAGAGCCATGGCCTCAAGCTTAATGCCAAAAAGTGCAGTGTCATCCCCTTTGGTTAAAACTCTGTACCCATGAACTACCACATAGGCAGCAATCTACTTAACACTGAATGTGTGATGAGACCTTGGGACTCAGGTGGACAGTAGTCTCTCCTTTGATAGTCACATCGCCACAGTAGTCAGGAAGCCCTTCCACGTGGCACACTTCATCATAAAAGGGTTCTCATCCAGGAAAAAAAGAGGTCATTGTTCCCCTCTACTCGACACTCATTAGACCCATTATAGAGTACAATGCCCCTTTTGGAATGTACCACACAAGACATCTGCAGCAGCTAGAAAGGCCACAGAAGTACCTCACAAAGAGGATTACTGGTCTCAAACAAATGCCCTACACTGACCGCCTCAAAAAACTCCAGCTTTACTCCGTAGCATATCGCCTACTCCGAGTTGATCTCTGCCTAATATATAAAGCTATGTCAAACCCAGAGCTGTTGGACATGCTACACCTAAAGAAATCCCAATCCCTCCGTGCTACATGCTCTAGGGACCTAAACCTTGTCACTAAAATAAACAGGACATGCTGGAGGGATAGATTCCTGTCCCAGAGACTTCTCATACTCTGTAACAGGCTACCCATCTATGTCAAGCAAAGTTCATTAGCACTCTTCAAGAAAAATCTTGATGAGTGGATGGGCAATAGGAAATACACCCCAGGGATCACTTCTTTGTCTCTGCTTGACAGTGGCACAGGAAAATAACTTTCTTGGGTGGCATAAGCCAGGGAACCTTGTTAGCTAGGCTTACATAGGCCCTTGAGCCAATAGCCTAGTACCTACCTATGAACCTATGATATTAAAGAAGCTGATGCAACATTGTGAATTTTGAATCTGAATACCTTTAGGAGCTCAATGATTTCAACGTAAAAAAAGAGCTATGGGTACCTTGCTGTGCTTGTTTTCCTTAGGCCATATAGTTTGAGATGTGATATGCATTGTGATGTAACTGCAACAGAGACAAATTCTTACTGAAAGTATCTGTGATTTCATTCAGCCTCAGTATGGCATGTACTGCAGAGGCTGACCAAAACAGAAATGCTACAGAGTGTGACAGCCTACTAAATCATATGTTTTTTAATATGTAAGACTATGAGGATCATCCTCCACAGATGGAATCTGCTCTCAACCATTGACTGCATTGAGGCATCTCAGTGATCAGCCACGTGACCAGGAAACTTCCAGTTGCTAGCAAACCACTTTTTAAACTGCAAAAGACTATATCCCAAAGTATGTTATAATACAAAATCAATTTTATTGTCTTTGTAGTGTTCTATATACTGTGGTGAGCACATCCTTTGGAACACCAGCAATCCAAATACTGAGTTTCATACCTGCCCATACACTCCCTGTCCCATATATATTTTGCTTGTTTAGTAGCCCCAGATTAATTTCAAAAGCTACTTGTTGACCCTCCCCTCCCATATATATTTTGGTGTTTAATTATCCGCAGTTAATTTCAAAAGCCACTTGTATATGAGCATCATTCTTCTGCTGGTGTATTTTCTTAAAATAGTGACTCATTTAAAAGTGACTGATGTATCTGGAGTTATGTTTGAAGAGTAAAGGTAGTCTTGGCAGAGCTTGCATATTTACTGTACCTGATACAGCATCCCTCTAGCTCCCTGGCTAATTTCTGTGTGGATGGCTAATAGTTTTTTTCTGAACACACTGAAAGCTTGCGCTAGCCCTGCTTCATTCACCCTCACTATGCTCGGGTGCACTTCACTCCCCTACCCTCATTCCTACTCACCCCCACTTTCCTTACGTTTATACTCTTTAAACCACACTCAGACCTCCACATTGTCCAGTAGCTATATTTCATCAATTAATCATTACAAGCTCCCTTGCCCACACCTCACCCCACTTTACACTCTTCTCTAACCACTACCTAAACTATCAAGCCTAAATTAATATAACACTAACTATATACTATTCACCACAACTTAGGCTACTCTAATACTTATTCATAATAGTGTACCATAGTCAATTTAAACTGTAATCTCACTCACTCTCTAGTCTAATTAACAAAGCTGCAACATGCTCCTATCCCACATCCTCTCATTCTCAATTCTTACTTTACTTACACGTATTACCTCTTATCATCATACTAAACCAATATCTACTCCTCATCATATCATGACTGCTGCACATACTACAGAATCTACTTCACTGTCACACTGCATACACCCAGCTCTCTTTCATATAGCAATCTATAACCACATTGTATTAAAAACTCCACCATGTCAATACTCAAACAAACCATTCTTACAATACAATAAGTACTGCACCAAAATCATAAAAGTAATTGTACATATTGCATCCAGGCTGTCACTCAGCGGCGACATACATCCAAAACCTGGTCCACCTAATGCCTTTATCAACCTTCTCAAGTGCCTTTATCAACCTTCTCAAGACAAATATACTCTACAATTTACCTTACTTCTCCAAAAATACTGCTGATCTGCTAATACTAAACATTAATATTAGAAGTATATCAAACCAAGTCCATGACCTCCATGCCAATCTTTCCCTCATCTCACCAGATGTAGTACTTCTGACTGAAACATGGCTAAAGCCTGACATCTCTAATACCAAAATTACTGCCCCTGGCTATAATTTACTACACAAAGACCAAATAAACAAAAAAGGAGGAGGTGTTGCAATATTATTTAAAGACCAACTAAATGTTCCAACACTAGACATACAAACTGCAGCCCTAGGTACCACAGAAATTATACTTACTAACCTAAAAATTAGCAGTAAAAAAAAACATCAATATAATTGGTTGCTACTTCCCACCTGGTAATAATATACCCACCCTTGAGAACTTACTCCATTGGGCATTAGAGACACTCCTTCAATAAAACATTATTCTAGGAGACTTTAACATTGACTGGACAACATGTAACTCAACTATTCCCACTACACATATCACTCTCCATGGATTCACTCAGCTTATCCAATCTCCCACTAGAACTGACAAATCAACAAACAGACAGTTTATCCTAGACTGGATAATCTCAAAGAAACCATCCCGAATAAGTCAGTCTGGCTGCCTACCTAAGTGACAACTTGACTACCTATATAATTAGACACTGTCTGTTGCTCGTCTGGTCAGGATAAAACAGATGAACAGTCATGGGTTCGGGTCAAACAAATTTATTATATACAAACACATCAGGATTAAGGCATAGTAACTTAAACTTAAACTTAGAAACAGACTGACTACAGCACTCATACATGTTAACACTTTGGCTGTTCTGTCAAAATGGCACTGCTGCCTGCACATGCTCACTATTTATATGCACATGCCTACACTTGGAAATGCTTCTTAAAGTTAGAGCACACGGTTTGTTCTACATTCTCCAGATAGGTCATACACTAAAATTACAACATTCATTGATATGCAATTGTACACAAATGATCCTTTGATGTGCAATTATACAGAACTAATTCTTTGACATGCAATCATAGACAACTAAACACAAGTAAAACAATCATGTCCAGGTTGCTGTGTATTTTACCCTAGGTCTAGAAATACGACCTGATTGTGTAACATGAACATTAGAATTGGATCTAGCAACGGGGACTGTCCTTAAGGAATGTTCAACTTTAGGAACATCTGGGACATCATGAGGAACAGGAATTGGTACTTAGACATGTTCTTCGACAGGAACATTGTCTGGGTTGCTCTGAGATCTAGAGTCTGCATCACAGGTACGATGCTGCAATATCAATTCAGACACTGGAATAAGATACCTGTGGTATCTCCTGTATTCTATGCCTTCAGATTCCACTAAGTGGGATCTTGGCTTGGCACATACACCTCTCATTTAACCAATTTGATCAAAGCCTTTTGCTGTTTGCATCCTCACTGTCTCTCCTTCTTTCAACAGACGAAGAAATCTGCTTGTTTTATCATAGCTAGACTTCTGAAAGGAATGCTTCTTAAATAGTTGGGCTTTGAATGCTCTGTTGTTTTTAGCATTAGGCACCAATAAACTAGAACTAATAGGCAAGGTTGTTCTGGTTTGCCTAGACAGAAGTCTCTGAGCAAGTGAGCTAAGTAGGTTGTCACAGGATATATTCCTGAGATTAAGTAAATTCAAGAAAACATTGGTATTGTCATGCTTTGACCTCTCTAGTAATTGCTTTGCACTCCTTACTACACATTCAGCCAGGCCGTTTGACTCTGGGTATTCTGGACTGCTAGTAATATGGATTAAGTCCCACTTTTTTGCAAATTTCTGAAATAATTGACCGGTAAACTGGGTACCGTTGTCAGAAATAACTTTGTGTGGACTACCATGGACTGAGAAATTATGTTTCAACTTAGTAATAACAGTACTGGACGTTAGGTTAGGTAGCAAATTGTTCTCAAACCAGTTCATCTACCAACACTAAGTAATGCTGATTGTTCCACTCAAATATGTCAGTGGCTACTGTTGACCAAGATAGTTCGGGAATTTGGCTTAGCTGAAGTGGCTCTTTTTGCAAATGTGGTTTAGTACTATTGCATACTGAACATGATGAAAATACTTTATCGGTGTCTTCTGACAGAGAAGACCAAAATACTAGTCCTGTCACCCTTGTTTTGGTAGCTTTGGAACCTGGGTGGCCACAATGCAAAATCTGAATGTATTCATGTTGTAAGGAAGTAGAAACAATAACTTTAGGACCTTTGAAAATGATACCATCTTTCATCAGCATCTCATCTCAGTAAGGAAAATAAGATTGCACTTCTGGCAGTACACAAGATTGCTTTGACGGCCATCTGACATTGATGAATTGGTTGAGCTTCTGCAAAACTGGATCAGTCTTTGTATAATCTCTTAGCTTATCAAGTCTCATGGTAGAAAAAGTACGCACTTCCATGACATCAAAGTCAAAATTCTCTGCATCAGGCTGTTTTGTGGTATTTCTGGGCAATCTGGATAAGGTATCAGCCAGATAAAGAAGTTTGCCTTTTGTATAGACAATATTGAAGTTGTATTTTTGTAATCTGAGCATCATTCTTTGCAGTCTTGCTGGAGCTGTGTGCATAGGCTTCTTTAAAATAATGACTATAGGCTGATGATCAGTCTCAATCTGGATAGCTCGTCCATAAATATAATCAGAAAACTTCAAACATGCGAACACAATTGCCAAAAGTTCCTTCTCAATCTGAGCATACTGCATTTCAGTTTGGGTAAGAGTTCTAAATGCATAGACAACTGATCTGCCCTCTTGAAGAATAACTGCACCAAGACTGAACTTTGAAGTATCACAGAAAATA
The DNA here is from genome assembly GCF_019279795.1 of Protopterus annectens. NCBI lineage: Eukaryota > Metazoa > Chordata > Ceratodontiformes > Protopteridae > Protopterus > Protopterus annectens. The sequence goes on from NC_056737.1 coordinate 257,203,134, forward strand.
ATTACTGGTTTGTGGAAATCATAGTATTTCAATGTAGGTGGATTGGCAATTTGCTGTTTGAGGTTACCAAATGCTCTCTGGTGTTGTTCCAACCATGACCAGTCAACATTTTTGCATGTCACCTCTTGTAAAGGCTCTGATAACTCATTGAAGTCAGGTATAAACGTGCCCAAATAGTTCCATACCAATGAAATGCTGTATGGCTTGGACATTGTCTGGAGCTGGCATCTCAAAAATTGGCTGCTTGTTTGGAAGTTTGTGGTCGTAAGCCTGTACTGGTAAATAAGTGGTCTACATAAGTAACTTCTAGTAGCCTGAACTTACATTTCAGAGGATTGAGCTTCAAGTTCACTTCACGCACTCTGTCCAGAACTTTCCTGAGGTTTCTGTCAAGCTCTGCTTTGCCATTACCTCCAACTAGTAAATCATCCACTATTACAGCACACGTATATCTCAAAAAAATTTGCTCCATTGCACGCTGAAAGACTTTGCTGGCAGAATTTTTTCCAAAAGGCATTCTGAGAAATCTCTATCTACCAAATGGAGTACTGAATGTAGTCAGTAGTGAAGATTTGCAATCAAGCATTACTTGCCAAAATGAACTCTTTGCACTGAAGACAGAAAAAAAAACAGTGGCATGAGGGCAGCAACCTCCTTGATTGTATGCATAGGATGATGAGGTCTCTTTAATGCTTTGTTTAAGTCTCTTGGGTCAGTGCATATTCTGCTTTCATCTGAGCTTTTCTTATGTGCAACTACCATGGAAGACACCCACTCATTTGTTTCTGTGACTGGACAAATCACACCTTGCTGCACCATCTTATCTAACTGGGCCTTATCTTTGTCCTGCATAGCTATCGTAACTCTCCTCAGTAGTCTGACCACTGGACTGACCTCTGGGTCTACTTTCATGGAGTACACAACTGAAAGTTTGCCTAGCTTATCATCAAAAATATCAGCATACTCTTGAGAAAATAGCATCAGTGAAGCTGGAACTAGGACATGTGCTTACATGATGGACTTCTTTGGTAAATGAAAGCAGTTTCATTCTTAAACTGTCTCTGAGACCTAATAATGACTGTACAGGTCTTCTGACTGTATAGAACTGCAAGCTGTAACTGCTCCCAGCTGAATAGCATGAAAGCACTACTGAGTCTTTGGTTCAAATTTCTTCACCTCCATATGCAAGCTTTGCACAATTAGCCAAATTAAATTGGTCACCAGCTCTTACTCTAGCAAATGTTTCTGCTGACATAACATTACACTTTGAACCAGTGTCTACTTTGAGCTCCTTAGGTTTGGGTTCCTATTACGTGATCGAAGTTTTGAAACTTCATACACGACAATATAGAACTTGTCTGTTCGAAGTTTCAAAAATTTGAACACAGGAAAAAAAATAAAAAATGCAACAGTAAAGTAACTATTGCAAGGAGGGGGCAAGCCCCCCTGCACCCCCTACACCCCCTGCTCTTTAAATATACCAACTCTGAGATCGCACTACAGTGCAGTAAAGGGAAATATTCCCTTTCTGCACTACAGTGCGGTCTCAGAGTTGGTATATTTAAAGAGCAGGGGGTGTGGGGGGTGCAGGGAGGCTTTCCCCCCTACTTGCAACAGTTTACTGTTGCATCTTTTATTTTTTTTTTTCTGTGTTCGAACTTCAGCAAGTTTGACTATATGGTTTCGACCATATAGGGTTCGAACTTGTTGAAGTTTGATAACGTAATAGGAACCACCGTGGGTTTATCATTGCCAACAATTCTACTGTATTAACCTTTTCATTGACCCTGATACACCATCTACATAGAAAGTAGGGTTGCAGCTTTCTACATGATCAACTTGCTTTTCTGCGTGACCTTTCTTAATAACTGAATGAGGCTTGCTTGATTTACAAAACTTTTGAAAGTGGCTCCATTTTTTACACTTGTGGCATTACTGACCAAATGCTAAGCACGTCTCTCTTTTAGACTCATGATTGACGCCACAATTACGACAGTTAACAATAAAACTTGACTTGGGTTTTGCCAGTTCACCCTTATACTGCACTGAGCATGTCGATTTTGCTGAGCTAGTCCTAGAACTTGCTGGAAAGTTATGGGTCCTCCCTGGGAAACCTGCAGGGGCTGTAGTTGCCATGTGCTTAGGTCTGTTTCTGCTAGTCGTGTGCTGCATGCGGTCTACACTTGCTATAGAGGCTGCTGAAATCATGCTTTTATCACTAGCAAGCATACTTGTGTGCTTTTCTGTAAGCTCATGGATTTGACAAATCTCTATTGCTTTGCTCAATGTTAAATCACTGTCACTAAGAAAAATCTTTCTCACTGCAGCTTTATTAACAACACCTACAAGCCTGTCCTTTATCAACTAATCTTTCAAATCACCAAATATGCGCATTCTAGCTTTATTTCTCGTCAGTGATATAAGCTACAAAAGTTTCACCTGGCTTTTTGTCTTGTATAAAATGAGTTCCTCTCTAATGTAACATTTGTCTGGGGGTTACACATTTCTCAAAATTTACATTTCAAGCACTCAGGGTCTTCTCTTGATTCTGCTGGTACAACAATATGGTGGTTTCCCCCTCTCCTGCATATACTGCTGATGCATCCACAAATGAATGCTCTCTTTTAATGGCTTCTAACCCCACTAAGTGAAGCAAAATAAATGCCCTCATACATGCATCTTTGTCAGAAAAAGCTGCTTGTATGAAAATGTATTCCTGCTCAGATACTCTCTAATTCTCTGCAATATTATGCTCAAACACAAGTGGACTGGGTCTGCGAAATGCCTCTGCTATATCAACACAGAGTAGTAATGGTGATTGGAATTATGTATGAACACACACACACACACACACACACACACACACACACACACACACACACACACACACACACACACATATATATATATGTCAGAAATTTATGTCAGAACTTGTAACTATGCCCAATAGCACAACAGACTCTTTGAAACAACTACAGTTTGCAAAATAAGTCTCTGTAGCACAAGAACATTTTAAAATCACTGTACTTTGTGAAACCACCCTTTATCAGTGTAAGAAATACTTTAAAGTGGCTGTACTCTGCAAATAAACTGGATGCAGCGCAAGAAACTCTGAGTAAGAAACTTCAAAATGACTGCACTTTGCAAATGAACTGTATACAGCAAGAGAATTTTTTTTAAAATGGCTGTACTTTGCGAAGTAACTCTGTACAGTGTAAGAAACACTGAAATGGCAGCACTCTGTGAATTAATGTTCATAGCAAAAGAAACTTTTCAAAGTGGCTGTACTTTGCACTTTGCAAAATAACTGCACTTTGCACACAGTGAACTCTTTGAAATAATTGCACTGTAATAAAGGACACACTGCAAACACTTTGCAGACTCTGAGATACTTCATATAGCTATAGTTATGCTTTGAATGGCTTTGGTCAATGTGAAATAGTAGCTCATGCCAAAACATGGTCATTTATTAAAAAAAAATGCATTCACCTTGCTTTTCTAAGCTTATTGTGCCATTTTATTGTACTCGTTGTGCCCATTTGACCTTTTCTTGTGCTCATTTTACTTTAAACATGCTTGTTATGCAAGTCAAAGTTAACTCTGAACCTCATATAAGTATTTCTGATAATTTTATCAAATATTGTGGTTTCGAACACTTTGCTTAATCAACAATGCATTTTGTGCCTTTTGTTTGATTAATAATATGTTTTGTGCTACTCGTTTGAATAATAATGTGATCTGTGCCTTAAGAATGCTTTGTATCATTTTCTTTGCAAAATAAATAATTTTTGCAAGTTTCGGTTACCTGAAGTTCATTTCTGGCCTTTTTTTATCGTTTGAGCACTGTATCACCCAACCTGCTCAATATACCTTCACAGTCAACTTTGTACCTCATGGCTTGAAGAAGTAGCACTCTTGATCCCAGTTCTAACACCATGTCACTTGTCCAGTCAGGATAAAACAGATGAACAGCTGCGGGTTTGGTTCAAGCAGCTTTATTATATACAAACATATCAGGGTTAAGGCTTAGTAACAAACTTAAATACACTTATAAACAGACTAACTACTGCACTAATACATGTTAACACTCTAGCTATTCTGTCAAAATGGCAGTGCTGCCTGCACATGCTCACTATTTATATGCGCATGCCTACACTTGGAAATGCTTCTTAAGGTTACAACACACGCTCTGTTCTACACTGCCTCATTCAAGAAAGACCTACCGCCTTCCAGCTAGTACATAACAGAAAGAATTTCATCCTATCTAACTTAAAGCATGAAAAGCCTGCAACTGGAATCCCATTAAGCACCTCAACCTTAATGAAGCTGTAAGATTTCAACTCCACATTTGTAAACATACTCAATTCCCATGCCCCACCTAGAACCATTAGAATTAAATCTAACTAAGCAACCTGGTTGAGCAAAGAAACCAGATTTCTGCTTCATACAAGAGATAAAGCTTGGTCTAACTGGCACAAAGCAAAAACAATACATTTAAAACAAGCATTTCTAGAAGTGAGAAACAAAGCCAAAAAATGATCTGACCAGACAAAATCAACTACTATCATAGCATACAAATGAATCATCAACATAATCCTAGAAAGTTTTGAAGAGCTATTAATAATGTCCTTCAACCTGAGAAATCTAAGACTCCTTCCCCTACTGCAGGCACCACAACTACAATTGCCACCCAATGTAATAAATTCTTTACTGAATCCATACTTGCTCTAGCAAACTCCCCAAAATCCACTGTCCCCAATGAGAACATGAACACCTTAATAATGAAAGCAGCTTTACCTTCCAACCTGTTTCTGTAAACTTGATTAAAATAATACTCTAAAAGCTAAAACCAACCACACTGCCTGCAGATGAACTCCCAGGTGAATTTTTAAAAACTGCCACTGACGGAATAACATAACCAGTAACCATCCTTATCAACTGCTCCATTTCCAAAAAGCAAATCCCTGACCTCTGGAAGATCTCCCATATTATTCCCCATTCCTATAGGGGCAACTCAAAAGAGCTAATAAATTACCACCCCATAGCCATACTGTCTCCCCTCTCAAAAATATTGGAAAGCTGCATACACATACAAATCATGGAACACCTCAGCACACAAAAACTGCTCATTGACACTCAACATGGATTCAAGCCTCACAATAGTACAACCACTGCCCTTATGTCATTCACTCAAATAGTTAATGAGCATAGAAACAATGATAAATACGTCTCAGCCATCTTCCTAGACCTTTCCAAGACTTTTGACATGGTTAATCATAACAAACTTATTCAAGCTCTGTCAGAACTAAATCCTAGCCAATCCACTATTGGATACTTTCAGAAATACCTAACAGGGAGGCAGCAGGCAGTCAAATGGTATCAAGATCTATCACCTATGCTCCCAATAACAATAGGGGTACCACAAGGGTCCATTCTCAGACCTCTGTTGTTTACAATATTCACCAACAACCTACATACCTCTACTCTCCACTCCTCAGTCATCCAGTATGCAGATGACTCTGCATTAACCTGTGCTGCCTCTTCCCTCCTGGAACTACACCAACAAACTCAAGCTTCCTTTCTGTCTGTTGAATCCTGGATTACTGACCACCAACTAATACTCAACCCAAACAAAACACAACCTATCATCTTTCAAGCTACACGACATACCAATCCCAACCTTTCTTTTAATATCATATCTAATAACAAAAGTATCATTTCTCCTGTTACACACACAAAGCTTCTTGGTGTTGCTATTGACTGTAACATGAAATTCGATATCCATATCTCTCTCACCATAAAGAAAGTCCATAAAAAACTAGGTACTCTATACAGAAACAAACAGTTCCTAACAAATACTGCTAGGGCCACTATTGCACACACACATCTCATCTCTACTCTACTATATGCCTCTCCAATCCTCACCAACCTTAGAAAATCTGATATAGCCAAACTAGAAGCCTGCTACAACAAATTCACCAAATTTGCTTCTAACAGTTCTTACAGATCACACCATTATCTATCTCCAAACAGCTCAGTTGGCTTGAACTTCCTCACCTACTTCTATATAATCAGCTTCCCCCATCACTTCAAGATTTGATAAACCATACTCCTATACCAGAAACCTTGGCTCCTCCAACAAACTTCTCCTCATAGTAACTAAAGATAATAATGCCGCTGGTTCTTCCCTCAGCTCTAACACAGTAGCCAAACAATGGAATAAACTTCCCCCTCTCATCACATCTATAACTTCCATGCATGAATTAAAAATATCCTTAAAATCGCACTTGTTGAACTTATGGCTGTGCAACTGCGACAGTCTAGGTTAATACTAGGACCCCTCCCTTTTCTTACTCTGTCTTCCTGACCTTTACCCATACCTCTTCTCTCCTCTCATCTCTTATAATTCCTACCTGTACCTTACCCTTGCTTTACTTAATGACAGCAACTACCACTTTGGTGTATCTAATATTTTAAATTGTTGGTGTTACTATATACTTTTATGTCATATGTTAAATAATAATACTTGTCACTACTGTACTCTACTATGTGAATTCTAATTGATGGCTGTTTTTGTTGTGTAAATTGTTATTTGTGGAGCTTTTCTCCCCGGGCCTCCACTGAAAAAGGACCCATGTCCAGTCAGTCTTTCCCGGTAACCAAATGTAAAATAAATAAAAGAAAATAAATACTCTGGAAAGGAAATCTTCCATTTGGTGTACAGTTCTTTGATTGAAATTGCGTCCCTTTTTAGTTTGTTTAAATGAGTGTACAAAAATAAATGTGTGAGAGTGTGTATATATGTCTGTCCTGTTATTGCGATGTAACTCACTGAAGATTATGTTTACTGCCTCTGCTCACCTGCATCACAGCAAAGGCCATGCCCCTATATCCTGTACATGCATGCTTCAAGTACAAGGACACGTTACCATCACTTTTGTTAGCCAGAGAGCATATGCTTAACCTGGTATTGGCACCTGCATTCCATGTTCTGGGCCTCTGTTGTAGTACTGGAGTGGCAGCTGAGCTGGCTGGGAATGATCATACCCTTCTCCCAAGACTGATGTGCCGTACATACTCATTCCAAATCCTTCCCTGCATGGCTGTTTCACCACCCAAGCTGATGATCTCTGGCAATATGAGTCACAGTCAGGGTTTTGTTTCTCTGTGAAACATTTCCCACTTTTTTCAGTATTTAAATGTCATATTTTTTCTAATGTACTGAAAGACTGAATCATGCTAATATAAGTTCAATAATGGATGTTGACAGTAGCTGGAAAGATAGTCTGGAAGAGTTCTGGAGAACTGCCATTGTGCCCCTTTCAAAGAGTGGATTCATGTCAGTACTATAAATAATGCTAGTATAGTGAAATTGGGCCTACGCACCAAATGGTTACTAGTATAATCTTTGATGGCACTGACAAGTGACATTAATGTCAACAGTTACAGGAGATGAGAATTTGATTGCAAATTTTGACAGAGGATGAGTAAACAGCTGCGCAGGGGAGACAATAGTAAAATGCTTACAGAACCTATGGAGACATTTTGACAGTGTTTGGGATACAGTGACAAAGAGGCAGTGTTCTGGAGTCTGTTACTGAAACATTAGCTTGAGAATGGCTGATGTAACTGGCAATGACAACAAATGAGATATAAGTTCAGACTACTATGTAAAAGACAAACAGCTTAGGGCTACTGATGGTGTGAAGAGGTGAAAACTGTCAAGCTGCAGAGGAGATGACAAGATACCCGTTATAAGCTTGCAGTGCACTGATGGTTGATGTTGGCAGGTGCTAGAAAGATACAGAAGGGTATTTGATTACTTTAGTGAATTGCTGGATTTGGGGGGTGCATGAATAATAATGTAGATAGGGACTGGGATTGTCATCGTCATGGGTAATGCTGATAGAAGGGGAGATAGTCATGGACAGTTTTTATGGGCTGTGGAGATGGTGTTCAAATATGCAGAGAAACTGGTGATGCTGATGTCAGTGATACAATATTAATATGGTTGTAGGGAGACTGAGGTAGGCAGTAAAGGTCATTGGGCAACAGAAATGATAGCTGGGAATGGTGTTTAACATACAAACAGTACAGAGAATCAGTGTTTGAAAGAGGCAAACTCAATAGGACTGTGAAGCAGCGGCTAGTGTTTTTTGTGAAGGGATGCAAATGAGTTGCTGATATGTACACATGAGACAGAGACACTTGGTGTTTGGCGGCACAAACTTACAGTTTAAAGTAAGCATTTCCCAAGAAGTGCCACTTGAAATGCATTTATTGCAAGCTAGTTTAGTTTAATCCTCTGAAGGACAGAGCCCATAAAGAAAGGCAAGTCTGAGCATAATTTCCTCTTACCTGTCCTTTTTTTTTTTTTTTGGAAGATAATGGGATGTGTAATCTGACTCCTCAGAGGACTCTCTGTTTCTCCGCTTTTGAGCAGCAGGTATGAAGCCAGTGGCATGACACTGACTGGTGGATGTCTAATAAGAATAAGATGAGAGTGGAGTGGGGCCATGGGATGGAAACAAGACTGGTGGTCATTGTGGGTTCACTATCTTGTGTGCAGAAATTATGTTTCCCAACACCGGGAAGGCTGATCCACCCTCCATTAGAACTAAAGATTCTACTTCAGCTGATGGATTCAGCCCTCCCACTGGAGAAGCAGCAACTACCAGCACCAGAGGGACTGCTGAACTTGAGAATGAAGCATGCCCTCAATGAGGGAATTGACAATGAGGATTCAAAGGCAGATGGCTTCGATACCACCAATGGAGCCATGAGCTGTGGCCCAGCTGATAGAGCTGAATATGCCAACCCAAATCCTCAGGTCATATTCAAAGATGGCAGAGGTGAATGAGTCAGAACACTATGCGCCAGAGATGAATATGCATTTAAAGTCTGCCCCTGGTCCACAGGATTGGAAGGAACAAACAGTTCCAAAAGTAACTGGAGTTGAGATGTGGACTGGTGAGGGATCAAGAATTGGGGCATTTGGACAGATCCAATCACTTTCACAACCAAAGCCAATGGAACGTCCCCCATCTTAATTTGTGTCTTGAAGAGCTTTACATCAGATGATCCAAATCAGCTTCTGAGGTAGTCCTATAAGACCTGAAGAATTACGAAGAAGGAGCTGAGAAAGACCTGGAAGAAGGGTGCTCTAATTTTCTTTGAAGTTGACAAGAAATTCTTTGGGGAGTTGTTGATGGTGATAGGATCCATGAGCTCCAGCTCCAGAAGAGCGCTGTAGGTAGAGGTTTAGCATTCTGCTCCTCAAATCTTGGAACCTTCTGTTGCAAAGAATCACTGGGCCTCTTTTTCAGATCTGTCTCACTGTGCTTCAGTGATTTGTTCAAAGCCATTTGGGGTTTGGAGACATCTGTATCTAGCGGCAGAAGGCCTTTCAAAAATCAACTTATTCCTCCTATCCACTGAAGTTTTGGGTCTTGAGGAAGGGCAGATTATTTAGTTTGTGGGTAAAGTGAGAAATTCCTAGACACCCAATGCACTGGTTGTGTAAGTCTTGAGTTGGAATTTTGTGTCTGCACATTGTACAGTTTATACATGAGTCTGCTTTTAACTCAACTCTTAGGCTGCTTTTCAACCCAATAGTATGTTTCCAGTTTTCTATTAGTTAGACATTAGTTAGTATGTTTCCAGTATTATGTAAGTACCAGAAACCTGTTTGTACTTTTGTAAAACTTTCATTTCCATCCTTTGGAATCAAAGGAAGGGAAAAATCACCTTTTTAAGTTTAACGTCTACATAATTTGCAAGGGAATTTGCACCTGTATGACATACCACAGACACAGATAAAACTGGTCAGGTACTGCTGACACTTCCTGCTGATATCAGGAGCTCAGCAACTGCTGTAACACAAAAAAACAAAAAAACAAACGAGGTATGAAACTGTTTTCCGCTGTCTTTATTGCAGATAGGAAAAGAACATACACTGATTCACATTGTTTCCAATGTAGCCATGCCTTTCATAGCAAAACAGGGCAATTAGATCAGTCAGTTGTTCAAAGGCAGTTGTCACCTCTATTGGGAGATTTACACAAGAAACATCACAATATTGAAATGCTAAGCTTTAAATGTTTGTTGTTTAACTACTGTACATTTTAAGATGACTTAAATGTAGTATCAAAGATGTGTGACATTTAGAGAAGAATTAGAAAATTTCTTTTTTTGTATGTTTTGTAAAGTATCAACTCATTTACCATTTTCATGGCCTCCCACCCCAATAGGACAAAACTGCCCAAATCAGGACTTGTGTGCAGGAAGTGAGACAAGTGACAACCCTAGCAACTAGGTGCACTGATACTGTTTATAAGAAGGTCTTTTATGCATTCTTGTGACATTCTTCCAGAGGAGGATGCATATCTGATGCACAGATCGTTAGGAAGAGACATCTTCCATTAACTTTGAGTCAGTCTTAAAAGGTGGAGTGCCACGAACATTTTCAAGTCAACAAAGGAAATTTAACAATTGAAGGCAACGATGATATATAGATAAATTTACTTTAGCTGACATGTGCTATGTACCATTTCATGAAAACATTATGAAAGGGAAATCTGAAGTACTTTAGTTATCTATATGAATGAAAGTAAAAAACATCTTTCCACTACTGGCACTGGGAAACAGAGTTACTTTCACATCCTTCTCTTTCTGTAAGCATCTGCCATTTATACACGAAACTGCAAAGATCCCTCAGAGCAGTGACAGACATCTGAGGGAAAAGTTTTTTTTTTTTTGGGGGGGGGGGGGACTGCCAATTCATCTCAGACTACAAAAAGATAATTTGAACAAAGGCCTGCAATTTAGCTACTTTTTTGGTTGCAGCTGTATAACTCCTTAATATACTGTAAAACAAGCCCCAAGACACACATAAAGGAAGGCCATTCAAGAATAAAAGAAGCAGTCCTGTTACAGACGGTATATAAGATGACAATAACTGACACTAATACCATTATACATCTATGGCGTCAGAACACACCAGTACTTCCTTATGTCTAGCATGACTTATATAAAACAGACTTTAAATGGATTATGGGAAATAGAAAGGCTTGAAGAAATACAAGATCATAATATGTCAAGCCACATTGGCCATTTTGCAGAAAACATTACAATTCTATAAGAAGCAGTCAGAGTGGTTTTGAAGTATTAAAATAACACAGAAAACAAAGATAGACTGAAAAAAATAGATTTTTTTAGTTTTAAAGTGGAGTTTTCCTTTAACAAAAGAACAGTTAAACACTACAGCAAATATATATAACTACACAAAGATTGAAAAGGCCCCCTGTTGAAATTGAACAAAAAGAAAAGACTGAAAATCCAGAAGAGGGAATTTTGATCATTGTTGTTCTCCTTTAGACTTCATTTTTACAGGGGTCAAGCCCCCAGCACCCCTCAATGTGGGGCACAAGTCCCCTATACCTCACAGACTTATATATACCAATTCCAACATCACCATACCTCAGAGAAAAGGGAATATTCTAAGAAATGTCCAGCTCAGACTTAGTATGTGTAAGTCCATTTTTTCAACCATTCAGTCTCTGTGTTTTGTGACTCTCTCTAGTGGGTTCAGACATTCTAAATGGTTACCAATTAAAAAACTCACTCTCACAAATACACTAAATAACCATTACATTTAAGTGTCTATTTATCCACATTTCTAAGTATCTTAATGTCTACATATCTAAATATGTATATCAAAATCTAAATACAGCACACCAAATACCCATCTATCTATGAAAAACTTATATAAATATAGAAGTTTTGGTACTGAAAAGGGAAAACAAATGGTCCTAGAATGCCATGAGAAAGGGACTCACAAGCAGAAGAGAACAGAAAGAGAGTATTCAGTATCAAAAATGTGGTCTAAACAACTACAGCTATCTTTAATAAGAGAAAAACATTTAGACTGAGGAAAAATATGAAAATGAGTTGCAACACTTAGCTGCAAGTGATCCTGCTTCTTATTGCAAAGGCGGCCTACAAGGTCTGTGATAGCTAGGGGAAAGGTGCATTATGGGAAAATAAATTCTTAAAGGGGCTTGAGCAATGATACCGCCGAACTGGATCAGGCAAGCAGCTTGAGGACCCACATGTTAGTTCAGACAAACTGACTGAATAGGATCAGTATTGGTCATGGCCTCTTTTCACGAGGGCTGCTGATAAATAAACTCTATTTGCTCTCTAGATCACTTCCCTGAGCTCTATTTGGCCTCTAGTTCAGTCCATTCACCTATCTCAGTAATCATAAATTCCTCAAAATCAGTACCGTCTACCTTTTCAGACATCAAAGTGAATCTCAAGTTATCCCTTCGGGATCAGTTTACTAGTTCATTAATTTTCAGCCTGGGACCTTCTTGTTGCAGTTCTTACTCAGCAGTTTAATTACTTGGCTTTCTTTAGGCATTTGTCAATCTCGACTTCATGGTGATTGCTTACTTCTTCCAATTCCTTTACTTTCTTTTCTTCTTCTTCTTTATGTGTGCTTGCAGTGTACTGCTCATCTAGAAAATTTTAGTATAAATTTTGTCAGCCTTTTTTTCTAATGTTGGACCTGACATGTTCAACTTTTCCCCCTGTTTTTTATTATGATTTCTGGCATTGCTTTACTTAGCCACTTCATTGGAGTGTACTTCAGATGCATTTTTTTAACTACTGTGCTATTATCAATTCTCCCTTGTATTCCACCATTCCTTGAGCTCATGTTAATTATTTTTAGCTTTGAGGGTTCTTATTTTTTTTTTATATAGTCATCTAATTATTTCACTCTACTTCCAGGGGGGATTCCTGCATCAACTCACTGTGCCACTACACTGGAAGTACCCTTACTTAGGAACATCTTTACACAGTATACTGTCTGGTATGGATTTTTGCTCCCTAGGAATGAAAAACTGCAATAAACCCATGGCCAAGGTAAGAAAATCATTTATATGAACAGACAATGTGTCCTTAGATGAGCAATGTCTCACCTTTTGTTTCTTTTTCTAGGGACATCCCTATAAAAAAAAAAAAAAAAAACACCTAGGAGATAGCAGTTGATCCTGGGCAACAAGTCTCTTGCCCTGGCCACCCTGTGAAGAACCTCCATTAGAAATTTCCAGAACCAAAGAAGATGGTTCTTCCATGCTCATTTTGGCCACTGGAACAGCCACAGAGTATGTAGCTAATCTCCAGTCCATAGTGGCAGAAGGCATTACACCAGAGGAACCCATAGAAACCATTGAGTGTTCTGAGGAACAAATGGCCAATGCAGAATCACCAACCAGCAGCTGAGGTGCAGTTTGAACTTGTGGTGTAGACAAAGGCTCCTTTTTTGTTACAGCAGGAGAGGAAACAGCAGGATCATAGAGTATCCACATTGTAGCCAAGGAAGAAGTCTGATTCCTAATAAGTGCTTCTGGAAAGGGTCTATTTCAGTTAATCGACCGTCCAGAATGTCGAATGCTAGATGTTTGAATGGGGAAGTTCGAAAAATGAAAATGTCAAAACCGCAGAAATGCGAATTCTTTCCCAGGGAAAGAATTCTGTAGGCTGTTTCTATGGCTTCGACATTTTCTCCAGTTTGGTGCGAAAGTTACGGATCAGGTTACAGTAAGTGTGTGAGTGTGACGGACGTTGGGGTAGGGTGTGGGCAAGGTAAGTGTGCGAGTGTGATGGACATTAGGGTTAGGATGTGGGTAAGGTAAGTGTGCGAGTGTGACGGACTTTAGGGTTAGGGTGCAGGTAAGGTAAGTGTGCAAGTGTGATGGACTTTAGGGTTAGGGTGCGGGTAAGGTAAGTGTGCGAGTATGACGGACCATAGGGTTAGGGCTTGGGTTAAGGTTAGTGCATAGATAGTTGTGTATGTAAGGTGTAGTGTAGGTTTATTAGGTTTTTGGTGTACTTGTGTGTGTGTTTTCTGGAACAGCATATTTTTTCCCTGGGAAAAAATTTGCTGTTCTGAGGTTTCGATGTTGTCATATTTCGAACTTCCAAGTTCGAACATATGGTGTTCGAAATTTTGGAAGTTCGATTATATGACATAGACCCTTCTGGAAAGAGTCAGTTGGAAGGTAAGTGTTCAGACAAGTGTTCAAAAGCAACACACACACACACACACACACACACACACACACACACACACACACACACACACACACACACACACACACACACACACACACACACACACACACACACACACACACACACACACACACACACACACACTTCCCTACAAAGTCCCACTTCAAAAGCAAAAACACGAACAGCACATACAAGTTAGCAAAACTGAGCCAATTTTTATTCCAATAAAAATGCAAATGGTGAGCGCTTTTGCAGTGAATAACTGTTTCATCAGACAACTTCCTCATTTTACTCTTCAGTTTAAAAATACATACAGACCAATCAGGGGTCAGTAAAAGTCAGTAAGACATCCAATAAAAACTCATTATCATATAGCCAACTAGTAAGCTGTCTGTGTCAAAATATATGAAATATACAAAAAAATACACAAAAAAATACACAAAAATATATATACACATAAAAACATGCATAAATGTATTTTCATATGTCATGTGGTGTTAAAATACATAATAAACACCTATTTCTTAAGGGGTCTCTTATCTAACATGGGTTTAATAGAAAATTTGTCATTCAACCCTTTCCCCATAGTGGCTCTCATTCTTATAGTCCATTCTAGTTCTTTGCACTCTACTTTATTCCTCACCGCACCTCCTCTTTTTCCAATCCAAGGTTTATGCAATGTTAGTATGAATGGATATGATATAATATTTTAATATGTAGATAATAACAAAATGAACGTAATGATATGATCGCCTTAGATTAAATTTTTTTTTTTATAGAAGAAGATAATATAAACATATTCAAGTCCACTATAATGTTTATCACAGAAGGTTAATGGGTTAATGGACGATTTTTTTTTTTACACATTCATCATCTAGATTTTAATTTTTTTTTATATATATGATGTTTCAAAAGTTTTCCATTACTTTCTCAGGAAAATATGATATATGCACAAAAGGCAATCTAGTGGGTAATCAAGTTCAAGTAATTGTAATTGTTTAATTTTTCTTTTGAATTTTAAATTTATGCATATTTTACTATATAAAATAAATATAAAATGAATTTGTTGTTGTTAAAAGTTGATGATTAAAAGATTATGATAATGTTAGGCGCTTGCTTAATAAATAAATATTTATATTTTGCATAATTGGAGGCTTCTTTGATTTTTTTGTTGTTTCTTTTGTTTCTTTTGATGTACCTTACTTTTTTTGGGTCTGCTCTGGGTCTGCTGTGTCTTTTTCTTCTTGTTTCCTCTAATCATTTTCTTCTTGTTTCCGAATAATCATCACACTATTGGGATAATTATTATAAGTTGCTATGAATTGGAATAGTGTAGTAATCATGTCTTGAAAACTCTTTACTGAACTTTAAACGCGGGAAAACCTGTACTGGAGGTGAACAGGGAGGTAGTGAAGGATTTTAATTTTAGGCTGAGGAGCAGAGAGTGGAGAGTGGAGTTTAGAGGAGGCCTGACCCTAGACTCATTTGTGATGGAGATATCTGCAGAGATGTTATGCAGAGGCATCATGGCCGGGCATGCATTCAGGGGGCCTGCTGCGGGAGCTATGGAACTCGCTAAACTCACAGCAACGGCAACACTGAGCTTGGTAACAGTTACCTACAACCTAAACATTGACATTCACTACTCAACGAGCTTAACAACAGCCATGAAGACTTATGAAGAAAGTTGAGGTGATACTAAAATATAAAACAAAGTGAGCATTGTATATCCAAATAAATATAAATGTTATCGCATACAAGCTTGATTATAATGAAAGCCGACAAGTAAAAGCTGAAAAGAAAGTGTTTTGATTTTCATAAAAATTGATTATTTTGGCAAAAAGTATTACATACATCGCAATGAGAAGCAGGTCGGGCAATATTTTCATTAATATTATAATCAATAATATATGTGGCAGCTAATGCTAATATGACTCCTATTAATTTGTAGCAACAGTTCATCACTAACTTTAGCAGAATAATTTACTTCAAAGATATAGTTCTTCTTCATCAGCACTTTCTTCAAAAATAACAAGTTTTAAAATATCTAAACTTCTGTGAACCTTTCTAAGAGCATACCAAGGTATTAAAAAATGTTTCAATAAGGCTTGAGATTTTAAAGAAGGTACTCCCATACAACAACTGAGAGCTCCACCTTCCACAGGCGGAGAAAAAGGGGAAGGGAGACAAAGCGCAGAACAGGAAGAAGACAACTGGAATACCCTGTTTTTAATATTTAGAGGAATTATTATTGATTATTTACCTTTAATAGAAGAAATAATAATGTTCCAATATTTAATGTAGGCTTCCAATTACTCAAACTTACTGACTGAATAATAAGGAAAGGCTATATTTAGAAATTTGGCGAGAAAACTGATGGCAGAATCCAGAATGTGTTGATGGCAATTACTGGCATAATTACCTGAATGCTAACTTTGTTTACCAATCCAGCTTCTGTCTATATACTAATTTATTCTTTACATTTGAATTTGAATTTTACATTTTCCACAAAAGATAAAAGACATAAAAAATATGTTCTAAGTATGTAGAATAAAGTACTGATGCATATAGTATTAAAAGAATGTGGTAAAAAATTAGTTAATTACTAAGACAAAGTAATGAATGAAAGTATGGTTGAGCGCTTATCAATGAAAGGAGATAGTATATGAGATCTAGTGATAATAAGAGGTAGTAATGGACTAATCATGAGATAATTAAGAATCTAATTGATTGAGATCTAATGACAAGATATATGATAAATGAATGAGAGATTTATTATGAAACAGAAGACCCCCCTAAAATATTCCCAAGAATTCCCAAATGACAAGACAATACTAAAATGTTAAAGGTATACAGACCCATATTTATTTAGGACGGCCAATAATGATATTTCCACCGATAAATCAAATAGTACCAGGCAATAGCAATAATTCCCTACCATATTCAAAATATAAATAAATTAAACCATAAAAAAAAAAGAACAAATGGATTTTGAATGAATTTAAAATGGGCAATCAGAATGAACAGTTTGTAATATGTGCCTCTATTAGCTTATACTTTAACAACAACATTTCATGTATTCAGATAAGAATCTATAGACACATGAACTACTTAGATGTAGTAATAATAAAAAATAATCTGAATAGATTTACTACATCATTATTCAGACCATGAGAAAAATCAAATGGATAGAATAACTAAAAATATGTAGTGATAATAAGACAGAGAAAAATGTTTGAGTTTTCAAAATGAATGTTTTATGAATAGGGATATTCTGACCATCTCTGTAATTATCACATATTCCCTTGACACATAGGATGAAATATAGGGCAAGGAACCTATCCACATGTAATAAATGGTTATGACATACAGAAAATGAATATCAATAATGCTCTAGCCAGACATTGTCTTTAAATTTAGAGTCTTACAGATACTTTATTTGATGGTTTTATTTACTTCATATAATACATAGTTTTGCATAGATATATATCTTATTTTTTAGACCAATGATACCTTTTGTACTATGAATGTATAACATATATATATTTTATTTTTTAGTGTAAAGTTTATGCATGTGTTACTATGAATGGATATGATATAATTTTAATAATTAAATTCTTTATGGCTAAGAAGATAATAGAACATATTCAAGTCCACTATAATGTTTATATTCATCTAGCTTGATTTTTTTATAAATATATATGTTTTCAAAAAAGAAGACTACAGGAAAAATGCTATCCATATATATGGGACTACCTAACTACAAGGTAATCAAGGGTTCATAATGTTTAATTGTTCAATTCTAATTAATTGGGTGCATATTTTACTATATAAATGAATTTCTGTTGTTAAAAGTTTGTATTCCAATAAATAATATTTGCTGCTATCGTGGAGGCTTCAGTGATTTGTTGAACAACTATTTCCAATCCATACTTTTTCTATGACCATAAATTTAAATGTATGTGACGCATCCATATCTATCACATGTCTAGCAAGGGCATTAGTAGCTGCTCTCCTGCGAATATCATAGAGGTGTTCCTTAATGCAGTCACTTAATCTGCGTGTAGTCATACCTATATAGAAGGATGAGCACAATTCACAATATGCCAGATATACTATGTTATTGGTGTTGCAATCTGCTTAAAAATTAAATGTCAGAACCTTCCCAGTATCGAAGGCGAAAGAGCTCACCATTTGCATTTTTTATTGGAATAAAAGTTGGCTCGATTTTACTATCTGTGGTCTGGTCGCTCTTTTCTGTTTTTCTGGATTACATTGTTTTTGTGTTGACCAGTTCACACACACCACGTTTCTGTTTTGGTTTGCAGCACATGCAAGTTCCTGTCACAGCTGAAATCTCTTTCTTTAAAACTGCCCTGACAGAACTCAAATAATGAAGGTAAGTTGTCATGTTGTGTACACAAGCAACAAAACACAAAATAAGTTTCTAGCCCTGAAAAACACTTCCTGACCCTTAAATTCAACACCTTCCAATAAAACATCTCAAAAACAGTAAACTGTAATCACAGACCCAATAATACATAATAAGCCCCTTTCTAAAAATAGCAGTTCCTGACAAAAAATTCCAATATTGATAAAATTGTGGGTATTCTTAAAGGGAAAATGGTACTTTGCATTAAAAAATAAAATACAAAATTGCAGGTATTCTTAAGGAGAAAATACCACTTTACATTAAAAAATAAAATACAATTATTTTAATGAGCAATATGGGGACTTAACTGCTAGAAATGAAGCCTGAAAACAATTTTTGCTTCTGTGACACCTCAGAGCTGTTTTCTTTCAAGGTGGCAAGAAAGTCTTAAGGTTGTCCACACATTCAGACTGAGGATTTCCCCCAAGGGCTTGTCCAATCTGTAGTCAAGCATGTAGGTGGGGAGAGTTAACCAGAGCTTTGTGGAAACTGCCCTGTTGTATGTCAAAGGCTACTGCAGCAGTAAGAATGATGAACATGTGCATATTCTGCACTCCTACTGGTGCCTGGCACTAGGTTTAAAATGGTCTGAGACTACAAAACAATATGATGTGGGAGTCATATGGGACTCTGTCCTTCACACCTGAGACATAAGGACCACATATAATGCTGAATCCACATGACTGTTCCCGAGTTTGAAATGCTGTAATAACACTGCTACCAAGATGATAGTGTGAGAAAACAAGATTCATATACCACCTCACCACCACGTCCTCTGAGGGGAAATCACAGACTGAAATCCCTACACTTGGAGTAATGTTTCAGATGTCTTGATGCTGATGTAGATAAGGTAAGACTATCAGGAGTGCAAGTCTCAAATTCATACCCTGTCTCCCTTATGTCTTCGTAAAATGAAAGTATATACTACTTCTGTGTCCAAATTAGATTTCCAGTTCAAGACCGTAGAACACCAGTCTTAGCAAAATTGTAGGGTGCTGGAGGCTTAGGTTCGCAAGTTGGCAATGACACAAGAAATAAATATATAGCCACACACTCACTGTGTTTGGCCTACAGTTTGAGAACGTTCAATGTTATTCTTCTTCACAGCAAGACTTTTGGTTATGAACGCCAAGATTTGTACCCTGTGCATCATCATCCCTGTGAAAACAACATATATTTCTAGTTCTTTAGCCCTCAGCCTTAGGAATGATGTGGTTAGACTTCAGTGTTGGCAAGCTCACAGGGTGTCGAAAGCAAGGGTAACCTCTGGCTTCCAGGCACCTTCTGTAAGAGAAACAACTGCTATTTCATCCATATGCTTAACACCTGAATTGTAGAGAATCTAACAGTTGTCCAAAGAAGAGTTAGACCATCAAGTATACCAGTCAAAAAATTGCAGCTTGATTCACAAGCACCACAGTAGACATAAATATCCTACTTCCATGTATAGTCTAGACCATAATGTGCCTGGCTTCAAATCTGAAATGGTCCAATTATTCTGTCAGTGAGATCAAAAAATATGATATCAGAGTAGTAAAAGTCATACCTTGGCACCATGTCATCAGCCCTGGAACAAATACATATACTGATAATTTCCTAATCATAAGCTAGAGATACTATACTCTTATCATGACCAAATAATCTAGAGAACTAGATTCACATTCTGGCTAGCTTTGATCCACTTAGGGGACTGCATATCCTGCCACTGTTTCCCAGCATCCAGCCACAAATTCTAGATTTGACCTGGATTCTTACCTTCATATAAAGTTAGAGAAAGAGTCCAGGAGATTATTATACTGCTAAATAGGAGCCAGTCATTACCAATTCAGATCTCAGCCATTTGGTCTCACCATAGCCCCCAGGGTGTTCACCAAATATAAGGCTGCCATTGCAGCTCATCTATGACTTCTTGGATAAAAGATTTTCCCCTATCCAGATGATTGATTTCCAGTTGTTTCCTCGATGGAGTCTCTTCAGCAAGCCAGGGATTGTTTTCTTTATCTTTGCAAGTTACTGGGCATAGCTGTAAACCTGCAAAAGTCCAACTTGATCCCAGTTAAGAAAATAGTATTCCTTGAGAGACATTTGGCTATCACCCTCTCTCTTTCACTCTATTTCCTCCTCCAGGACAGAATTCAGACCTTAAAATCTGCATTCAAAAGTATGTCACTCAGTAACCCTCCACTGTCAGTCTTGGTTCTCAAAATTTTAGGTCTGATGGCCTATTCAATTCTGATGGTAGAATTTGCCTGCTTCTACATGAGAATATTACATTAGCTCCTTTAAGCTCAGTGGTTGCAGATATTTCATTCTCTTTCCAAGACCATAATCATTACAGAATCCAGGAACTTCAGGACTACCTTCCTCAGGGTGTAATATCCGTCCAAATGTACAACATGATGGTAGTTTGATACATAAGCTATGAGGGTCTGGCAGTGGACAGCAGCCTCCGACCACTTTCTGGTAGCAAGACACACCCTGGTGGTACAGCAGGGATCTGCTAATGCATTATGAGTGGGTCCTCAATTCAGCAACAGCCAAGAAAATATTCAGTTGCTGGGGTGCTCCCTACTGCTATCCATTTGCCACTCCATACAACACCAAATACAGCAGCTATTTTGACATGATTCCCCACTCCATGACAACCAGCAAAGGATGCTCTGTTTCAGCAATGACATCTCAGGATGCTATATGGATATTCATCCCTTCCCCTGATTTTCAGATTTCTGCAGAAAGCTTTGATATGCAAAGCAGCAGTTATCCTCATATGCTTATTTTCACCTAGTTTTAGTTTTGCCTTCTAAGGCTTCACTTGAAGGAGCCTCCCTGGCTCCTGATCCAGTTCCAGATCTGATCTCTCATCCCTCCATGGAGACTTAGCTGGACCTACACAGTTTGAAATTAATCGCTTGGTTTCTCCATTTCCAGTGATGGCTAAGGATGATTGCCTTCCTGTGGAAGTAGTCAGAATTTTAACAGCTTTTGAAAAAGATATTACTTGAAAGGTCTGTTGCAGCAAATGAAAAAAATTTGTTTCTTAGGCTTGACCACAAAACACTGATCCTTTCTTTGGCCCTTAGCAGACATCCTACATGTTCTTGTATCTCTTTTAGATTCAGGCTCTAGTTTCTCCACTAACAAGGTCCATTTGCTGTAATTTCTAGGCTTCACATTGGGTTTCAGGAACATTCTCTAGCCTCACACAAGCTATGCAATGCATTTCTAAAAGGCACCTTTTTATTAAGCTCTCCAGTTAGAGATCTGGTTCCTCCTTAGGATCTGAATTCTGTTCTGGAGGCTGTCACAGAACTGATAGCATCCTTGGCAGAGCTTAAATACTTTTCTTTGGAAACTACTTTGTATTGTAGCTATCACTCAAGCAAGAAATATTTTAAAGCTCCACTCTCTATCCTTCTGTCCTCCTTCTTAGATTTTCCATAAGAATAATGTGTCTCTTAAAGGACAAATCCTTCCTTTATTTTGAAAATGGCTCCTGAGTCAAATATTTCACAACCAAGTCATCTACCAGTTTTCTTTCCAAAATATGGAAACAAAGGAGAGAATTTATTGCATACCTTAGATATACATAGTTTCTACCTTCATGGAACAGAATCATTTGGAAAGGATCAGCAACTTTTTGTTTCATTTGCTCATAAATTATGGAAAAAAGTTGTCCAAGGTATAATTTTCAAAATGGCTGTCAGACTGTATCACATACATTTATACACTAAACAACAAACATCTTTGTGGTAAACCAATAGCTCATTCTAGTATTTACATAACAACTTGTACAGCTTTTTTCAAAGTCTGTTCACAGGATAATATTTGTTAGGCTGTCGCCCTGTCATCCATATATACCCTTATCAAACATTTACAAGTCGGAATGCACCTCTGGGACTACCTGCATTCATCAGTGCTACCATCCTGAAGGGTCTCCTGTCATGATGCCACAATGGGTCAATGGGTCTCCATCACATGTGATCCTGTCTTTTTTAATTTCTCCAAATATTTGGGGTTTCTAATACCATGACTGGAATGGTCCCCATTCCCAAGTCAAAGTAGGATTAAAGTTCATGAAATTAGTGCTGTTTCAATCTTTGATATAAGCCAAAAGTGCTCTTTGCAGCACCTGCAATGTGCCCATTAATGACTCTTTTTGCAATTCATATGGGGTTACATGTACTGATACATATCTAAATAGGATTGTAGATTCTTTTTTATAAGACCCATTGCTCCTACTACTGTTGGAACTGTCTGGGTATCTTTCTTCCACATTGCTCTCATGCCTGCTTGCAGATCCTGATATTTTATGACTTTGCGTCTCTCTGTACGCAAGACACTGTAGTCACTGGGTGTGGTGATTTCAGTGGTCAATGCTACTTTTGTCTTCTTTTCATGGACCACTATATCTGGTTTTCTAGCGTCTATCTTTTGAACTGTTGGTAATGGGTGATCCCATGTGAAGTAAACACCATTTTCTGTGATGCTTTGTGGCTCAAGTTTCCGGTGTTTTTCAGTCACTTCAATACCATGATGTTTGCACAATCCTCAGTGCAACAATCTTGCCACATTATTATGCCTTTCAGTATACAGTCCTTCTGCCATTAGTATCTCACAACCAGCAATGAGGTGTACGACAGTTTCCAATTCAGTTTTACAAAACTTACATTTGTCTGTTTCTCCCACATGTTCAATGGACTTTGCAAACCAGCGTGTAAGTAGCCCACTATCTTGGGCCACCAATATTAACCTTTGATCTCTTGGTTTGAATTTGCCTCTCCTTAACCATTCTTGCATTCGTTCTTGATCAACATGAGATTCTTCCAGAAGTTTTTCTATACTTGCAACTATATTTATGCATTTTCCACATTTCTTGCCTTCTCATTTGGTCCTTCACCTTATATTCTTTCTTTTGTTTTTTGGCACATTCAGTTGTTGTCTGATTTTTATCTACTTCTGGTTTGATTTCCATTCCTGCTTGAAATCAATATGCTTCTGGTAGATTAAGCAGAGACGTCATCTTAGATTTAGTCTCCTCATGTTTCAAAACTTTCATTAAGTTTGGGTATTGTGAGGTCAGCAGATATGTGTGGAGTCCCACGATTGCAGGTCTATACATGTAATCAATTTCAAGGAGGCCCATCCCTCCTTCAGAATGGGGACTATATAATCTTGGTATGCACTGATTTTTATAAATCATGTGGTGAGCATGAAACATCCTTCTTGTTTTCCTACCTAATCTACCCAACATGTTTTGGGGCCAGTCAGTCACTCCAAAGTTGTAAGTTAGGACAGGAAGAGCAAACTGGTTTATAGCTTGGATTTTGTTCCTAGATGTCAACTCTGTTTTCAGGATTAATTTAAGTCTTCTAAAGTATTCCTTACTAAGTTTTATTCACATTTGTTCATGTTTTATTGTGATCCTTCATCAATTTCCAAATATTTATACACTCCCTCTTGCTCAAGTTCTTTTATATCACATTTTTGCCCCAAACTGATGTTTTCCTGGTGCTGCATTTTTCCTGCTTTAAAGGTTGTTTTTGCACATTTATCAGGACCAAATGACATTCTTATATCATCTGAAAAAGTTTTGACAACTTGCAGTTGTACTTTCAGTTCCTCATCTGATGAGCTATACAGTTTTAAATCATCAACAAAGAAAAGATGAGAAGTCTTTACACTTTATATAGGCATGGCCTAAGCTGTTAAGTAGACAGCTTAATGGGTTAGGGGCAAGGCCGAACAGCAGTGGTGACAGAGAGTCACACTGGAATATCCCCCTTTGAATTTTTATCCCTGGGATAATAATTTGTCCATTATCGTGGCTTAATTGCAAAGTGGTCTGCCACTGTTTTATAGTCACTGTAATGTAGTTGATCAGTGTAGGGTGTATCTTATAAGCACTCTTTTATCCATGAATGTGGGATACTATCAAATGCTTTTTTGTAGTCAATCCATGCTATACTTTCCCTTCCCCTTTTTACAGTTCTCCCCTATGACTTTATTTAACAATAAATGATCCTTTGTTCCACATGACTTTCTTTTATTGCCCTTTTGTTCTACTGCCATAATTGAGTTTTCTTCTAAATGACTATAAATGACTAAATGACTATAAAATCTGTCAGCATCAATTCCCATGTATAGTTTATATGTCGTCCAAAAGCAAGTTATTGGTCTATAATTTTTATGGTAGCTTGCAGGGTCACTCTTAAGTAAGAGCATTGTTTTTCCTGTTGTTAGCCAGGTTAGTGTCTGTTTGTGGTGTGCATATAAATAGTTCTTACTCATGGCTAAATCTTCGTGCAAAGATGTTAATACTCCTAACCAAAAGTTAGGTACTGCATCTGGGCCTGGGGTTTTCCAGTTAGAGACTTTTCTTAACTTTGCTTCAATCTCTCTGGCTGTTACTTCATCCCATTTCATATCCTGTACCTTTAAACTTCTTATTCTTTCTTTTACTTCTTCTATCCATTTAGCATCTTTGTTATGTTCCATAGGATCTTCATAGACACTTCTCCAAAATGTATCTTTTTTCTGGTAGTCTTTCAATTCCTTTTACCTTGTTTCCCAATTCTCTATAAAACTTTTTTGGTCATAAATAAGTTGCTTATTTTGTACTTTTCCATTATATTTATCTGCATATCTTCTAAGTTTTTCCACCTGTGCTGAGATTTTTAGTTTGTTATTTGCGATAGTGCATGAAAGATCCTAGTCTGTTCTAATATTGCTAATTGCCTTTATCACAGGGTTCCCATCAGCATCTCGAATGCTGACAATATCGAATCCGATATTGTCGCCTCGGGAATGCCGAAAGTACAGAACATCGAATGGGTAAACGGAATTCTTCCATTTACTTCAATGTAATGCGATCTCGGAGTTGGCATATTTAAGTAGTGGGGGTGTGGGGGGGTCACCCTTTAGTTTTTTTTTGGTGTTTTTTTATTTTTTATCGGCATTCAAAAATTTAATAGTTCTATCATTTCAGTTCAATATTTAGTGATTCGAACTATTAAATTTCAAAATGCTGATATATATAGCCTTTATCACCTCTATCTTTCTGAGTATTTTTGTTGATCTGTTCCCTCTTCTATATTTTTCTAACAGTGACACTTCTTGTCTTAATTGCTTTATAGTTTTCTCTATTCGATATTTCATGATGGTATTCAATTTCTCCCCTTCCTTTCCCTCACTACCCTGTGTCCTTGTAGTAGAACTTTATCAGTTATTAATTTAGCTGCACAGTAATATATCTTGTTTACTTCTGCTATATTGCACGGATCTCTATAGAGAGTCATAATTGCTGTGTTCATTTGTTTTCTCAAACTTCTGACTTTTTGGGTTTTATTGACCTTCCACAGTCTATTTCTTTCATTGATCTTACTATGTCTATGAAATCAAGCAACTCTTCTCTTAGCTCATTTTCTTCTAAACTGAGGGCACATTTTTTTGTTTTCCATTTCCTGTGGGCATTCCATAGAAGGTTCTATAGCATCTTCCTGTGGCACATTCTCTTCAATTTCATCCCGTGCCATCCATTGCTCTGCCATATAGGAACTCACTGGCCTATCACTCCTCATTATTGACCGCATCATAGTTTCCACAGTTTCCTTTTCCTTTGCTTGCTGTACAGCTTCAAGTGAACATTTATACTGAGTTCCTGTGGAAGGCTACAAAATATTTTCATATGGCACCTGACCAATTGGTTCCTGTTCCACTGGTTTACCCTTATTTTGGATATCCATTGCTCTACCCTGTTGTGTTGTGGTGCTTTCTGGATTCAGTTTTCTGCACTGAATCGTTCACTTTGCAGGTACTCCATTACCTCAGTTTCTGTTTCTTTAACTTCTCTGTTACTAATCTCCTTTTTTTACTTTTTCTCTTTGTCTTCTTATTTTTTTGTATTGTAAAGTTTCCATGTCTGGATTCCTTTGCCTGTATTTCTCTTCAAATATCTTTGGCGCTGCTCTTTTTGTGCTTGTTAGTTTGCTTTCTCCTTTGCATAAATATTACACCATTTTAATCTCTTTTTCTTTTCCATGTCCATATTTCTTCTTCAGATGTCTGATCGTCCTGCTTCTCCTTACTTTGGGGACTCACTCCATCATGCTGTGATGTAACCTGTGTTAGACTTTCTACACTAAATCCTTCACTTCGCAGGCACTCCATAACTTCAACTTCTATTTTTTTAACTTCTACTTTACTAATCTTCTTTTTTACATTCCCTCTTTGTGATATTATTTTTTTTCTGTCCCATATCTCAGATCAGATGTATTAAATGAACAGTATACAAAAGTTATTCACATACCATAATGATAGATCCTTTCATTCCATTCCATCTGATATTACAACCGTCCTACCTTTCCCCCTTCCCTGCTATCAAACATGAAGTATTCTCTGGTTAGAGTTCTTTAGGTCCACGACATCACAGATTAGTTGTGTTTAGGTCTTAAGGTATCAAACAAGATCTGAGATAACAAAGGGAGAGGTGCATTATGGAAAGGGAAAATTTTAATGGGGCTCAAGGCTGGAGTATTGATACTGCTGAATTTGTCTGACAGGCAGATTAAAGCCCCAAATATTATGTTGAATGGACTGAAATGAAAGGCTCTATCATGGGAAGAAGTGTAGCTTTCATTTGAATTCCTATCTTATAAGTCAAAAGAATGGCTACTGGAAGCACTGTGGAGGAAAGGAAGAGTTCTCAAAATTAGGTTCTTGAGGGTGTTTGTGGACTGATTATTTGATGGCTTTGTGCATGAAAAGGAATGAGTACCTCCCAGAAATTAGACTGTGTTGGCAACAATGGCCTGTGGGTAAGTCTGCTATACCCAGCAGTTCTAAAGATTTTTAATGCCCAGGGAGTGAAGACATATCTTTACCATGAAAGGGAATTGGAGCATCTGAGAGAGTTTAAAGAAAGAACAGACTTTGGAATAACCAGAAAAGGAGAAGCCCCAGGGGAATAGAAATAGCAGACGGAGAAGCAATACACAAGGTTGACTATAAAACCTTTCCAGGTCTTCTGTCAAAAGATGATCAAGAAAAAGAAACAGATGGTGCAACACATGGGGTGAGTTGAGAAAAAAACTAACAGCAAAGGATCGGCAAGTAGAAAAACCCTTGGTATTAGATAAAGGCTCAACAGCCTTGTAAATGACAGTACTCTGTTGATCATTCAAATGTATGGACTGATATAGATTTTTAAGAACGATTTACTAGTAAAGATGTCACCTCTTATTTTCTTAGTAAATACTGTGAATCCCAAGTTGAAATTGT
This sequence comes from Protopterus annectens, assembly GCF_019279795.1. Taxonomy (NCBI): domain Eukaryota; kingdom Metazoa; phylum Chordata; order Ceratodontiformes; family Protopteridae; genus Protopterus; species Protopterus annectens. The sequence goes on from NC_056737.1 coordinate 257,230,924, forward strand.
GAGAAGCAAACATGTATAAGTATCATACCTTGGGAATGAACAGAATTAAGAAGGTAAGAAGGGAGGGTAAATGGGAAAGAAGAAGATTTTATACCCTGGTTGGGGGGGGGGGGCAGGCTCACTGTAAACACAATATAGTGCTGTAGCTCTCGTTAAAAAGAAAGCATTGTGTCAAGTGTGCAGAAGATTAGGAAAAAAAGAAAACTCATTCAATGGGGAGTAACAGAAGCTACCAACAGAGAGAGGAAAAAGGGAAGAAGCTAAAGAAGAAATAAAGAGAGTGCATAAGATGCCAAGGGAAGGGGGAAGAGAGAGAGAGAGAGGATTTATTGTAATGTTACAGATGTATAATAAGGAGGAAGGCAGTTGTATATACTTATTTACATGTTTGGGGGAGCTAAAAAAAATAAAATCAAGGCACATGACCTGAGAATGGGAGAAAATACAAATAAAGGAAACTAGTCTCCTAGTGATCAATAAAGAGATAAAGAATATGAGGCCTGGACATCACCATCAACCCCCTTTTTCCCATTTTTGGCATGGAGTCGGGTGTCATGTCACCTGTCACCATCTCTCTTGATACAATGCCACTACCCTCCCTTCTTCGACAGTCATACCTGACTGTTGCAGGTCTTCTGTCACACAATCCATCCCTTCTTCGACAGTCATACCTGACTGTTGCAGGTCTTCTGTCACACAATCCATGCACCTGTTTGCTGGACATCTTTATTTCTTCTTGCCTCCTTCCTGCCTGTTCCAAATCTTTTTCACCAGATTGTCTTGTGCTTTTCTGCATATGTGCCCAAACCATAATATCTCTTCTATTTGACCTTCTCTGCAGTTGAAACTACTTTAACTTCTGGTCTGATGTCCTCATTTCTTCATTTGTCTCACAGTCTGCATCCTACCACCTATCCTAAGCTCTTCATCATCAGCGCTGGCCTCCTCAACTGCTCTGCCTTTACTGTATAGGTTTCTGTACCATACAGTAGTTTTGTACACCTTACTTTTCAGCTGCTTTGGCAGTCTTCTGTCATATGCTCCCCCTGACACTTTGTGTCACTTGGCTGCAACCCCTCTGATTCTAACTTTGACCTTCATTCTGACTTCCCTTCTTCTCAACTGCCCCACTCCCCTATACATGAAGTTGTTAACCTGTTTCACTATTTTCCCTTCTATTTCAATTCTCAGCTTCTTCTTATTTCCCCATTTTCTGCCATTACAACGGTCTTATCTGTACTCAGTTTCATCCCATGTGCCTTTAGTTTTGCATTCCATTCCCCTATCCTTTACTGAAGTTCTTGCTGACAGTCTGCCTGTAATGCCACATCATTTGCCTACAGCAACTTTATTGATCTGCTTTCTTTTACCTGTTTGCTAATGTAGTTCAACACCAGAGTGCACAGCAATGGGCTCAGACCTGAACCCTGATGCACACCCACTCCCACTTGGAACCCACTGTGAGACCAAACACTGCTTGTACTTGAATCATTGGCCATTGTACATAGATGCTCTAATTCTATTAATGTTTCTCTCACTTTGAACCACTACAGGACTGCCCAGATTAGCTTTCTTGGGACCTTGTATTATACTTTCTTCAAGTCTAGGGATGCCCACTTGGACATTTTCATTATCTCTAGCTATTTCTCAACTATATGTCTCACTGCAAACATTGGGTCAGTTGTGCTACATTCTGATTTGAATCTGAACTGCTTATCTTCCGTCTTACTTCCTGCTACTATGTGTATTTGTTTATCAGTCACCCTCTTCAGAAGTTTCATACAGTGTGACAGGAATTTGACAGGAATTTGATTCCTGTATACTGCCGACAGTTGTGAATATCTGCTTTGTCCTTGTACAATGGCTCTAGTATGCTTATTATTCAGACATATGGGATAGATCTTTCTCTCTCGCTCCCTCAGGAGCCATTTCTTCTCTATGTCACCCAGTATTTTGGCCATATCTGTGGTGACTTCATCTACACCTACTGCTTTCCCTGGCTTCATTTTACTGAGTGTTGTTACATCTTCTAGGGTGGGCTCTTCATAGGCTGTATCTTAAGCAGTTACAGCTTCTGTGAGATTTCCTTTATTCAGAAGCTGCTGGAAATACTCTTTCCATCAGCCTTTGATATCCTGTGGACTGGTCAGCATGTTGTTGCTTGCATCCCATATGAAGGGTGTCTATCTGGGTCTATATTATATCATAGAACACTTAAAAAAGCAAACGATGAATAATCAACCCCATGTAAGGGAAAGCTTAAAATCTCAAAAGCTCAGAACAGTTGCTGTTCCAAAAAAGAAAAAAAAATTAAAAAAAATTGAAAGAATACATAAAATAGGGGGCTTCACCCCCCACACCCCCCTACTTAAATATGCCAACTTCGAGATCACACTACAGTGCCGAAAACAGCAAAGTAATGGAAGCGGCCAAGCAAATTCTTTCCCTGGGAAAGAATTTGCTTAAAAGCCGCTTCGCTATTTTGCCTTTTCGTTGTTTTAAGTTCGAACAAGACGCATTTGATAGAATGCGTCTTTGGTCATCTAATAGGAACCTGTCTATCTTCTTTATCTTTCTGTCTTTGCCTTAAAACCTGATAGTTTCTTTGTGCCATCTACTGAGTTACTTTCTGGAAGCTACTAGGGAGCCTCTGATGCCTTGTTTTTTGCTATTGGAACTCTTCTCTTAGCCTCTTTGTTACCAAACCAATAGTTCTTCTTAGCCTTGTCTGTCTTGTCTATTTCCCACTTTTTCCTGCACTCCTTCTTTCTTTTCCTTTTGATGACTTCCTGGACTTCTGCATTCCACTAGCTTTCCTTATTTATTTATTTATTTATTTATTTATTTATGTTATTTTACATTTGTTGACCGGGATAGTCCGACTGGAGTTATTTCCATTTTCAGCGGAGGCCCGGGGAGAAAAGCTCAAGGACAAACATCTACATTTAAGAATAGTAATAAAATAAGAACAGACAATATACATTTTGATTTGTACAAAGATAGAGGACAATTTCATTGGGAAAGGTTAACTCTTGAATAAGTTAGAGAGAGATGGCAGTAGGCAAATAGCAAATAACAAATTATAAAGTTTGAGTTAGCCAGGCCTGTTACAGTGGCAAAGCCATTTTAGAGCCAGATGTTGTTTAAGTTTGATTTTAAATTCAGTTAGAGAGGAGAGCAATGTAATTTCAACTGGTAGTAAGTTCCAGATTCTACTAACAGCATTAGCAAAGAGGAAGTCACCAGCTGCATTACAGGTTTTGATAGTTTGAATTAGCAGTTTATTTGAGGATCATAGTAGTCTTGCATTGCCATAGGGGGTGATAATATTTTTAGGGCAGGTGTATTATCGGGATGAAGAAGGATTTTCTTGGCCATGACTAATAGGTTGAACTGGAGAAGGCTAGGAAGTTCAAGCCAGCCGAGTTGTAAAAGATTTAAACAGTGGTGTGTTCTGTAAGGCAGGCCAGTGGCAAACCTGGCGATATGATTATAACAAGTGGAAAGTCTGTTAAGAATGGATTTATTTACATTGGAGAGAATAGGAGAAGCATATATAAGAGTTGAGAGTAAATGTGTATGGGCAATGGCAATCTTAGCAGTAGGGGTTAAGAAGGCTTTTATTCTGTATAGTGACCCAGAGTTTTTTGTTGATAGTTTTAATCACTTGGTTCACGTGAAGGTCAAATTTTAGGTTGTTGTCAATAATAACACCTAGAAGTTTGGTTGAGGGTTCAGGGATGATAGTTGTCCCATCCTTTGCTTTTATGTTGAAGGTAAAGGTAGAAGATTTTAGTGTGGGTGTGAACAGCAGCATTTTGTTTTTTTTGGGATTTAGCAACAGTCGTCGTTCAGTGAACCAACTTTCTATGATATTGAAGGTGGACTGTGTTGAATGTTCCAGGCCTTCAGGGGATGTAACTGAACAAATCAGGGTGGAGTCATCTGCATATTGGATGCAGTTGACATTAGGGATGACAGTATGAAGGTTGTTAATAAAGAGGGAAAAGAGAAGAGGCCCAAGTATGGAGCCTTGTGGGACTCCTAAGGTGGTAGGTAATAGGATGGAGAGCTTGTTCTGCCAGATGATAGCCTGTTGCCTCCCACTAAGATAAGAAGTGAACCACTGAAGGGATTTGAAGTTGAGCCTATGAGTCTGCAGGGTATGAATCATAATTTGGTGATCCACCATGTCAAAGGCCTTAGAAAGATCCAGGAAGAGGGCTGAAGATATGTGGTTGTTGTTACGGTTGGTATTTATGGTATTGGTAAAGGCTAGGAGGGCAGAGGTTGTACTATGATGTGGATGGAAACCATGTTGGGTATCAGCTAGGAGGTGGTTCTGAATTAGGTGATCCATAAGTTGTTTTTGTATGCATTTTTCCATGATCTTTGCGAGAGGGGAGAGTATGGCAATTGGTCTATAATTAGAGAATTCAGTAGAGGATCCACCCTTATGTAATGGGATGATGTAGGATATCTTCCAAATGGTGGGAATTTTGGCCTCAGATATGGTCCTATTGATAAGTATTGAGACCGGATAGGCAATAGCATCAGCTGATATTTGAAGGTATTCAGCAGGGAGTTGGTCAGCCGAGAGTGTAGTGGGCTTTAGTTTTCTGATTAGTTTGCAAATATAGCTGGTGGGCACTGGTTGGAAATTGAAAGTGGGTAGGTTTAGATGGCTGACATGATCAAGGTTAGGTGAGCTAGGGGGTAATTGGTTTGCTAGGGTTTGAATTGTTTCAGTAAAGAAGTGGTTAAAACTATTTGAGATTTCCTCAGGGGATTTGTCGATGGCAGTGGCTGGGGTGGGGGTTGTAGTTTTACCAGGGTGAAGAAGATTGTGCAGACCAGCCCAAAATTTCTGAGGATTTTTTTGGTAAGCTGTTTGTAGTTTACTGTAGTACTGTTTTTTATCATTTAAGATGGATCTTTTGGTATCATTACTAGCTTGACGATAATCAATATGATCTATGGGGAGTTTAGTGGACCGCCATTTCACCCATAGTTTATTTCTATTGTTGATTTTTTGTAACGATATTTTATATAGCCAAGGTGCATTTTTTGTTTTTCTTCTTTTAAAGTGGGCAGGTGCATGCCAGTCTAGGATTTCAAGGAATTTTTTGTTGAAATAGTCAACTGCATCGTCCAGTGGGAGATGGAAGAGCACTGACCAGTTGCAGGAGTTCAATTCCCACTGAAATTTAGCAGGGTCAAAGTCATTTTTGTTTCTGACTTTTCTAAGTAGGGGTGTCTGTAAAATAATTGTTTTTTGTTTAACTATATAGGTGAGAAGGTGGTCACTTAGATCAGCAGGGAGGGTACCGGCGGTATACAGTTGGGGGTTACTATTTGTGAGTACCCAGTCAAGCAGACTATCTTTTTGATTTGACTTACCAAGTATGGTAGGGCTAGTTATGAGTTGAGAGAAAGCATGCAGGTTAATGTATATACCATATTTCCATACCTGGCTCAGCTGCATATCTGTTCGGTAGTCCTCCCACATACTGTTTTGAGGCACTGATATTCTCATTCAGTTCCACCTATTTCCTCTTCTGCCTGAGGTGCAAAATCCCGACTAATTCCTTGAAGTCGTGTGCTTTCTCAGTAGTCTATTTCCAGCTCTTCAGCCTAGTCTATGTTGACCTTAGAACCTTCTCTGACTACTGCTTGCAGCTGATTGTAGCATCCAGAGGTTTATGTTGTGGGCCGACTGTTTCATGAGTGAAAACTTCACAACAACTGCCAATTCTACCCCAGTACCCTTTCCTTATTAAGAGGAATTCTACCTGAGTTGCATGTTTCTCTTGCATGTGAACTTGTGAGTATCTGTTTTGCTGAATGATGTGTTGGCCACCATCAAGCCATTTGTCAGACTGAAGTCTAGAATAGCTTCTCCTTTATTCGTATTGTTCCACCCAGGTGAGGCCAGGCAGTCCTAATTTCCTGTTTTGTCTGTCCTGATATGTGCATTCAGGTCACCCATTATCAACACCAGTTCATATTGTCCTGCTTTATCTAGTAGAGCCTACAACTGCTGTCTGAATGCACTCTTTTCTTCACTATCACAAACCTGCTGTGAGGCAAAGGCTGAAATTATGACTAGTGCCCTATCCTTACACTGTAGTCTGATTGCCTTGAGTCTGTTCGTAATTCTTAGGACATTTCGTGCTGTCTTCTGAAGCCTCTCTCACCACAATTTCCACATGTGTAGTCTGTTCTCCTGAGTAGTACACTCTGGATCCCAAGACATGTGGCTTTGCTGCACTGCCTTTCCAATTCCATCTTGTCTCCTAGATGCATATGATGTCCAGCCTCCTCCTTTCCATCATTCTGTCATCCAATTCCAAGCTGCATCTTGTCAGTGCACCTACAGTGAGTGTAGCAATTCTTAGTTCATGTTTGACAGGTTGATTGGTTTTATGCCCAGCATTCACTCAGTAGAGGTATCCCCAAGTAACCCAAGCTGGGAAACTGGACACCAGCTAGCCAGTAGCTTTTTGACCCAGGTCTGCTGGGCTTTATATCAGGCACACACACCCCTTCCACCAGTAGCATAGGTTACTGGCATATGTCAGATCAGGCTGGGTCCTCAACCTACTTATCACTGGCAAATACTCAGACTCATTTGGTGATATTAGTCAACATGACCAAATCATTTAGAACTAATACGAGGCCTGGATAACAGCGGGAAAAAATGAAGAAAGTAGCAGTGATAATATGGTAGAATTAAAGGTATTTCCCTGGAATGTTAATAAATTGGCAAACAGCCAAAAGCAGGACAGGATCATGGCCAAAAGCCTAGTGGAGATAGGGATATTACAGGAAACACATTTGGGGTGAAGGAATGTCTAAGCTTAATTAAAATGTAATGAGCAGTTTTGTAGCTCAAGTAAAGAGCAGAATAAAGTAGGTGAAGAAGATTATAGGGGAACTAGTGGTCCAGATTCAGGGATTCACAATTTTGGGGGTTGATTGGAATCTAGTTTGTGAACACACAGATGTCCCAGGGGGACACTACGCTAGGGAGTGAAGCAAGATTGATGACTAAATTTGAATGTTTTCAGCTTCAGGGATATTGCCAGAGAGAGAAGCTTCAGAATCTACACACTATTTCTGGTATTATGGCACCTGGGCCTGCCTAGACAGGATATGCATATTTGTAGAATAGGTTAGCTGGGTTCGCTACCAGACTACTCACATCAGACTATGCCTTCATAAGGGTAGGGATAAAAAATAAGGAACATGAAAAGGGGATAAGACATCAATGCTTCCCAGTGCACCTACCAAACAGAAAGAGCTTTTAATAAGTGGACAGCTAAAACACTAGAAGAAGTCCTCCAATGGGTATAAGGGTAGACTAATGATGTGAGTGTCAGTTGGCATACATTAAAAAAATGAATTCAGTAGTCTTGTGACTCAAACAGCAAGAGAAGAATGGGAGAAGAGCAGTAAGCAGTAAAAGCAAGCACTAGTGAGAGTGAAAGAAGTTCAGGGCAAAGAGACAGCAGGGAGCACATGCTATGAAAGGGATATTCAGAATGCTAACACAGAGATAGAGAGACACATTATAGCCAGTGAAAGAGGAGAAGTAGCTTTATCAATACTGCATTTTGCTTGTAATCCTAAAAATATCACTTACCTTGCATAAAGAATCAGGCAGCAAATCGTGGAGATAGAACAGTTAGGAAGTTAGGAAGCCAAAGGATCCAAAGATGAGGAAAGGTGTATCTGAGGAGAAAAAGATCTTTGTAGGATTTAGAAATTACTATGGTGCTCATGCTGTACCTCTTGGAGAAGAATGGGGAAAGGAGGAAACAACTAAAGCAAAATAGTGGGTAATAGCTGAGAATGCCGAAGTAGAAGATTGGGGGGGGGATTTAATGGCAGAAATAACTTGAAAAGAGACAGTAAGCAGGCAGGCTGAGGAGATCTACGGGAATGTAGATGATATCCCATTGCAATTATGCATAATGAAAGAAAGTTTGTTAGTGGAATGCTGGTATAGCCTCTTCAATGAGATACTAGAAAAAGGTCAACCCTCCTGGAAGTCAGCAGTAATATAAGTGCTACCTAAGGAAAATAAAGACCCACTTGGCAGGGGCCAATATATATATATATATATATAGGCCAATCTATATAGTGAACCACAACTGTAATTTTTTATGAATATTTTGGCATAAAGGTTAACTAAGTTATTACTCTCTATAATAAAATTAAAACAATGCAGATTTGTGAAGAAATGGCAAACATTTAACAGCGTAAGCAGGATTTGTTTACAGTGACACACACATTCAGTTATCAGTACCGTTGGTGTCATTGAATCTATATTAGTTGATTGAACTTTCAAAAGTTTGATCGTCATATGGTCAACACCATATGATCGAACTTTTAAAAGTTCGAACATCTAATAAAAAAAAATAAACTACACAAATAACCTACCAGAACATTTTAAGCAAGGGGGGCAAGCCCCCCTGCACCCCCCTCACCCCCCACTCTTTAAATATACCAACTCCGAGAACACACTACAGTGCAGAAAAAGGAACTCTTTCCATTCTGCACTGTACGGAGATCTTCGTTAAAACATTCGACCATTCAAAAGTTCGATCATATGGTGTCGACCATATGACAGTCGAACTTTTGAAAGTACGATCATCTAATATAGACCCGGTATCATCAATGAATGAAATAAATGGGGAGCCAGAGACTGAAAAAGCAGCAAAATAGATGTGGGAGGAAAGCTTCAGAAAGATGGTGACCAAACAGAACTAATAAGCTGTTGTATATGGAGCTGGACAGAAAAATACAGTCTGTAAAAACATTCCATTGGCCTTGCATGAATGACAGGTTAAGTTTATAGAGCCAGGTAGAGAAATTTGGATTAGGATCCCAATAAATAAAGGATTTCATTTGGGCAAAGGAAGCACCTTGAGTTGTATGGGATACATTAATCCTCTCAATAGAACAGAAACACTTTGGATTACCAAACTTAGAATAATGTTATGAATCAACAGAGATCAGGCTGGTATATATTTTGCAAAACCCAGAGTATCATTCAAAATGGAAGGTAATGTTGATGGTTCAATGAGGGTGACTAAAAGACCAAGACAGGATAAGATTATAAAACCAAAGCTTTCAAGAAAACAGGGTTACAAAAGTGGAGTGCTGTGTGTATGGGATAATAAAAGTGATTGTAAGTAAACAGAAACTACAGAGTTGGTGGAAAGACTCACTATCAGTAAGATACTGTAAGTGAAGAGAAAGAAGGGACGTAAGGGGGAGCCACAGAAGAGTGGAAAAACAGAAACAAGGAACCTAGATTCTGGGAACAGTTGATGCAAGAAGAAAAATTACTAACATAGGAAGAAGGACAGATACGTTTGCATTACAACAAAGGGATAGACTGCAGTTTGAGGGTTTGAGAAGAGCTCTTAGGAGGATACTAAATGAAAAAGCATGGACATGCAGCATGAAGTGAAGGAGGCTGAAAAATGCTACTAGGAAATCAAATATGTTTAAGTGGAAAATATTTTCTGGTTGGTGCTATAATAAGAACCAGGGCCCTTTTAAGGCTCAGTTTATTTGTGCATGTTATCCTTCAGCTTCTTTGTTTCCTTTATCAGGATTTATCTGATGGCCATATCTGCATGCCTGCCCTTAGATCCCCCTTTTTAGTCTTCTAGTCAAGCAGTATTTGAAATGGCTTGTACACATTTGTTTGCCTGGAAAGAGGTAGCTCCTCCTTGAGATGTTAGCTTTGTGCTTCAAAGGCTAACACTTCTTCAGTTTGAACTAGCTTATTAGACTGTTTGAAATTCTTAACTTGAAGGACTGTTTTTCTTATTGCTCTGACCTCTGAGTAACAAGCTTATATGGTCTGTCCTACCCCATTTTCTACAAGGACAAGGTTTCTTTGAGAAGTAAGCTTTCTTTATGTCTTTATGTCTTTACTGGTTCAAAGTGTACATTAAGCCAGTCTTTTCATCTTGCTGGAGTCTTGCCAGAATGCAAAAACAAGATAGACATAATTATTTTTACTCAGACGTCGGAATGTCCACAGGCAATTGAGGTACTTCTTTGACAATTCAAAATCCTTCAGGAAGTCTCATCAGCTATTTGTTTTCATGAAGGTAAGAACAAAGTAATTGCAGTCAATTTCCAAATGATTGTCTGTCGTGTTCTGTCTTATTCTCACCAGTGTAAGTCACTTCCAACAGGGTTAGGGTTTACCCTAAAAGGGCCTTTGCTTTTTTATGGCTTTTCTACAAGGGGTGGACTTTAGAAGTATTCTAGAGACAGGAGTCCTCTGTCCATAATTGATTTTACTAGGACCATTCTCCAGGGGCTGCTAGGTGTTTGAATTTTCCTTCACACTATTTTAATTTTCATATAGCTTAGACTATCACAACAGTGATCTAATGTTGAAGTTAGTACAGTTGTGTAATTAAAACTTACAATAACAAGATATGTTCTGAAGGGTCACTGTTGCCCCTCCCTCTCTCCCTCCTTTGTTTTATTTTTGATGTATAGCCAAGGTGTGGATATACATACACTGCTGGCAGTTAGAGCATGCAGAAGGTGCCCATACGCTTTGAAAGCTGGCTGATTTGTCATATCCTTGGCAGGATATAACCCTACAATTTAAGCTACTGCAACAATGATTTCTTAAAACATCTACTGTTATGGTAAGTTTTACTTACACAGCTGTACATTTTGCTGTGAAAAAGCAAATTTTGTTTATTTAAGAGCACATAGATAATGGATAAAATAAACCTACAAATATGTATATATCTACAGAAGAATTGTAATGTAATGAACACGCGTACCTGTTAACTGTCTAGAATTTTGCAGAATGTACAGATTTTATTTTCATACTTTTGTTTTGTTTCCTCATACAATTATTGATTTTTGAAAAAATGTATGGGGGACTGCAGTTTTACGTGACAGCCATATGACTTCCAGACTTCATATGCTTCAGTAACTGCATAGTAATGCAAACACTGTTATTCTACCAACATTCTAAGTTGATAGCAGGAGTCTACATGTTTTGCTCTACAAGGTTGAGAGGTATACATACAGGTGCCCTCTTCCTATCCCTCATAAATCTCAAATTCCTGCAGTCCTTGAATAATGTCTAAAACCCTTGCTGTACTAAATTATCAATTAGTGTGTCAGGTTAATGTCCTTACATTCACTGCTGCAGTATTCTTAACATATGGGGATTCACAGTCATGGAAGCTCAATGTCTGGCCAGTCTACCAAAGACTCCTGTTGCTTTAAAGGTACCCTGAACGTCACCCAAACACTCCTTGCATTACGGTGACGTTCAGGCCTACCATAGTCAGAACCTTTCTGCTGCCAGTCGTAATGTATGTTTTCACCATTGGTCTATTTACCTGCATCTGTTTTCTGCCAGCTGAATGTGTTTTCATTCTCCATTGACTACCTATGCCTGTTTGCTGACTTCTTTGCATTTGCAGATAAGTGCCCATTGGGATTTTGTTTTTTCTTGTCTTATTTTGTGCTTCTTGAGGTTAATATCATCCAGGATGGGTAAATGCCAGTGTGGGAGACAGATTCCCCATAAAGACACCATGATAAGTGTCTTTTTTGTCCAGGAGCTTCTCATGACCAAACATCTTGTTCAGTTTGTCAGGTGTTCATCCCAAAAACCCTTCTCAGTAGACTTTCTTCCCTCTCCTTGTATCTTGGGAACCAGCATCTTAAGCTTCTTGCTAATAATACTGTGATGATAGGAGGTACTGACAGCATAGTTAACTGGAATTTTGTAAATAATTATATGTTATTTCTGAATATCAAACTGATTTATACAAGATGCTTGTGTTAAAAATGCATTAGAACTGTATGTCATGTCTATATCAAATTGATTTGTACTGGTGTTTGTGTTGAAAAGGTATTTGTAAAGTGCTTGTGTTTGAACTGTATCCACAGTGTGCCCTACTGGAGAGAACAGAAATGTATATATGCTATTGTAACTATTTAAATGTATATGTTTTAACAGGGGGAAACTGGAAGGTTAACCTCAGTCCAGCAAACTTTAAAATATATCTGAAATTAAATCACTTTATGGGCTAGGTCATAAATATGCTGACAAGTTTCATTGCAGCCAGAGACACAAAGTCTGTACTAGGAAGCTTTCTGTATTGTCTTTGGGGTGAACTAATTACTACTCTTGAAGCATGGAGGTATGAAATTGTTTTATGACTTCCAGCACCTGCCATAAATCTGAGCAAAAGCCCTTGTGTGTGGTGTATTTTTGCAAGTAGGTGTTAAATCCTACCATTTTTCAGCAATGGCAGTTTGCATGGGAACTAGAAGTCAGATGACCAGAAGTGATGTCATTTTGCAAGCTATCCCAGAAGTGATATTTTAGATATTATTTTGAGAAGTCTGTTAGTGAGACTGAACACTCTGTATTCTGTCTTCGACCTAACAACAAGAAAGACCGTTCACCACATCATCTGCCTTATTCCTAAGTAGGGTATAGTAATTATCTTAGATTCAGTCAAGAATATAGTGAAGCTTAGTTTAGATATTGTTTTTCTTTATTTGTCTGCACCTGACTTTCAATGTTATTTTAAATATTTCCTGTGATTTTAAACTCTGATGTCACTGTGAATATATATTTAGTATTTTCTTGTTCTTTTACTATTTATTATTAAGTCTATTTAAACCTTTCATTGTGGCTGCCCCCCACATAGTTTGGTTTTATATTGCCCGGTTTGGTTTTATATTGTCCAGTTTCGGTTAAGAGGGTAAGTAAGTAGTGTTTACATATTGGAATGAGTTAGTCATTGGTGTTGAAAGTGTGCATGTCTATGGTTTAATGTGTAGTAGTTTGAAATTCAGCATTATCAGTTGTAGGTGAAATGAGTGTCGGTGAAATGGGTTTTAGGTGAAATGAACTTTAGATGATTTGGTCTCTCTGAAATGAATGTTGGTCAAATGAGTTTTAGGTGAAGTGAAGTAGACCTGTTGTGGCATATGTCATAAACCTCAGGACAAGGCTCAGGGAACTCATGGACTTGGCCCAGGAGAGCCTGGCAGAAGCCCAACAGTAGAAAAAGGTCTGGTATGACAGGGATGCCCGAGCCAGATAGTATGCTGTGGGGCAGCAGATGATGGTTCTTATTCCTGTCAGACACAATAAGCTGCAGGCAGTTTGGGAGGGACCCTTCAAAGTGGTAAGGAAGGTCAGTGATGTTAACTACATGGTAGAACTGCTAGGCAGGAGGCAGGGGCACAAACTGTACTATGTTAACATGATGAAACCTTACCATGATAGAGAGGCCCTTGTGCTGCGTATTTACAGTGGATGGCAGGAGGAGTTTGAGGGGATCTGGTGACTGATCTCCTCAGTGAGGCTTGGACTGACACCTCAGTGGAAGGGGTAGCAATGTCCCAGCAGCAATCCCCTGCCCAGATTCGAGAGATCCGAGCAGTGTTACAGGAGTTTGAGGACATGTTCACTGGGAAACCAGGGTGTACCCACCTGGTGCAGCACCATGTGGATACAAGACCCCAAAGACCTATTAAGCAGGCCACTTATAGGGTGCCTAAGAGAGTCAAACAGACTGAGCGAGGAGATACAGGAAATGTTGGAACTGGGGGTAATCCAAGAATCCAGCAGTCCCTGGGCCTCTCCAATGGTGCTGGTACCAAAGAAGAATGGCAGCACCAGGTTCTGTGTGGACTACAGGAAACTGAATAGTCACATAGAGTCAGATGCTTACCCCATGCCTAGGATGAATGAAGTCTTAGAACAGCTGGGTGGGGCTAGGTATCTGACCACTATTGATCTTACCAAGGGCTACTGGCAGGTGTCCTTGACTCCTAACGTTAGGGAGAGGTCAGCATTTGTGACTCCTTTCAGCTTGTATGAGTTCACAAAGATGCCCTTTGGGATGAAAAATGCTACAGTGACTTTCCAGAGGCTGGTAGATTGTATCCTAGCAGGTGCAGGATATTTTGCCCTTGTTTATTTGGATGATGTTGCCATCTACAGCCATTCCTGTCAAGAGCACCTTCAGCATGTAAGGGAGGTGCTGGGCATACTACAGAGGGCAGGTTTGACTATTATGCCCAGTAAGTGTCAGGTGGGTATGGCAGAGGTCTTCTACCTGGGGCATAGACTGGTGAGTGGTAAGATCAGGCCAGAACCTGCCAAAATGGAAGCCATTCAGGCATGGCCTACCTCTGTTACCAAAAAGTATGTGAGGGCATCTTAGGGACAGCGGGGTACCCAATTATAGTACCATAGCTGCTCCTCTCATAGACCTGACAAGGAAAAACAGGCCAGATAAGGTAGTGTGGACCCCAGCATGTGAGCTGCCATTCCAGAAGCTTAAAGGAGCTTTGAGAGGACCCCCTGTGTTAGCCAATCCAGATTACAGCAAATAATCTGTTGTGCAGATGGGGTGGGGGCTGTACTCAGCCAGGTTTCCTAAGAGGGAGAAGAGCACCCAGCAGTATATCTCAGCTGTAGGCTCCAACCCAGACAGGAATGCTATGCAGCTGTAGAAAAGGAATGCCTAGCTAAAGTATGGGCACTGCAGAAACTTCAGCCTTAACTGTGTGGAAGGAAATTCACTATGGTTACAGACAGCAATCATTTAACATGACTACATCAAGCCAGCCAGCAAAATGCCAAGTTACTAAGGTGGAGGAGTCTAGGGTTGTAGGCATATGATATGACAGTGCAGCACCGCAGTGGGGTTAGCAATGCCAATGCAGATGGGCTATCAAGTCAGGCTATGGGTAACATGTTCCCAGATAGGCTCATTCCTCTCAAGCAATGTTTCTCAAGGGCCACTTTAAAAACTAGCTTGTGTCTTCAAAGGGGGGTGTGTGTGATGATAGGAGGTACTGCCAACACAGCCCAAGTAGGTGACACCCATACTCTTTGCGGTCACACTCTTTGAGGTTTGATTTACACACACACTCACATACACACCTGGGAAAGGCTGGCACAGGTTTGCTAACTATGCCCCTTATGCCCAGACTATAAGGTAGTTATGACTTTCACCAGACACTTCTGCCAGCTACCTTAAGGCTCTTCCAAGGGTACCCAATATACTGAGGGAAATTAATATTAATACAAATGGTAGTTTGACCAAGAACAAGGCTATTAGGAGTGGTGCACACAGTGTCACCAAATAAATATGCAAATACTCTCCAAACTTAAATATCTCTACAAAGATCAGCCACAATGAAAGGTTTAAATACATTTAATAATAAATAGTAAAAGAACAAGAAAATACTAAGTATTCACGGTGACATTAGAGTTTAAAATCACAGGAAATATTTAAAATAACATTGAAGGGCAGGCTCAGACAAATAAAGAAAAAACAATATCTAAACTAAGCTTCACTATATTCCTGACAGAATCTAAGAGAATTACTATTCCCTACTTACTAAACAGAGCAAGGCAGATGATGTGGTAAATGGTCCTTCTTGTTGTCAGGCCCAAGACAGAATACAGAATGCTCAGTCTCACTAAGAGACTTTTCAAAATAATATCTAAAATATTACTTCTGGGATAGCTTGCAGAATGACATCACTTCTGGTCATCTGACTTCTAGTTCCCATGCAAACTCCCATTGCTGGAAGGTGGCAGGACTTACACCTACCTGTAAAAATACACACACAAGGGATTTGGCTTAGATCTGTGGCATGTGCTAGAAGTCATAAAACAATTTCATAGCTCCATGCTTCCAGTATAGTAATTAGTTCACCCCAAAGACAATACAGAAAGCTTCATAGTACATACTTTTGTGCCTCTGGCTGCATTGCAACCAGTGAAATAGCATCTTTATGACCTAGCCTGTAAAGTGATTTAATTTCAGATATATTTTAGTTTGCTGGACTGAGGTTAAGCTTCCAGTTTCCTCTGTTAAAACATACACATTTAACCAGTTACAATAGTGCATATACATTTCTGTTCTCTCCAGTAGGGCACACTGTGGATACATGTCAAACACAAGCACTTTACAAATACCTTTTCAACACAAACATCTGTACAAATCAGTTTGATATACACATGACATGCAGTTATTATACATTTGTATTAAGGCCCATTTATCAGCTATCTCTGCACGCCTGCTTTTTTCTCTTCCTTTAGCTTCTAGATTTGAGGTGAAATAATTTCTTAAATGCGTTCTGAATATTAGACCTCCCAGAAAGCCTGTTTCTCCTCCCTGGGCTCTTAATTTTGTTTTGGAGAAGTTCACTCAGGCTCCTTTTGAGCCTGCTGATTAAGCCTCCTTGCAACATTGTTCCTGGAAGACTGTGTTGTTTTGTTAACTCTTACTTCTGCCAGATGGGTGTCTGAGTTTCAGGCCCTTTTAGCTTGTCCTCCTTTTTTAATCTTTCATGAGGGCAGAGTGTCCTTGTGCACTAACCCTTCTTTTATGCCTAAGGTGGTTAATGAGCTATCACTTAATCAGTCTATTAATCTGCTTACTTTTTGCCCCTCTTCACAAGCTGACAGTGAGAGGGTGCTGCATACTTTGAATGTACATAGGCAACTCAAGGTTTATTTGGATAAGTCTAAGGCTATTAGAAAATCTGATCAATTATTTGTTTCTTTTCGTCCTAGATCTGTGGGACTTGCTGTATCCAAGCAAACTATTTCTTCTTGGATTTCAAAGGCTATTTCTTTTCATTGCAAGAGCCTTCCCTCTTCAGTCAAGGCTCATTCTACTAGAGCTGTGGCCTCTTCTGGTACTTTTTTCAAGGGCTTAGATACTAATTCTATTCTTGAAACAGCTACTTAGACTTCTATGCATAGCTTTAACAAGCACTATAAGTTGGATGGTATCTCTGGATTTAAGATTGGTTTTGCTAGTGCCATTCTTCATGGCTTTTTAGGGGACTCTTCTGCTCCACCCCCTCCCTAGTTTTCTTTTTAGCTTTGGCACTCTCCCATATGTTAATAATACTGCAGCAGTGAATGTAAGGACCTAGTACTGTTGCGTAAAACCTTACCATAACAGTAGATGTCCTTGCCTTCACTGTTGCAGTATTCGCTGCCTCCCTTCTTCCCCCTAGTCCTTTTGCCTTCCTGGATGTACAGATTACCTCTTGGGTTCCTTGGAATGGTGTTCTTACTGGGGTAATCATTTATGACTATGGTACGCCTGAATTTCACCTTTATGTTCTACACTATGCAAGGAGCATTTGGGTGACATTCAGCATACCTTTAAAGCAATAGGAGTCTTTGGTAGACTGGCCAGACCTCGGACTTCCATAGCAGTTATCCCCATATGTTAAGAATACTGCAACAGTGAAGGCAAAGACCTCTACCATTATGGTAAGATTTTACACAACCGTACTTTTCTTGTGGCAAAGGCTGCAGGGTGAAAAGCATTTCCCCTTATGTCTACTTTAATTTTTTTTGTTTTCTATTTTTAATGGTTATGTCATACTGTCCCTGGATCCAGTGCTGCTCTTCCATCCATTCTCAGCTGATGGGTTATCGATGTTGACAGCTTTTAGACCTTTGGATCCATGGGCTGAGGCTTCTTTCCTACCCATAATTCCCCTCCATCATCATAGTAACTCAGTTCTCAGTTTCCACCCATACACTACAGATGAAGTCCTTTGCCTAGTGCTTGACTATTCACATTTTTTGCAGATAAGTGAAATTTTTTTCTAGGTTTTTGCCTGTATTCTTTTACTTTCTTCTCAACTTTCCCCATTTCTATTCAGAAAACTTCCCTCGATTCTTTTGTTGGGTTTTTCTATTTCCCCATTCCTGCATTTATTTCCCCATAACAAAAAATTGCCCATATACCAAAACACTTGATCCCATAATAAGGATCCAGGCTGTTTTTAAAAATATCTAAACTAGTACTTGCTTTAATGTAATTTGGCAGGCTGTTCCATGCATCAGCTCCTCTGTCAGAGAACCAATTAGTAAACTTCTCATTCCTATAGAATCTTCTACATAGGTTGTCTGATAATTCTCTAGTACTTTTTGATAATGCCAAACATTTCTAGGGGTAGTTGTTGCTAAATGCCCTATATACTTGAGTAAGATCTCCTCTTAGATATCTGTAAGAGACATTGTACAAGTTCAAATATTTTAGTCTTTTATAATAACTTAAATTATCATATCCATGGATCCCCTTGGTATATTTCTGCTGTACTCTTTCCAGTTTATAGGTTCATAGGTTCATAGGTAGGTACTAGTCTATCTGCCCAAGGGCATTTGTAAGCCTAGCCAGAGTGTGTCAGCTTTCGCGCCCCATTGATTAATTAATTGAGCCTCTGTCAAGCAGAGCCAATGAAGTGATCCCAGGGGTGTATTTTCTGTTACCCATCCACTTGTCAAGGCTTCTCTTGAAGAGTGTTAGTGAGGGGCTCTGCCTAATGTAGTTAGAAATTTTGTTCCAAAGCATGGGGAGTCTCTGTGACAGGAATCTATCCCTCCAGCATGTTCTAATTATTGTTGTGGTGAGGTTTAGCTCACTAGAGCGCGTGGCTTGCAGTGACTTGGATTTCTTTAGGTGGAGCATTTCCATCAATTCTGAGTTGGACATGGCTTTGTAAGTAAGGTAGAGATCACATCTGAGTAAGCGATATGTCACTGAGTACAGCCAGAGTTTTTTCAGTCGGGCTGCATAGGACACATGTTTGAGGCCAGTAACCCTCTTGGTGAGGTGCTTTTGTGGTCTTTCCAGCTGTTGGAAGTGTCTTGTAAGGTACATCTCAAATGGGGCATTGTACTCTATGATGGGTCTAATGAGTGATGAGTAGAGGGGCACTATAACCTCTTTATTTCTAGATGGGAACCTCTAAGTAATTAGATGGGCCACATAGAAGGATTTCCTAACTACTTTGGCAATATGATTGTCAAAGGAGAGATTACTATCTACCTGGGACCCCAGATCTCTTATTACCTTTTCTGTATTAAGGGGGCTGCCGCCTATGTGGTAATTCATGGGTGATTTGTTTTTCCCAAACGGGATGACTGTGCATTTTTTGGCATTTAGCTTGAGGCCATGACTTTGATACCAGGTGTCCGTCTCAGTAAGGCCTTTTTGAAGGATGTCCGTGTCAGCCGGAGAGTCAATTATGGCTCCCAGTTTGCAGTCATCGGTGAACTTGGTTAACCATAGTCCTCCTGTGTTTGCCTGTACTTCTGAGAATGACGAACAGTAGGGGTCCCAGAACCGAGCCTTGCGGGACACCACTTGTGACTGGTTTAGAGTTGGACCTGGAGCCTGCTATTCTTACCGTGTGAGTTCTGTCTGTAAACCAGTTGGCAACCCATCTTGTGATGTAGAGGGTTTATGTTCAGGCTGGTGAGTTTTTCTATAATACCCGAGTGAGGAATGATGTTGAACGCCTTGGCGAGATCAAGGTAGGCTGTGTGAACCACCTTTCCCTTGTCTATGGCCTTGGTGACTGTCTCAAAGAAGTCATCCAGGTTTAGTAGGCATGATCTGCCCTTAACAAAGCTGAACTGGGTCAGGTCAAGTGCTTGGACGTTCCCAATATTTTTGTTAATGAGTTCCACGATGATGCGCTCCATAGCCTTGCAGACCAGGCTAGTCAGGCTTATGGGGCGATAGTTACCAGGGTCAGTTGTGGCCCCTCCTTTGTGGAGCGGAATAACCATTGCTGTGTGCCATTCTATGGGCATGTAGCCTGCGGAGAGGCTGAGGTTGAACAGCGTGTTAAGGTGGGGGGTTAGTTCGTTCTGTAGTTCGTGCAAGATGCAGCCTGGGACACCATCTGGCCCCATTGATGCTGTGTTTTTGGCTATTGAAAGGGCTGCTTTCACATGTGATTTTGTGATTTCCAGTACACTGCACTTTTCTGGTATTATTGTGGTCCCTTTTGAAGGTGAGAGGGAGGTGAAGTTTGCACTAAATCTATCTGCCAGGATGTTGGCAATAACAGTAGGTTCAGTATATTTTGTGCTATTTTGCAGTAGCTCAGAGCATATCTGTGAGTTGCCACTTAGATTCTTGACATAGCTAAAGAAGGCTTTGTGGTTATCTTTCGAATCCTTGGCTATTTTTCTTTTGAAGTTAGCCTTTTTTTTTGAGGGACCTTAGTTTCTTACTGATACTAATCAGGGATGTCTTTCCTTCTTGGGATTTGCTTTTTTTTCTGAACTAGTTTCCTCCTTTTGTTGTATAACCTGTTTATGGCAGGGGTCCACCAGACTGGTTTCCTTCTCTTAGGGGAGTGAGCCTTGATTTTGCTAGGGATGACACGATCCATGCATCCTTGTAGGTGCTCATAGAGTGCAATTGTAAAGGATTCTGCATCTTGGGCAGTGTTATCCTTTAGCGTGGGGGCTGTGAAACTTACCACTTCTGCCTTAAGTAAGGTGAAGTTTGCTTTAGAAAAGTTTTTCACTATGGTTTCCTTGGTTGGGGCTGGTGGTGGGGTATGGACATCCAGGGTGATTAGTTTATGGTCTGATCTAACCAGTGACGGGTTGACCTCTGGTACGGAACACCTGTCACCCATGTTGGTGATGACCAGGTCCAATATGTTGTGGCCTCTGGTAGGGGAGTTTACCAGCTGATTCAGGGCATTTGAGTTGATAAATTCCAGTAAGCGCCAAGCCTTGGAATTTGTACTCAAGTAGTTTTCCCAGTTAATGGTAGGGTAATTGAAATTACGGAATATCAGGGTGTCCGGTAGGACCTTCATGTTTTCCAGTGTCTCCAGAAAGGCGGAGTGGTGGTCCTGGGTCATGGAGGGTGATCTGTAGCAGGCCACAATTTGCATTGCAGATTTGCCCGATATTAGCTGTACATGGATGATCTCAGAGGTATCATGCTGCGCCACTAACCTGGAGGTTTGGGTATCCTGAATGAATATGGATACACCCCCTCCTTTTGTGTTTCGGTCCGTGTTCTGTGGCCGAAATGTGTGGTATGAGTTATAGCCCAGTAGTGCCGGAGTGCTCTCTGGAGCCTTGAACCAAGTTTCAGTTACTGCACAGATGTCGACATTCTCCATACTTAGGAGTGCTTCGAGCGCATGCATTTTGAGATTTAAACTCCTGGCGTTGAGTAGCATAACCCTCATTTTTTTACTTGTGCTGTTTATGGAGGTGGGTTTGAATTTTGAGCCTTGCCTAAAAAAGGCACTATGGGGGCCACAAGAGCCTTGGCCAATATTCGAAAGCCAAAGGGTGACAGGTGCAAGCCATCTCTTGTGAAGCAATGTGGCTTGTCGTGCATGTCATCCCAGGCTGACAGACACTGGATCCCCTTTGAATGACACCAGAAGCTTAGCCAATTGTTGAAATTAATCATTTTTTCTTTATACTGAGGTATCATTCTTGGTGAGGGCAGGATGCTACTCAGGGTCAGGGTCATACCCGCCTGAGCAACATGATCAGAGAGCTCTTCCATGTCTCTTTTCATGTAGTCCAGGGAGGTACATCTCAGGTCATTCACACCGACATGAACAATGACAGAGTCTTATTTGTACTTGTTCTGGAGTGACCTGAGTGCTTGTGTTATATGGCGGATTCTGTCTCCCGACAGGCAGCTAACAGTAAACTTCTCCTTGTCCAGCCTAGTGAGTGGGGCGTCAGTGTGCCTGACTATTGAGTCACCTATTACTAGTGTGTTAGGTATGTTATTTCGCCTTAAGAGCTATGATTGTGCGGCACACTGATTTTGTGTTTTATGTGTTTTCTGGTTTGTGACGGGAGGTGCAGGTTTTGTGGGTGTCTGCTTTGGAGCTCTCTGATGCTTTTGCAGGTTTTTATTTAGAGCCTCCGAGTATGATTTTGTGTATTTATGTATTTACTCATGCTTGTTTTCTTATAGGGTTTCCATATTGTTATTCCATACTCAAGTTTGGGTCTAATGTAACTAACAAAAAATGACTTCATCATTTTTGATTTCCTAGACTTTATAAATCTTTTTATACAACCTATAGTTCTATGATTATCATTAACCATTTGGTTGTTATGATTAGAAAAACTCATAGCTGAATCTACCCATATACCCAAGTCCTTAAATGAGTCTACATTTTCAATCACTGTGTGCTGTATTAAATATTCACCTTTCAATTTATGTCTCCCAAATTTCATGCTTATTTTTTTATGTGTTTGTCAGCATATTATTCTCCTGTGCCCAAACGATGAATTTAGTCAAGTTATTTTGCAGACATGCCTTATCTATAACACATGTAATCAGTTTACCGAATTTCAGGTCGTCTGCATATAGACAGTAGAACACCTCAGATGAAAAAGTTAGGTCTGAAAGATACAATGTAAACAAGTAAGGGCCTAGGACAGAGCCCTGTGGGACACCCTGACTGTAACCAAGGATTTCACCTGTCCAGCAACTGTATGATGCTTGCCACATCCTATTTGTAAGCCATGCAGCTATCCATCTTATCATGAGTACATCAATACCTAGTTGTACTAATTTATTAATCAGTGTTTTGTGTATGACTCTATCAAATGCTGAAGTTAAATCTATATAAATTACATCACAGCACAATTTTTCATTGATAGCTGTTATTATATTGTTATAGAACAGGATGTTACAGGTGGTAACAGATCTGTTTTCAACATATGCATGTTGATATATGGTTTCAAGTCCTAACCTGTCCAGTTCTGACAATAACTTATCCAATATTACCTTCTCCATTATTTTTCCTCAACATAAAAGTAGACTTAAGGGACTATTTGACTCTAGGTTTGTCTTACTCCCCTTTCCTTTGAAGACAGGTTTAATAAGCGCATGTCTTCAATCTTGAGGAATCTCCACATATTTATATGATCTAGTGAACAATAGATATAATGCTACTGTAAGTTCTTGCTGAAGTGTTCTCGGTTACTAATTCCGTCTTCTCCCTGTGCTTTGTTTGGATCCAGTTTGTGCAGTTCTTTTTCAATATAATCCAGTTTGATTCCAGTATCTCGGGTTACCTGGATGCCACTAGGAAATTTATCACCCCTTTTGTGGACCCAGACTGTTTTGCATAAGAGTTTGTAAATATATCTATAATCTGCTATATCTGAGAATAAGTAATATAATGTCTTTCGGCTTTTCCCGGTTAGGGGTCGCCACAGCGAAACTCCGGTCCACTAATCATTGGCAGTAGATTTTTATGGTGCCGAGTTGCCAGCCCAATGCCCAGCCTTAAAAGAAGGCACACCCATTCATGCATGCACCTACCTGCATGTCTTTAACATCACTCGACCACGGGGAGAACATGCAGACTCCACACAGAAGGCGCTCCAGCCGGGAATCGAACGGGAGAACCTCTTGCTGTGAGGCGACAACGCTAACAGCTGCACCACTGCGGCATCTGCTGTATCTGAGAATAAATTTTAGAATCTGCACACGGTTTATCAATTTGTGTGTCTTTACTCCTTCTACATCTTATATATCTATAAAAAAGGTTTCCTATTATATTCAGTATCTTTATTAACTTTTCTTCAAATTTTTCTTGATCTTGCCTCACACTATGCTTAATCTGTTTGTCCAGCTTCTTATTTCAGTTTTCAAAGTTATAGTTTGACCTCTCTTCCATTTCTTATATTTTTTGTCTTTCACCTTAATCTGATATCTTGTTCTTATGCAAATTATGTTGTATGCCTAGATCCTGATGTTAAAACATTTTTAGATTTTTTGCACTCAAACAATTTCTCTTTCAAAACTTTTTACATTCCATCTGCAGTTTTTCCACTGAACACCTCACTCCATTTAGTTTTACATAGTGACTGTTTTGCTTCCATATAATCTGTAATTAACCTTCTTGTGCATTGGTTTAGATTTCAGTTTGGCAGAATTATCTAGCAACAAATGAACCTTTAGAACCCCATGATCACTGCACATCAATGGTGGTAAAACGTGACTTGAAGTAACAGTAATTTATTTAGGAACACGATGTCTAGTATGTTCTGTCCCCTGGTAGTTTTTTTTTTACAATCTGAAGCAATTGTTGTACCTAAATATATGTTGTGAATAATTTCCTTACTAATGCTGTTGAATCAATATTATTCCAGTCTGTTTCTGGTAAATTTAAGTCTCCAGCTAATATTATTCTTCCCTCCTGTGTTTCATGCAAGAAATGTATGAATTCCTCTATGTTATCTGCACTTGACTTTGGTGGTCTTTACACTCCAACAGTTGTTATATGTTCCAGGTTTGTCTTTATTATCACAGTTACAGTCTATAATATTGGTGTTATCATTGAACATGTAATAATCACAGGTCTCATAATTATCTTTAATCCCTTTCATAACACCTCCACCTGATTTTTTCTTAGAATGTCTGTTACAGTAAAAACATTTATACCCTGACAGAACTGGTTTCCAGTCATTGTTCTTTAACTAAGTTTCACAAACAATAACAACATCAATCTTGTGGGAACATAGCACATTTTCCAATTAAAAAACTTTACTATTAATGCTCCTAACATTAACAACCATCAGAGATGCATCAAATATTGTTATTTGTGAACTGTTAAATTTTCGACCTGGCAAAAATCCTGCCTAATGTTTGCCAAATATTGCAAAATATCTACTGCAAAAATTCTCTTCCCAGATCTTGACAAATGCACGCCATCCTGTCTGAACACATGTGTGCCCAATACTAAGCTTGGATGCTCTACACGTTTCCATTTTTTAAAACAGGACATTTTTTCCATGTAGGTATTTACCCCAAAAATCTTTTCATTCACAGTGACCTGGCTATCCTTTCTACAGGTGATTTGTGAAAAATACATCCCAACACCATACAAGCTATACTATCTAAGAGGGCTGTCAGTTCCCTACTAACAGTCAGAGAATCCTTGTTGATGACATCATTTGTACCAACATGAATAAAAATGGATCCGTACTTTCTTACATTAAGGCGTTCCAAGGCTTGTTTCACATGTTCTATTTTTGCTCCTGGTAAGCATAACACTATTCAATGTTCATTATTTTCTTTGCAAGTATAAGTATCAGTTCCTCTAATAATTGAATCTCCAATTACAAGAATATCTTTGCTGGCCAGCTCTGTAGAATCTTCAGCTTCTAATACAGTAATATATGTTCTATCAATTGTTATGAAGGATATATCTTCATCACCATTAGTCTTATTAATCCAACCATTTTCATTGTGTATTAAATTCTCATTCAACTGGTATTGCAAATCCACAGCTTGAGCCATGTAGTCAACATCTATCTTTTCCTTCTTTTTTCTAACAGTAATGTTCTTCAATCCTTCTGCATTCAATTTTGATTTCTTCCTTTTCATATGGCCCTTGCTTCTTTTTTCTACCTCCTCTGTTGCGAAAATGATACCTTTCTCTGTAGACTGAAGGTTTTCTGATAGAAAAATATCATCATTCCCTGTAACCTGTGTGTTACATAACAAAACAGTGTCCTTTTTATTACATATTCTGCTTCCTTTACAGTCATTAATCAGTTTCTTTTTCTTCCTTGTTATTTGTTGTGAACTTCTTCCTTTCTTTCTTTTTTGTTTCCTTCTAAACAAACTGGATCCTCAGATTGATGAATACTTGTGTCCAGAGTTCCAAAGTTGTCAGGGGCATCATCTTGTTTCATAGGGGTTGAATGATCTTTGCAGACAATGGATGCATCATTTCCTAAATGTGTTCTATTTGTTCTATGCCTAACATTATTTATTTCATCAGTCCAGTCATTAATATATGAAACAACAGTTCTCCAAGCCATGCCAATTGTACAAGTGCAATCATCAACAGTAAGTCTAGATTTACTTCTAACAATGGTAAGCAAATCATCCAACTTTTGATACAAGTAACACAGATCACCAATGTTATCAGCTGTTACCTTTAAATATACATAGCATTTATTACACTGTACAAGATGTTTGTGCATTAGCAAATTGTTAATTGCAAACTCATTTAAGGAATCCATATCCAGCTTCAAACAAATAAAATATTGTAACAGAAAAGAATAATCAAAAAGAGTAACCACAGAATTCAAAGAGAACTTAAATCAACTTCTATGACAGAAAAATCACACCAACAATATACAACTAAATAATAAATTAAGTACAGTAAAGTTGTTCTGACCATGCAAGTTCTGCAAGCCAGACAAACGTAGTTCTTTTATGTTGCTTGCAGTAGCTTTCTGCTCACTATATCTCACAGTCTCACTTCTTTTTAACAGTAAAGATCAATAAATCACAAACCAAGATAGGATTGTTTAGATATGCTCAGGATTTTCCTCTCTGCAGTCTGTGTGAATTCATAGCTGTCTAGGCCCCTTGGGGTGGCTAAATCTTTCCTGTCTAAAACCTCTCCCTTTCTAACAACCAACAATGAAATTAAAGTTAAAACAACTGTGTGTAACATATCTTGTCATACTTGTGCTTGATGATCATGGAACTTTGTTTTTCTAGCAATGTTGCTTTTCTCTTCAAACCAACATATCTGAGAAGGCCTCAGGCTTCAAAAAATGTACCCCTTCCAGTCATTCATCCTCAAGACCCACATGTTAAGTGTGTCTTTTGCCTGGAGGCCTCCTACCTGGACAAAGATTGCTCAGCCTTTGGGACACTGGCTTTTCTGGACCATAAGTCTAAACTTGTACTTAAGGGTCTTCTCCCAGCCACAGTGGGGGACTAACTTCCTCCCAGTCCAGCTCTTCCTTTAGCAAGATATCTGGGGAGAAGAGTAAGGGAGACAGGTCTAAATATGTGGATAGGGAGAAGGAAAATGAATCTTTCAAGGAGAAGTCTTCCGATAAGGAGAAGTCTCATACAAAAGCAGCTTGAATAAATTACCTGTGAGTCTGTTGCTGAAGCTTCCAAAATCTTTGGATCTGACTCATTCATCAGAACCTATTAAGTTTTGCTCTTCTATTCCTACTGTAGAAGCAAGGTCTTCCCTGAAGCCGGACCTTACTCAGCTCCTATCTCCATTTCTCCAGGAAAGGTTCTTTCATCTGTCCTCTAGGCTGACATTGGCATCCTCTTCCTTAAGGTTCTTGTGGTCAACAAAGAGACTGTCCAAGGCAGATGTTTACAGGATGATGAGGTTTTTGAGGATCTGTGTTCAGATGGGAGTACTCCCTGCACCTCCCACTATTAGAGGACTATGAACTTTCCCTTCAGCCCTCTTTTCGTTTCTCCTTTATGAATCTAACCTGCGGTTCCTGTGACTTTGGATCTAAATGATTCCTGGGGACAGCTTGCATTGGACCAATAGTATAGGCTTCCTTGACTCTGACAATATCTCTTACTTGTTTGACTCCAACAGCATTGGATCTTATAGAGTCCCAGAGTCTAGGGTCAACTCCAAGGCTCTCAGATCCTTCTCTTTTTCTCTGAGATTTGGCTCTTGACAGCTTGACTCCAGTGTTTGCCTTTTAGCCAAACCGTATCAGGTCATAGATTGCCTTTGTCAGGTTCTTTGGATCTCACTGGGCTGACTTCAGGATTGGCTTTGGGTTTTGAGGCCTTTGAAAGAGTACTGTGTAAGTCCAGAGATGAGGTATATATCCAATGCTAGGGACCATCCCGACTTCTGCTGAAATCTATGGACCCTCCTCCTTCTGCTTCTCCTGTTTCTAATGGAGACCCAGCTTTGAGAAGTTTTGATAGAGTTCTCATTATGGTCTCCCCATCTGCTTCAGAGTCTTCTCTGGTGCTTCTCACAGCACAAGTACAGAAGAAGCACACTTGCAAAAGGAGGCATATTTATTCCCCCAGGAGTCCCTCACTGAGGATACTGATTTCAAGAAAGGGGAGGGTTCCTGTAGATCCCCCTGGAAAATGTCTCTTTGGAGACATTTTGTAATTGGTGAGAAAGAAGGGGGATAGTCCACAAATGCCCCCTTCAATGAGGAATCTGTTTTTCTCGAAGCCTTCAGAGCTGGCCAATCTACTTCCTGGTGGTTTCTCCTGCTGACAAATTTATGGATTTGGTTTGTCAGTGGGCTTTGAAGAAACCAGATGTGGTTGAACCAGTTCCCTGATAACTGGATAAAATTTTGGTATCCCCCTAAAGACAGGCCATGCTGGAGCAAGAGTCCAACTGTGAATTCCATTTTGGTAGCAGCAGCCACAAATAAAGAGCTTTCAGAGGAGAGCTCAACTGTCCATCCCCTAATGTGGATTCCAGAGCTTTGAACAGATTTGCAAAGGAGGGTTTATGCTTCAGTGATGTTCTCTTTAAGGACTCTGAATTATTTGGCTTACCTGACACACTTTCAGAGGGGCTTGACTAAATAACTCTCCAAGTTCCTCTCAGGATCTATAACTGCAAAGTCCCATAAAACCATGGACTCACAGTTGGCTATCCTAAAATCTCTTTCTAAATTTTCCATGCACTTCCTATCTAACAAAGTGCATGCCACTTCTAGAGCAATGGACACCGGCATTGCCATATGCAGTCACACCTGGATGCATCTCTGTGACTTTGCAAATAACTTTGTCCTTCTTAAATTCCCCTTATGATGGTTCCACTCTCTTTGGGCCCAAGGCTAAAGAAACACCTTCCAGAAATGAGCAGGATGCAAGACCCTGTCTGCCACTGGGAATCTAATTCTCCACCCCCAAATTACTTTCTTCAGGAATCAGAAAGAGAATTAGAAGGCATTGTTTTTGTAAATCACTGGGTTTTATACATGACACTTCTGGCAATAGACTTCCCAGAGGCAGAGAGGGAAATAATAACAATGGATGTCACCCTTGTGACAGAGGGTGTCTGTAGAACCAAGAATTACAAGATCCCCTCAATGCAAACCCTTCTAATGCTCCTGTAGGGTTCCCTGATTGCTGTACTCTGGAGTCATTTGGGGTGATTATCTCTGCGCCTTATAACCTGGATAAGCATTATCCAAGATATGTGGGCGCAGAGAATAATAACCAGAGGCTACATCATTCTCTTTCTTTCCCTACCCCCAAAGTAAAAAAAGTCTTTCTGACTTTCCACCCTCCACAGGGGAAAGCAGCAGCCCTAGAAATTATGAAGCTGATAGACAAGCAAGTCATCAGGTCAAATTCTAATAGACCCCTGTTTTCTTTGATGGCATATTGGAAAGGGATGGTCTCTAGAAGCATTTTAGAGGCAACTACTCTGTCCTCTTTACATACCTTTACAAAACATTACAAACTAAATTCCTTTTTCAGGTCCAGGGCTTGCTTTGCTAAGACCATTCTCCAGGGGCTGCTGGATCCATATCCTTCCTCCTCTTAGGTAAGACAAATTTTGGTAATCAACCCAGATAGCCAAAGGATACTGCAGCAGTGAGAAAGAGGAACATAATACAGTTGTGCAATTTGTACTTAATCATAACAGTAGCTGTTTGAGTTACTTACTGCTGCAGTAGCTGCACCTACCCCCCATCCGCCTTCCTGATTATATATTTTTTGTTTGGGATATAACACTTTTGTTTCTATTATATATTGTTTTGTTTTTCTAGATTAGAATATTCCATCTGTTGTTATGGGCTAGAAAGTCCTGAAATAATTCTTAAGTATTCTACACTCTGACAGTTGATTTCCTTCCACAAATGGGCATCTAATCAGCACTCAGAGTGAAGGCATGGGAGGGAGCCAGAACTTTGTGAAGCTGGCCAGTTCTTGCTGTATCCTGGGCAGGATACAACCCACATAGCCAAAGGCCACTGCAGCATGAGGAATCTGAATATCTGTTATGGTAAGTCCAACTTACACACTGGTACATTGTGGTACGTCTGCTTACATTGCTGTACTTTTCTCATAGTGATATGTTCAAAAATATGCATTTTGAACTCCTTAGTCACTGAGTTCCAAAATCCTTTAAACCTTTTGTTCTCCATAAAATATACTGTGCAGGTTTCTTCACTACGCATACCTTGCACCTTCTTTCTGTTTCCTGTTCATATTTCATTTCAGCTTTTAGTGGTATCTTGCTTAACAATCTACACAAAAAATCTGCCCATTCCCATGTCCTTCAGATCTTTTATAGCTCTCCATGCATTTTTCAGTGATGCTGAATTCTTACCATTCATCTACTCAACAAAATGTGGTCATGGAATTGTCATACCACCTCCAGCTCTTATTCTCCATCTTATTTTTGTTTTTGATGTCAAATTTCTTACAGTTTTCTTGGAAATGTTATGTGGCACCTTTTGTCCTTTTTTGGAGATTGATACCAAATTCAAAATCTTTTCATTTCTTCCTTATAATAAAGTTAATAACCCTGATTATTTCTCCTGCTTCTATGTACTACCTAAAAAGTGTAGTAAACAGAAATAAACCATTGTGTTAATCAGTCCTGCTGCACCTTAGTCTTTACTATTTAAAAGAATTCCTAGTTTCAACAAGTTTAAACTTGAACTCCATATTATTCTAAGGTATAGTTATAAGCTCAACGTCTCTGTCAGTTACAAATACAGAAACATTGCCTACATAGTTCAGCTTCATCAGCAAGACTGAGGATCATAGGGTCATATGAGGTTACTAGACAAACAGCCCCAGGACCTTACAAGCCTAGCCAAGTTCAGTTCATGTTCTCAAGGGTGTCTGGTTAAGCAGACACTAAAATCAGCACCTATTGCCCCTGTCCAAGAGGGACACAGGTGGAACCCCTGGGATGAATTTCCAATTACCCATCCAATCGTCCAAATTGCACTTAAATAGGGCCAATGAGGGGCTTTGTTTAACATGAATAGAAATCTTGTTCCATAGGTGGAGCAACCTCTGTGTGACAAATGTGTCTCTTCAGCAAGTTCTGTTGATGTCACATACCAGGTTAAGGTCCTTTAAATGAGTGACCAGCGTGCCATTTCATTTGCAAATGTGCAGCATTTCCATTAAAGCTGGGTCAGACATTGCTCTGTATGCAAGGCACAGGTCACCTCTGAGCAGTCTGTATGATACAGAGTAAAGTGACAATGATTTCAGTCTGTCCGCATAAGACGGATCTTGAAGACCCTGAATTTTGTTAGTAAGGAACCTTTGTGGTCTCTCAAGTCGCTGCAGGTGTTTGGAAAGGAACATATCAAAGGGAGTGTTGCACTCTATTATTGGCCTGATGAGGGAAGAGTAGAGACAGGTTATAAACTCTTTTTTTCTGGAAACAATACCCTTACTTATGAGATGAGCAATATAAAATGCCCTTCTTACCACTGTGGAGACATGGTGATCGAAGTTAAGGTTACTGTCAACCTGTGTGCCCAGATCTCTGACCACTGACTGTGTGCTTAGGGTATTGCTGTTGATGTGGTAATTTTCAGGAACATCACCCTTGCTGAAGGAGATAATAATGCATGTTTTTATATTAAGTGTAAGACCATGACTTTGGCACCAGTTATTAGTCTGCTTAAGACTGTCTTGCAGGAGGATGACATCACTAGGGGTTTCAATGATTACTTCCAGTTTGCAGTCATCATCAAATTTTGTCAACCAGAGTCCTTTAGTTTTAGTCTGTACTTCGGAGGAGTAGATTCTGAACAGTAGGGGTCCCAGAACCGATCCCTGTGGATATGGTTATGGGTCTGGTTATGGGTCTGCTGGAGTTAAGGCATATATAAAAACAAATAGCCTAAAGGTTTTCTATAATTCAGTTGTGTTTTATGTATTTTAATACTCTTTCTCACTATTTCCTAATGCACATTTTTAGTGTGACTGATGTCCCCAAAATGTAAATATCCAGTCATGGTAAAAAAACCTCCAATGTTTGTAGTTCACCTACACTTTTACTTTTCTTTTGGCTCAAATACAGACCAAAATCCAGTAATCATCTTACCTCTGTTTCTCAATTAGGACAACATCATCTCTTTTGGATAACATAAACAGGATACATAGACCTTACTCTATTTCGCATGGTGCTACAGCCACTGTGTTTTGACAATGTGAAGAAACTAAATACATTATTAACACAAAATTATTACCACTACATGGTTATCCTTGATTAACACTTCTCTCAACCATTATCTTTGGAGCTTTCCAAGCATTAAATAATACTTTAATTCTAGTCTTCTAATATAACTTTGTTAGTAAATGTATTGATCTATTTCCAGTGTTATAAGCTGCTATAATTTTCAATGCCTGTGCACAACA
Organism: Protopterus annectens; assembly: GCF_019279795.1. Taxonomy (NCBI): domain Eukaryota; kingdom Metazoa; phylum Chordata; order Ceratodontiformes; family Protopteridae; genus Protopterus; species Protopterus annectens. The sequence continues at coordinate 257,262,966 of NC_056737.1, forward strand.
GACATTCTCACCTGCCTTCTCAAAATCACACATCACATTCTTACCTTCTTCCTTAACTGTATGCCACTCTCCATCTTTTTATTAAAGTCACTGCTTCCAGCACATCTTTTTTAATACCAAACCCTACATTATGTACAATACTTATTACTTTTAGACCCTCACTTGGCAATATTTTCTTTACTATCCTGTAGAACCAGTTATATAAGATAATAGGCCTCCTTTTTAGGTTAAGTTTGCCATAGTTTTTCCTGATCAGTTTTATACTAACTTGACAAGTCTGTTCCTTCTGCAAACCATTACACAATCATGTAGTAATTTCAGAAAAATAACTATTTTGTCAGTCATGTTTCTGTAAGATTAATTCCTTATTTCACCCAGTTCCAGTGCACTGTCACACTTCATTGTGCCTATAACTGCATCTAATTATTGTCTGTTTATAGGTCTATATTTTGTTCCTGACCACGTTTCTTCACATACCATTGTTTAGAATGAGGTTGTTAGTACTGCCATACACCATTTCCACAAATTTATGAACTGTGGCCATAATTGTGGTACACAGCTCAGCCTCACTCCTCTGTATGTTTTTTTTTTTTTTGGGCACACACTACAGGCTTCATTTTTCAAAATTCTTGCTATACAGTCTTCATAATTTTGACTGTTTTTCCAGAAATAGTGATGCTTCTTCTTCTTTTCTGTCCTTTTGAGTAAAACGTTAGCTTCATAGCAGTGCCTTCATTCTTAATTTTATAAATCAGCCTTTCCTTCAACAGTCATACTTATTATGTTCCAGTGAGGTTTCAGTATCTTTCACCAGTGACTTACACCCTGTTGTATTTGATTATAAAGCATTTTGAATTTGCAATACTTTTGTTCATATTTTATTTTAAAATTCAATCCATTATTACCCCCCCCCAAGTATTACAAAACTGTAACATACTCACATGGCCTTGCCACGGTGCCACAATTAAAGTCTTAAAATCATCAGTATCAACATAGAAACTATGAATTTATTACAAATGTTCCAGTTTTTTTTTAAGATTGTGTTCTTTCTCCCAAAATGAAGATGAAATTAATGTGATCCGAAAAATAAGCATCTTTTATTTCCCACTGTGTCTTCCATACTTTCAAAAAGTGCAGAATTCTATTTCAGTAGTTAGCTGTCCTCTGTTATACATCATTTTACACAGTTATACGGTCACCGGTCAGTATTTCTTCACAGTTATCTTTGTGTTCTTCATCTTCCTCACCTACCCCATCAGTATGTAAACCATATTTGTTTTTCAAGGACAATTCTGGTACATCCTTTGGTGCAGAGTTATTCCACACCTTTATTTCTGAAACAGTGCCACCCATAGTAAATTTGTGTGAATTAGTAGTATGAAATATGAAGTCTCACAGCCTAGCCATACATATTCTCAGTATAGCTTTTGGTACAGATCATCTTGCATTATTTTAAATTATGCACCTTCCCATATTACGAGCAGTATTTTTAGATAGTTAAAAACAAAATGTTTGAAAAATCCTCAAAAGTAGCAGGAGTTAGGTTATTCCCAATATTGGATAGCACATCTTCTGCCCTAAAAAGTAACTGTACTAGCTAAATGGATATTAGCACCATTCAAAACTTCCAAAGAAGCACAAACCTGCCACACTCCAGTCTGTAAATGTCTTTCATCATAGAACAGTTAAACATCATAAACAGCAGGACAATTTTCTGAAAAATGTCCTTAATGCTGCCCGCAGTGAATTCTGCAGAGTAAAACTTGAGTACTCTGTTCTATTAGAATGTTTGGCAGGTACAGCATAGTTATTACATGGGGCATCATTTTTCTTGTTTCTCTAAAAAGTCAAATGTTTTAAATGTCACTTTGCAAAAATGTTCACTATCCAGCAGTGTTAATACCCTTAAATTTTAAGCAATAAACCCCAAGGACAAAACAACCCTATCCAAATGTCCTATCTGTTAACAAGTTCTTTTTTATGTGATAATCTCCCCACTGGTTTACACAATCCATAGCTCCTCTGCAGCATAGTTGAGTTAACTGCTGCTGCTGCTGCCCTCACCGCTGCAGCATAAGTTCATCCTAGGGACATTGCAACCCCTTGCTGTAGGTGCATACTAGAAAATGTCTCATTCTTTGCACACAATAAGTCCTCCATATCTTTCTTATGGATAGATAATTTCTGTGCAGATGATACAATACTTAAGGGGGCAAGACAACAGAGATTCATCACTTTCACAGGAAAGCTCCAGGCCATTTGTTTTCCTTCAAGAATTGAAAAGGAGCTAATTAGGCAGTCCACCCATTATGAGTTGCATATGTACTGGCTTCAGAATATTAACAATATCATCCTGTGCAGCAAACAGAGAATTTAATTCCACAGTATGATCAGAAAAAGCATTCTCCTCAGTGTCTTCCATGCTGTCATCGTCAGCTATCATTTTCCATCCAGCAGAATTTAAGTTGGGCATGACTATAGTAAGGGAAGTTCCCTGGTTTGTTTGTTTGCGTCTTTCGGCTTTTCCCGGTTAGGGGTCGCCACAGCGGAACTCCGGTCCGCTAATGATTGGCAGTAGATTTTTATGTGCTGGGTTGCCGGGCCTAATGCACAACCTTCAATGAAGGAACGCCCATTCACGTATGTCGCAACACAGAAGACGCTCTAACTGAGAATCGAACGGGCAACGTCTAACTGTGAGGCGACAATGCTACCGCAGCACCACCACCGCAGTACAAGGGAAGTTCCCTGGTACTCAGTCCAAATTAGTATGAACACAACCTTGTCAGTCACCTGAGAAACAATCACTGACTTGGCTTGACTAACCTGGTCAAAATAAATAATGGAATAGAATAATGACATTAAACTGCATTGGATAGGACAGCACAGCAAAGGTGTATTAAACTTTTCAGTCTTGCAAGTCATTTTATGTGGTTTGTGGTTAAAGAAAAGCTAAAATGGTATGATATCTTGTCTTTGCATGCAATCTTTTCTTTCTGGTTTTGAAAAAACAGAATGGGTAAGTTATAGATGACTAAAAATAGTTGGAAACACTCTCTCCTGATTTAGCCTTAGAAAAGCAGATAAAGGGCTGGTTAGTTTTCCTGAAATGCTTGGTACAGTGTAGATAGAATTGTAACTGGTGATGAACATCCAATAGATGTAAGGTATATTTTCATAGATTCATAGAGTAGATAGAATTGTAACTAGTGATGAACATCCAATAGATGTAAGGTATATTTTCATAGATTCATAGAGTAGATAGAATTGTAACTGGTGATGAACATCCAATAGATATAAGGTATATTTTCATAGATTCATAGATTGTTACAGGGCTTATGACCTGGGGTGCCTTTTAACCTTTTCATGAAAGAATAATGATGTCCTGTATCCAAATAGGACATTGGGGGCCAGGCATTTATAAGCTACCTCTGTCCATAAGGGACATGGGCAACTGACCCAGTGTAAATTTCCTATTCCCCATCCACTGGTCTAGGTTGCTCTTAAACTGGGTAATAGACAAACTCAGCTTCACATGAATGAAAGCCTATTTCATAGGAGGAGCAGTCTCTCTGATTCATATCTGTCTCTCCAGCATGCTATGTTTAAGTCACAGACAAAATTCAGGTCCTTAGACCATGTATTTTTGGTACTCTTTAACTTATGAATATGAAGGAGATTCATAAGTGTGGGGTTTGCAAATGCCTTGTAAGCCAGGTGTAGATCACCCCTCAGCAATCTGTAGGAGACTGAGGAGAGGGAAAGGACTTTAAGGCACTCTCCATAAAGCAGGTTTGTTATACCTTGCATTCTTTTTGTAAGGAACCTCTGAGGTTGCTCTAGTTGTTGCATATGCCTGGTCAGGTATGTACCAAAGGGACCATTGTACTCTGTGATTGGTCTGATAAGGACAGAGTACAGTGGGATAATGACCTCTTTGGACCTGGATGCCATGTCTTTATTTATAAGTTGCACAACGTAAAAGGATTTCCTCACCACTGTGGTTGAAGGTAAAGCTACTGTCAACATGTGTATCCAGATCTCTTACCAATGGGTCAACTCATAGGGGCATATTATCAACATGATAATTAGCTGGAATGGTTGACTTCACAAATGGTACAACTATGCATTTCTCAGCATTGAGTTTGAGACCATGCCTTTGGCACCATTTGTTAGAGCTAGGCCTACTTGAAGAATGCCAGTGCCTGCAGGGGAGCTGATGATAACTCCCAGCTTACAATAATCTGTAAACTTAGCCAGTCATAAACCTTCAGCATTTGCTTCCATTTCAGAGAAATAGATGCCAAAAAGGAGCAGGCCAAGTACTGAGCCCTGGGGGACTTTGCTAGTGGCTGGCATCTTGGTGGAGGTGGCCTCACTTATTTTGATCTCTTGGGTCTTATCAGTGAGCCAGCTGGCTCTCCAGTAGGTAAATAAAAGGGTTTATACCTAAATTAGGTAGCTTGTCTATAATGCCCGAGTGGGGTATTGTATCAAAAGTCTTGGCTAGGTCAAGGTAAGTTGTGTGCACAGTCTTGCCTTCATTCATTGCTTTGGTGACCCCCTCAAAGAAGTCCACCAATTTTAATAGTCATGACCTTCCTTTAACAAAGCCAAACTGTGATGGGTCCAGTGTTTGCAGGTTACCTATGTCCTCATTTGTCATGTCCATAATGATTTTTTTTCCATGGCCTTACATATGGGTTTGGTCAGACTTATGGGCCTGTAGTTACCTGGATCAGTAGTTGGACCTCCTTTGTGCAGGGGAATGACTGTAGCCATCTTCCATTCCTTTAAGTGCAAAACCTGACTGTAAGCTCCAGTTGAAAAGTGATTCAAGGGGACCAGAGAAGTCATTTTTCATGCTATTTATTAAGCATCCTGGGATGTTTTGGGGTCCATCAATGCAGTATTTTTTACATGGAAAGTGCACTGATGACTTGTTCCCCAGTAGTGGGAGGATTGTGGTATGCTGTATTTCCTTTGGACTATCAATGGGGGAGTAGGGGGGAGAAATTTTAGCTGAACCTGTCAGCCAAAAAGTTAGCAATGATGTCCAGTTTATTGTGGGTGATGTCACTTATACCAAGTTCTGGGCTTTGTTGCATATTTCCCCTGAGGTTGCAGACATAGCTATAGAAAGCTTTGTGATTGTCCTTTGCCTGAGAAGCTATTTTTTCTTCAAATTTAGCCTTTGAAGTATTAATTGGCCTTCATAGCTGCCTGTTTAGATTAGTCAGGGGCTTTTAGTATCTAGGGCTTTATCCCTACGCTTGGCCAAGATTTTTTTCTTTTGTTGTATAACCGATTGACATTGTGATTCCACCAGGGTGGCTTGTCTTTTTAGTTTGTCTTATTCTTAATATGAGTGGGCACAGCTTGCTCTATACAGCTGCCAACATGTCTGTACAGAGATTTTGTAAATAGCTCAGCATATGCTATGGTGTTTACTGGGTTTGGGAGTGGTTAGAATTTAGCTAAGGTGTCGCTTAATAGAGACATGTTAACCTTGGAACAGTTTCTGAAGTTTTTTTTTTTTTTTTTTGCTGGGTCCCTAGATTTAATTTTCATTTCAATCAATACTGCCTTATGATCAGATCTGATGAGCGAAGTCATTGCACTGGGTGAGGAACATCTCTCCCCCATGTTCATGAGTACAAAGTCAAGGATGTGTGTACCCATGGTAGGAGACTGGGCCAAATGTTCCAGGAAGTTGGTATTAACAAAGTTTAGGAATTGCTGGACTTATACATTACAAGTGGCATAGGATTTCTAATCTATAGAGTGGTAGCTGAGATTCCACATGAATATTGTATTGGGTTGAACAGTGAGGGACTCTAGTACATTGAGATAGGTAGTATGGGTTTCCTGGGACATGGAGGGGGACTTATAAGTTGTAAAGATATGGTATGAGACCCTGTTAATGGTGAGTTCCACATGTTTGAGTTCCAGTGAGTAATATACTTTAACTAGTTGGGATGTGAGGCTGTTTTTAATATAGACTAAGACTCCTCCACCTTTAGTTCCCTCCTGTGCAGTAGCTGGTCTAAAGATGTGAAGGACATTATAACCTTGCATTGCCAGGGTACTCTCTGCAACTTTAAACTATTATTTCATTACTGCACAGATGTCTACACTCTCAAAGGAGTTGGAGCCACTAGGTGCATCTAATGACATTTTATTAGTGGTCACTTCAGAAAAATATGGTCTGGCTGTATTATTCCTTACAGCAAAGACCTACCTTCTGTTATTATTTAACAACTCCAAATTGTAGCCTCTATCATAGAATTCAAGATGCATTTCATCAATCTGTTTTATCAAATCATCCAGGTTTTGTATTAAGCCTACTTGCTCTCAAAAACTGGATACTGTTTTCCATTGTTGTATTGTTGGAACTCTGCCAGGTGGTTACCAGTTGTTTTTTTGTATTTTTACTTTGTTCTGGTGCTATCAGGCACAGTATAGAGGAAGCTAGTTAATTGTCCAGTCAGCGCTAATGCGAGGTTGAGAACTTTGTTGAAAATTCAAGAGAATCCGTTTCTAGCTAACCTTCCATTTACAGCCACAGGGCTCACTGGTGAGTTGTGGAATGAATTTTTTATCAACTATTTCTCATGACGTTAAAGATTTAGAAAGGAAGGTACAACTTCATAAGAGACTGCAGTGGCAATGCTTAAATTTTGAAGCTTATTTGGCAATGAATATTGTAATGAGAGGTCTTCATATTACCAAAATGCCCACCGATGGTAATAGCTATCCAGACCTATTGAAGTAGCGGAAATGACTTAATTTAAAATTAAGCCATGATTACATGAATGACTTTTTTCTCTAACATCAAAAAAAGCTGATATCAGAGATAGTGCACTTAGACAATAAGATTGTTTCATCCAGTGATTTTCAGTGTGTATCTTCTATGTTCATGTGTATACTTGACTCACTAACAAGATATGAAAATGACATCATTGTTACAAAGAAAAAGAAAATTGTTCAAGATCTTAATGACTTTAAGAATGGCCATATATTTCCATGGCCAAAGTCAGAATTCAAATGGGACACCAGGGGAACAACCAATGAGGACAGTAGATCAACCCATGAGTAGATGTGAGGTAGAATGTAATAATGTACAACCAAAAATAGTAAATAGTGTTTTAAATTTGTCTTCTTTTGTACTGACCCCTTCTATGTATGATGCTTTAAACAAAGGTCTTAATTTTATACCTTCAAGTTGTGGCTATGTAAGTAAAGCATTAACAGAGTTATGATTATTTGTTGGGAACTGAATTTGAAAACTTTATTTAAAGGAAATGCATCTGTTAATAATTCTAAGTGTAAATGAAAGAGCTGTTTTACACCTAGTAGTCAACCTCTAATTAGTACATTTCAAAGCGTGTGAAAAACAGCTATATGTGCTTTTTGACAATGATGGTTCTGACACATATTATAGCCTTTCTAAAGATGAAATATCAGCTCTACAATAATTGCATGCTAGTAATGATATTATAATTAAACAGAGTGATAAAGGGGGAGCCATTGTAATAATAGATAAGATAAAGTATAATGATAGTATGTTGGAACTATTATGTGATACTGATACATTTCATGTTATGTATTATATATTTGAACAGCAGATGATGCATAGATGGAAAGCCCATTTATATAATTTGCAATTGTCTAATTCAGTATCATTGGATGATTATGCATTTATGGATTTTTCATGCCCTGTTGTTCCAGTCATGTATGGATTGCCTAAGATTCATAAAAATATTAATACACCTCCTGTGAGACCAATTGTCTGAGGCTCATGATGGTTTACACTATTTATGTCAATATATTAGGAAAATGTTTTAAAACTGACTCTAATGTATGCTAAAAGCTTTATTAAAGATACTCTTGACTTTGTTACACAATTATATTTATGGCAATCTAGTTCTATGCAGGATTCAAAACAAGTTAATGTTGGACAGCTTATTTTTGTTACTCTAGATGTGAACTCCCTTTTCACCGTTATTCTGAATGAATATGGGATAGGAGCTGTTGGGCAACAGTTATGTATATATACTAATAAATCGGCTTCTGAGATAGAAACCATTTTTTTATTATTAGACTTAGTGCTGAATAATAATGTATTTTTATTTAAAGAACAATATTACCTTCAAGTAAAGGGAGTTGCAATGGGGACATCTGTCACCAACACTTACATGAACATAGCGTTATCTATATATGGGAAGATCACATGGGAAGATCACATGGGATCACCCATTACCAACAGTTCAAAAGATAGATGCTAGAAAACTGGATATAATGGTCCATGAAAAGAAGACAAAAGTAACACTGATCATTGAAATCGTCAACCCAATGACTACAGTGTCTTGCATACAGAGAGACACAAAGTCACAAAATATCAGGATTTTCAGGCAGAAACAAGAGCAATGTGGAAGAAAGATACCCAGACAGTTCCAATTGTAGTAGGAGCAATGGATCTTATAAAAAAGAATCTACAATCATATTTAGATATGTTACTAATACAAAACAACTGTTGAACCAACAATATAAAGCACCAATTCCTGGTGCAGGATAAATGATATGTGGTGCAGCTTGAACAGGAAAAACTTTTATTAAATGAAAAGAATCCACTGGTTAAGCGCTTTCATCTGTTCATATACAGACTTCCTCAGAACCAAATAACCCATCTCTGACACAGTTTATATAACCAGTTTGGCGCCAAAATTTTAAAAAGCCTTAAAGAAACATATGTTCTGCTATTCCACACATATAAGTGACTAATACATTTTATCTAAACACTTGATCTTAATGCTTATAAACTGTATGCATTATATTATATAATTATGAAAATATAATATGAAAATATAAGAATATGAAAATTAACTATGATTAATGCAATTTAAGTTGGATAATATCAATAAGACATATATTAAAAGTAAGGTAGGAAATTGTAATACTAAACAAGTAGTATATCTTGCAAAATGTGTTGTATGCCCAGCATTCTACATAGGTAAGACGGAGAGGAAATTTAAAAAAAAGAATATATGAACATTATTATAAGATCCAGACTAAAGATATGAAGAATGCTTTGTATAAACACATACTCAGCAAAGGGAACCAACACAATTTTAAATTTTCCATTTTAGAACAAATTGACAGTAGTGTATGTAGGGGTAATTGGAAAGTGTATTTAGCTATGATGGAAAGTAAGTGGCAGATATTCACGGATGCCACAAGCTTTCCAGGTATCAATGACAGTATTAGTATGAAACACTTCCTTATTCTTGAATAAATTGTGGTTGCTATGGCAGTGTTTAATAGCAAATAGTATATATGTTCATTTGTTACACATTTTTAAATATGATATTTTTAAATATGATATATATATATATATATTTTAGATATGATATACTTATATTTATTATACATATTTATTATATATTTATATATTTGAATATAAAATATTGATTTTTAATTATTATTGTATAGATATGGTCACAAATTTTTTTATGTGAATTTTTTATGTGAATCTTTATGTGCATTCATTGTGTATTTAACACCATATACAAGTATTTATATTATCATAGTTAATTTTCATATTCTTATATTTTCATAATTATATAATATAATGCATATAGTTTATAAGCATTAAGATCAAGTGTTTAGATAAAATGTATTAGTCACTTATATGTGTGGAATAGCAGAACATATGTTTCTTTAAGGCTTTTTAAAATTTTGGCGCCAAACTGGTTATATAAACTGTGTCAGAGATGGGTTATTTGGTTCTGAGGAAGTCTGTATATGAACAGATGAAAGCGCTTAACCAGTGGATTCTTTTCATTTAATAAAAGTTTTTTCCTGTTCGAGCTGCACCGCATATCATTTATCCTGCACCAGGAATTGGATGTTACTAATACATGTAACCCCATACGAATTGCAGAAGGAGTCATTACTGGTCACATTGCTGGTGCTGTAAACAGCACTTTTGGCTGACATCAAAGATTGAAACAATATTAATTTCATGAGTGGGGTCCATTCCCATCATGATATTAGAAACCCCAAAGATTTGTAGAAATTAAAAAAGGAAGAAGAATATATTTTTGATAAAAATTGTGAATATGGTAAGAATGCACAGTTTTACAAATGTTTTGTCGATGATGTCTTTTTGACCTGAAATGGGAGTGCTGAAACTCTGCAAGATTTTTTTAGGTACCTGAATTCTACTATTTCTTGAGATTTAAACTTACATCTTCAAGGATAGAAATTATTTTTTTAGATATTACTGTGTTTATCCAAGCGGGAAATACAGATACTAGGATTTATAGGAAAGAAGTACAAACATCTGGATATCTACATAGTAAGAGTAAGATTATGTACCCCCCCATGTTTACAATGGTATTGTTCATAGCCAGTTTTTGAGAGAAAGCAGTCTTTATACAAATCTGGATGGTTCAATAAAACTGATTAATGTAATGTATTTTGAATTCTATGTTAGAGGCTACAATTTGGAATTGATAAATTATTATTTATTTTACATTTGTTTACTGGAAAAGCCCAACTGGACACAGATCCTTTTTTAGCGGAGGCATGGGGAGAAAAGCTCCACATACAATATAAAACATTAACAACTGACAATTATATATACATAAGACATTTTGAAAAAAACATCATAATAATGTTATTGCAGTAGGACATTACTAATCATAACAAATCCTAAATACATGTACACTATTAGGAATCTCATGCATAAATAAATAATAATACATAAATAATAATAATAAATAATAACAGAAGGAAGGTCTTTGCTGAAAGGAATAATACAGCCAGGCCATATTTTTCTGAAGTGACTACTAATGAAATGTCATTGGATGCACGTAGTGGCTCCCAGTCTAAAATAAGATACTGTTTAAAATATAATACACTTACTGGTAAGATTAGAAATATTATTAAACAAAATTGGTCCATATTGTGTTCATCTAATAGTGTTAAAGAAATTGTGGGATATCGACCATGTTTTACCTATAAAAGAGGAAGAAATTTAAGACAACTTTGTTTTAAATATCTGTATATGAAACCTAAGATTAGAATAGCAACTAAGGGTACAGTAACATGTTTGGCTTGTCAGTTTTGCAAATATATTAATAAAAGTACTGAATTCATACAGCCTGTTACTAAGAAAGCCTTTTATTTTCTTTCTTTTGCTACATGTAAAACTAAGAATGTTGTTTACTTAGCTACCTGTGATAAATATTCCTCATTTTATATTGGCAAGACCAATAGAATGTTCAAAGAAAGAACAGCGGAACACCTTTCTGATATACGTAGGTAGAGACTAATGCCCTAATCACACATGTTATGAATATGCATTGATATAGCTTTGAATTTAGAGTTCTTACAAAAATAAGTAAAATTCTCAGGGAGTGAAATATTGTGTTAAACACAGAGAATATAGAATATAAATGGATTAATTATTTTTATGCAGATGCATATCCTAGAATTAATGAAACAGCGAGCATTAAACCTGTATTGAAAAAAAGATCTCTTTATCTGTAATTGATTATTAGTCAGTTAGCATCATTGAATTATTTAATTATATATGGCTGCATCTGATTGTTGCATAATTTTATCTGTGATATATAAAATGGTGATCGTTTTAGTATTGTTATTAACATTGAGAAAGTATGTATCTCGAAAGCTCTGCTGCATTAAACTTTTTTATTTTACATAGTTCTGCCTGTTTTTTGAGTTCCTTTCCTGTTTTTCATTGTTATATAGTTGGAACTTTGCCAGGTGGTTACCAGTTGCTTTTTTGAAATATTGTCCCCCCTTGGATTGACACCAAAAGCTAAGCCTATTGTTAAAATCAATTATTTTCTGTTGGTAACATGACATCATCCTTAGAGAAGGTAGTATGCTGCCCAGTGCTTGGCTCATACCTGCCTGAGACACATAATCAATGGGCTTGATCATGTCTTGCTTCATATTGTCAAGCGAGGTACGTCTCAGGTCATTAACACTCATATGGTCTATGATAGAGTTACACTGGTGCCTGTGAAACAATGACCTATGTGTCTGTGTAACTTGATAGATCCTAGCCCTGGAAAGGCAGCTAACTGTGATTCTGTCCTTACTCAGTGTGGCGAGGGGGACATAGGTATGCCTCACTACAGAATCAGCAATGAGCAGGAAATTTGACTGTGAGCTGGTTAGCCTTAAGGCCACAGTAGTAGAGGCACTGACACAGTGTTACTGTATAAAGCTGTGGGTGGTGTTTTAACAGAGTGCCTATGTGATGGCAGAGGACCCTTTTTTGATTGTGCTGTGCAGGAGGCCTTAGTGTTTTAGGAACGTTACCTGTAAGTGCCTCAGCATAAGTAGTTTTATGTGTAGGGTCTTTATCCTGTGCAGACGGTGTGGTGTAAGTATCTCTGGTGTAGACTATATTATTAGTTTTGCTTGGATGAAAGAGTTTTTCCTCCAGCATTAAAGTATATTTACACCTGTGGCATACTATATCTGCTTTATTAAGAATAAGTGGGTTGTCAGTGTACATGAAGCAATTGCTACAATACCTCAGAATACCCATCTCAACCAGACTGGCCACAGAAAGAGTCGGGAAGTGCATATCCATGACTACTGATTTGCTAGGGAGGAGTGAAGGAAATTTAAATATTGAATAGGTTAATAAGACATGGAACTTGATGTGCACTGCTAAGCTATGTGCAAACTAGATGCTCTAGTTAAAAAATCTGTCTATACAGCAAGGGTATTTTAAGGGTATTTTCCTTTATATGAAAAACTGGGAAAGAAGACTGGCAAGTTAATAGCCTAATTAAATACAAAATCTGAAGCAACCTTGGGAAGAAAATTAAGAAAGATACAAAGAGAGAGAGAGAAAAACTATTTTTGTGGAATACTAGATATGGAGGTTTACGTGCTAAGGCCTGAAGTTCTGATATTCTCCTTGCTGAGATAATTGCCATCAAAAAAGTGTTTTGTAAGACAAATATTTTAGTTCAACTATGGCTGCACATTCAAAAGGTAGCTTAGAGCCTTTAATAATATGGTAATATTGTACAACGGAACAGGGGTCAAAGGAGAAAAGTACCCCCAAAAAGGATTTAGATAACTTAAAGGAGGCAATAGGAGTATGACCCTGTCCCACATAAAATTTGGAAATAGCTTCCAGTTTAGCATTTCAGTTGAAAAAGGATTCAGGAACTAGAGGAAGCTCAAATGGAAAATCTTCCACTTGCTTCTGCATACTTTCCTAGTAGAAAGCTTTTGTGATAACAACAATATCTGGAGCACAGAAAAAGAAAGCCTGGAATTTCTGGCATCATTGAAGGAGGAGAAACCAAGTGATCAGTTTCAGGGCTTTGATGCCCAGGTGTGGCTTCAAGGACATGTGAGAAATCAAATATGGAAGTGGTTTCAGCAACAAGGGAAAGTATACTAAGTGAGGCCACAGAAGGGGAACCATCTATCAATGCCAAAATGGGGCAATGAGAATTTCTGAAGGCACTTGGTTATGAGGGAAGTGGGAAGATAACCGTACAGGAGACCAGCAGCCAAGCGCAGACCAGAATATCTCTTGGTGACTCTCCCTCCTGGGGTATTAAGGCAATGTAGCTGCTGCATTTGGTATTGGAAATTATCGCAAATAGGTTGCAGCAGGGCTGGTCCCATTGGCTGAAGATGTTGGTATCCAACGATTGATTGACAGACCAGTTGTGAGGTAGAAGAATGGACATGCTCAATTTGTCTGCTAAAACTGAATTTCCCCAGATATGCAGTGCAACCAGAAAATGCTGGGAAGATATTGCGCACCCTCCAACCCTCAAGGCTTCCTGACATAGAGTAAACAAGGAATGAGAACAAATAAAATATATCTGTTGTACTTGCATAATCTATTATGCTTTTTAGCAATACTTGAAATAAAATTGCCAAGTGTATAAATGTTAATAATCTTGGACAAATAAGTGGAGAAGGGATTCAGCCTACTCCAAGTACTTCACCAGAAAAAATGAACATGCTGAAGAAGGTTTAGAATTTAAGTAAACATTTAACTGATTTTGCAAATCTGTAATATCTTTCCAATATTTGAATAGCTCTAATTTTGTAATTTTTCAAGAGAATATAATTGATCTCAAAGGTATTTCTCTTTAGTTATCTTAAATTTCTTACAAAGGAGACTTTAGAAATTAAGAAACAATGAATCTTGGTTTTAAATGAAGCCTAATATCTGATTTAATTAAGAGATCATCCAAATAATTTAACAAGGTATCTAGCTGGTTATTTTTAAAGTATGAGATTTCACCCTCTTTTAGAATGGTAAGGTGTAACCATCAAGTGTAGGCTCCAATTACTTTATCACCAAATTAAATATAAATTAGCTGATGGATCACTTGGAGCTATAATAACTTCTAAATATGGGACTAAGAAACCAAAAGAAATGTCAGTTTGTGACCAATACTTATGCACACTAAATGAAATAAAATAAAATATAAAGTCCTGTTTATTTGGGTACAAATATCTAAATGGGTGGTTAAGTTGTAAGTTTGCATTAGATTCAAAACTGAGTCAGGCGTAAGATATGAGACCTTACTTTGGGCTGGCTTTTCTGTTCTTAATAGGATTTATGATCTCCATTTCTGTTCCTGTAACAATAACACATTGGTTTTGAAAGTTTTGAATGATCTGAATTTAACATGTAAGGAAATGATCTTGCTTTTTTTTGTAAAGAGCATCTACATTCAGTAAAAGTAATGGCCTTTTTAAATCAAGAATGTCAATATTTAACTAACACATTTTCCTCTAGATCCAGTTCTGCATTTTTCAATAGTGTAAGGGCATGATCTCTTCTACCAAAACTGCAAGCCTTATAATGTTTATTTTAGCTATCCTGGTAGCAATACTCTTATTAAACTGCTTCCTTTGATTATTTTCCCCACTGGTCATTTAATGTATGAGTTTCTTATCCCACAATAAAGTACAGTTGTGTAAAATCTTACCATAACGGTAGATGTCCTTGCCTTCACCGCTGAAGTATTCATAACTTATGGGATTCCCAGCCATGGAAGCCCATTTTTCAGCCAGTCTATCAAAGCCTACCATTGCTTTAAGGTATGCTGAATGTCACCTAAATGCTCCTTGTGTAGTGTAGGGCATAAAGGTGACATTCAGGCATACCATCCTTAGAACTGATTGTACCAGTAGGAACAGCAGTCCAAGGAAATCCAAAGAGAATCTGTATATCCGGGAAGGAAAAAAGACTAGGGGGATGCAGGGAGGGAGTGAATACTGCAGTGGTGAAGGCAAGGACATCTAACATTATGGTAAGATTTTACACAACTGTACTTTGTCCATACATTCACCATTGCAGTATTCATTACTTATGGGAAAGTGCCAAAGCTCAAGAAGAAACCTGGGAGGAGGAAGCAGCTGTAGAGCCCTTTAAATAGTCATGAAGAATGGCATTAGCAAAACCAGCTCTAGCTTTGGAGATTCCATCCAACTTGTAATGTTTGGTAAAAGTATGCACAGAAGTCCAGGTAGCTGCTTCAAGAATAGAGTTAGTGTCTACGCCCTTGAAAAAGTAGAAGAAGCAAAAACTCTAGTAGAACAAGCCTTTACAGAAGAAGGAAGGCTCTTGCCATGAAAAGTTTAAAAAAAGAAATAGTCTTTGAAATACAAGTAGAAATAGTTTACTTGGAAACAGTCAATCCTAAAGACCTAGGATGAAAAGAAACAGACAACTGATCAGATTTTCTGATAGCTTTAGTCTTATCCAAATAAAATCTGAGCTGTCTATGCACGTCTGAGGTATGCAGCACCCTCTCACTGTCAGATTGTGAAAAGGGGAAAAAGTAGGCAAATTAATAGACTGATTAAGTGACAACTCATTAATCATGTTGGGCATAAAAGAAGGATTAGTGTGCAAGGGCACCCTGTCCTCATGGAGTATCAAAAAAGGTGGACAAACTATAAGGGCTTGCCACTCAGACACCCGTCTGGCAGAAGTAAGAGCTAACAAAAGAACTGTCTTCCAAGAACAATGTTGCAAGGAAGCTGAAACAGCAGGTTCAAAAGGAGCCTGAGTCAATTTCAACAGAACAAAATTAAGATCCCTGGGAGGAGGAACAGGCTTCCTGGGAGGTGTAATATTAAGGACACATTTAAGAAATTGCTTAGCCTCAAATCTAGAAGCCAAAGGAGGAGTTAAAGGCAGACAAGCAGAGATAGTTGATAGGTGGCCTTAACAGAAGAATAGGCCAAACCAGCATTGAGCAACTTACACAAATAAGAGAGAGCCAAAGAAACATCCACAGTGGGTCCAGGTAACTCAACAGATACCAAATAGAAAACCTCTTCCATTTATATAAGTAGGATTTCCTAGTAGTAGGTTTCCTGGCCTCCTGCAGGACCTGCAGCACATCCTCAGAAAAAAGGTGTCTATGAGGAATCAAAACCCACAGTGTCAGTGGAAGCTTGGACAGGTGGGGATGGATGACAGATTCCTTGACTTGTGTGAGTAGCTCCACCCTGTGAGGTAACTTGTGATGATTGCCCTTAGCTAGATGCAGAAGTAGAGGGAACCAGTACTGTTGCAGCCAAAAGGGAGTCACCAACAAGATTTTGGGAGCATCCTGTTGAATCTTGAATAAGACTCTCAGAAAGAGAGGAAGAGGAGGGAATGCATAAAGAAACATCCCCTTCCAAGAGAATGAGAGGGCATCCACCTTTCACACCAGAGGACCTGGGACTCTGGTACAAAACAGAGGAAGTCAATTGTTCAGAAGGGAGGCAAAGAGATCTACTTGAGGAGTACCCAACTGGTGAACAATGTCCAGAAACACATTCCTGTGAAGCATCCATTTGTGGGATTGAGTGAAGGACCTGGTCAGAGTGTCTGGTACAATGTTCTGATCTGAAGGAATATAAACTGCCTCAAGAGTCACTTGATACTTGACAGCCAGATCCGATGCCAGACATGCCAGCTGGAAAAGAAGTTAAGATCTTGTTCCCCCCTGTTTGTTGATATACCAAATAGCTGTGGTATTGTCTGTGAATACCTTGAGAGGCCCAAGAGAGAAAAGAGAATGAAAGGCTTGAAGAGCTAGCACAAGAGCTCTCATCTCTTTGACACTGATGTGTTCCTTCTGCTGATGAGGATACCACACTCCTTGAACCTTCACGGAGGCAAATGTTGCTCCCCATCCCACATCTGATGTGTCTGTGAACAGATCCTGAGAGGAAAGAGGAGGATGAAAAGGGAGCCCTGGATTCAGAGACAACTGCTGAATCCACCATAGAAATTTCTTCTTGAGACAAGGGAGAAGAGAAACTGTAAAGTCTAGAGGATGCGCATGTTGAAGCCACACCAACTTCAGAAGCTACTGGAACTTCCTCATGTGGAGTTTGGTCAGAGGGACCATTGGAATGATGGAAGCCATGAAACCCGGAGCTCTCAGAAACTTCCTGGGTGTAATGGAGGCCAGGGGAAGAAGAGTTTGAAAGTAAGAAATGAGAGTTAAGGCCTTTTGAGGAGGCACGGATGCCAACATCGGCACCATATGAATCCTGCAACCCAAAAAGATATGAGTCTGAGAAGGAGTCAGGGAAGACGTTTTGAAGTTTATCATGAACCCCAGGCTCTGAAGAAAAGAAATGGCAAAACTAAGAGTTTGAAAAAGGACCTCTGGAGAGGATGCCTGCATCAGCAGGTTGTCCAAGTAAGGAGATATTTGGATCCCTTGAAGCCTGCAAAAAGCAATCACAGGAGCGAGGCATTTGGTGAACACCCTTGGGGCAGTAGAAAGTCCAAAGGGCAAAGCACAGAGCTGAAAATGCCAGGAAGCAACAGAGAAAGGCAAAAACTTCCTGAAAAGAGGATGGATCAGAATACAGAGATAAGCATCCTTGACATCCAGAGACACCAGAAAGGCCTGAGGGAGCAAGAGAGGAAACAGGGTCTGAAGGGACAACATCCAAAAGGAAGGCACCTTCAGAAAAGTATTTAGATGAAACAGGTCTAGAATCAGTCTCCAAGTGCCCTCTTTTCTGGGCACTAGAAACATTCTTGAATAAAACCCCTGGCTTATCAGAGGCTAGAGACACCAAAAAGGGGTCATCAGCAGGACATTTGATCAAAAAGAAACAATCCTAAGACATCCTATAAAGCCAGAATTCTTGGGAGCTGGGGCAGAGAATTAGAAGCTTTTGTGGCATTGGAAAAAACATCCAGTAAAGCAGCCAAAACAGGACAAATAGCCACAGGTTTAGGAGATTCCATCTGCAGTAACTCAGACTACCTCTTATGGATATTAGAAACTTGGGCATAATTCCACTTAAAAAATTCCATCATCCTAGAGATTGTGTCCCCAAAGGACATTTCCTCAAAAGGAACATCAGGAATAATAAATTCTCCTCTAACCCATAGTCCAAAGAAGAAGGAATCTGGGTAAGATAAGTAAGGGATTCTTCATCAGAATCCAACTCTTCCTCAGAAGAATTCACTTTCCTGGGACTTTTAAGTGTAGAAGGGGACCAAGGAGGAGCAGGAACTGAAACCCCTTGAGGAGGACTTAATGACGCTAAAGCATTAAATAACCCCTGAGTAAATGCCTGCCACTCACTTTGTGTACCCCTAAGAGCAAAAGAAATAAGTTTAGTTTTCTCTTTCTTTTTTTAGGGAACGTCCGTCCTAGAAAACTGAGAAGGCTGTGACTCAGGACAGCATTCCACAACCACAGAAGGAACGTCTTCCCTAAAAAGAATCTGCAGAACCCCCCAGACCCCTCGGAGACAATCAACCGTGCTTCCCCCTGAATGTGTGAAACGGACGCCTGCAAAGCTTTGTTGGACATGCTGCCTGCCAAATCCTCACTGGCTTCCAATCCAGGCATGGCAGAGAAATATAAAAACGCAGCAAAACAACAGGAGAAAGGCCAGAAAATCCAAAAACCTTTTATTAAAACAATAATCTCTTAGCACCTTGGCACAGTAGCCTTTACAGAGTAAAAATAGTCACAAATAGAAAACACTCTACTTATATAACAGCATCCTGAGAGGTCGTTTTTAATCTAACAACATAGCTAGGCGAGCCTCCTGGTTTGTAACAAATTCAGGAGAAACACCCAGCAGAGGCTGGACAGTGGAAGACTTCAGTCTTACCTTTTTCACCTTCTTCTTACCTGATGGCTGACCCTCAGTGTGGGAAGTTCCATCCATTCCATCCATAGTATCTTTAGCAAGAAGCTTAAGACGCTGGTTCTCAAGATACAATGAAAGGGAAGAAAGCCGACTACAACAGGTTTTCAGGATGAACACCTGACATATTGAACAAGACGTGTGGTCATGAGAAGTTCCTAAGCAAAAAAGGCACTCATCGTGGCAGTTTTTAATGGGGAATCTGTTTCCCACACTAGCATTTACCCTTCCTGGATGACATTAACCCCCCAAACAGCACAAAAAACCCAACTGGGTACTTATCTACAGTGGTGAGGACTTCAGCAAACAATAGCAATTACTGGAATACAAACATACAGAAAAATGGATGGAGGCAAACAGACCAATGGTTAAAACAGTCTTCAGAGTGGCAGCAAAGAAGTTCTGAGGATGGTATGCCTGAACATCATCTTTATGCCCTACGCTATGCGAGGAGTGTTTAGATGACATTGACCATACCTTAAAGCAATGGTAGGCTTTGGTAGACTGAAAGCACAAATAAAAGTGGTTACCTTGGCTAACAAATACTAAAAATTGTTAAACAAAAGCCTCTGCTGGCAGGAGCAGCAAAAAAAAAACAGAGATTATATTAAAACCACCAGATATATTACAACCACCAAATTTATTAATGTATCGATTAAGCGCTTTTGTCTACATAGACCAGAGACTTCATCAGAATGAAATAACTGACACATTTCTTCACCTTAAGTAGCATAAAAATCCCTCCTATTGGATAATTACATATAATTAAAACTACCTAATTATTTAAAGAAAAAGTACAATATCATTTAAGAATAGCAATGAAAGCAATAAATACAATAAATATTGCGAGCAACTATTTTATCATCTCAAACTTTTTCTCCAATATCTGTCTCATTTTATATATTTTCCAAAAATGTTTTACTTTGCAACAACCACACATCATATGATGCAAATCAGCTTTTGAACTCTGAGATCTAGAATGTTTTCTAGGGATACCCAGTACTGGCATAGACTAAAGTTTAAGCCAGACAGATTTAAAATTGGAACCTGGAATATTCTGTCCCACCTACACTCCCATCCTTGGTAACCAAACAAGGTGATTATCAAGTTTATTTCTCACATTATGACAAACTGGATGTATCACCGGGTTTACCTAAGTGTAATAATTTAGTTATAAAGTTCACGCATTTGAACAGTAATGTGCTTCATAAAGGTCTAATCACCACTTTAGCCAGAAGTTCCTTACACTGGGGTACTTATCTTGCAGATTCATTAACAAATAATTTTACCCTCCATCATTAAATTTTTATCTTTCCAACCTGCCAGGATTGGCCAATCTGTTCTGGAAAGTGTTGTGTCACCTACTTGTAGCATATGGTGATATCACACAGCCTGTCTTAAATCACTATTCACTTTTAGTTTGCATTGCAGCCTTAAATCTTGCAGCACAGCTAGTCACCACTAAAAGGGACTGAGATGACTTGGAATAAAGAATGAAACTGCTCAAGGAGAACCCCACAACCATAATAGGGTGTCTGTTTATATCTTAATAACTGCTGGGAGATCTGTCAGAGCTAGCACTGATTCAGGATCGATTAAACAAGAAATACAAACATATACTTCCACACGAAGCTGAAATAACCACAACCGAAGGCAGTGATCCACTCAAATGTTAAATATAATGAAGCGCTTTTCGTCCGGCTATTCACCTGGACTTCTTCAGATAAAAACTTGCATACAAGTCAACTGTTATAAAACCACTACAAACATAATCATGTGTTCACATTTAAACCAACAGACTACCCTTCCCTGTTACCAGGATTCTAAAATTAACCCTATATAGACAGTTATCCAGTACATAACAAAAACACTTCCCTAAATCATATTTTAAAGTCCAATAATAAATATATGGTACAGGGGACATATACCTAAGAATACCCACATTGTATTGATGTGAAAGGTGGTCAATAATATCACAGTCCAAATACAGAGAAAGTGTGCTCAGGACCAAAACTATAGCAAAGAACAATAACCTACATTTTCCTATGGGACTAGAATGTATAAAATGCTTATACAATTGTTAGCACACCTGAAGAAAAAAAAAAAGGATAAAAAAGAAAATCACATCTGGCTTGAGTGTGGGGAATTCCAGTTGAAGTTTGTAAGTTAAAAGATGACTGTCTAAATTCTTAAAACATGCTGCAATGTGAAAGTTGCTTAGATCAGTGATTACAGATAAATGCCTACTTACTCACACAGAGTTTAAGTCAGCAAAATATAAGTTTTGTAAAGGTAAATGCAAGAATGAATATAAAGGAGGAAAAAAATAAAAGTAAATATTCTAAATATGACAAAGTTGCAGGATTCATAGGAGATGTGTTAAATCAGGTACACAGCAAGAACTAAGAGAACAACAGGACACGTATCCTTATACTGAAACATTGTCAAATGCTGTGCTATGCAAAAAACAGAGTGATATCACAGATGTTATAAAATGTGAACACAGCTTCACTGTTATACAATAAAAATATCCTACAACAAAATAGTCAAGAACATTGCACTGGGCTGTCACTGAAGCTCCTGAATGGATGAGATCCTTCTTAGGAAAACAGTCAAAGCATTCTTCTTTCTATACAAACATTGACACTGTCCATTTCATTCCATTATATTTGATTGATATTTGAAGGCGACAGTAAGCTTAGCCATTCTGCCTTTAAGTGTATTTAGCAATCTACAGCTCTTTGTATTTGTTTGCAATGAACCTCAACTTTTACCTTTATGAACCACTTTTTCACTGTTTCTGAATCCTTCCCTAGACCCCTCTTAGATACAGCAGTTATCTATTGCTGTAGCTATATTTTTTGCATTCAGCAATGAGTTTGATCCTGTTCTCTTTTCCATCAGATATGTCAGATATAAACACAATGAAGAGAATGAGATGCAGGATAGACCCCACCCCCGTGGTACTCTACAGATCACCTTCCTAATTCCTGACATTGTCCTTTTCACTACAACCATCTGTGTTTACCATTTAACCATACAGCTCTCTAGTTCCTTAGTCTAGGACCTACAATCAGCCCATCAAATTTTCCTGTCAGCCTTTGAAGAGGGACTGACTCAGAGGCCTTGATGAAATTCAGGGAGGCCTTATCTACTGGTGCTCCTCCATCAACCTCACCCTCAATAAGTCATAAAACTGGATGAAGTTTGATTGACAGCTCCTTCTTATCATTGGTTGCAATTTTGTTCTCTAGGTACATTAATATCCTACCCTTCAGAATTCCACCCATGACTTAACAGTCTTGTAGTTCACAAAATCTGCCCCTCCCCCATTGTCCAGTCTTCAGATACTTCTACAATAGCCAGTGATCTGTTAAAGATCTCCATCAGGGGGATCTGCCAGCACACTGGTCAAATGTCTGAAGAGTCTGGGAGGCTAACTATCTGGTCCATGTGCTTTATCTTCCCTAACAGCAGTCAGATCTCTCTCTATCTCTTCCCTTTCTCTCTTGGTGCTGGTCATTTGTTCTCCCCATTTGCTCTGCCTCCTTCGCAGCATGGTACCTTATCCTTACTTTACTTTGAAAAGACTGCAGTAAACTGTCTGTTCAGTAGCTCTTGGTTTTTCTTAGTCTTCTGAGCTCTCCCTCCTACCTTTGCTCAGTCTTGCTAGCTTTGTCTCTGACTTCCTGCTTTCTGTATTGTAACTGACAAACTCTCGTTTCTCTCTTGAATCCTTCTGCTAACTCACTTTCAGATTTTACCTTTGATCACCTCACTACATTTGTTGCCTTCCATTAGCCTTCTTACTCTTTGCCTTCTCCATCTTCCTACCCCTGCTTTCGACCACTTATAGGATCTATCTTTGGCCTAATTATCAGATTCAGATTCTTATGTAGCCACATTAACCTGCTTTACTTTTTCTTTTTCCCTCACATCCTTGTCCATAGCTATGCTGTTCCTGACACATTTACTCTACAGTTTGCTTCTGGTCTCCTAACACATCCTTGATCATCTCCCCAGCACGGAAAATATCCACTCTCCTAAACTCCCATACCATTACCTTTCTGTTTGAGTTCATATCTTTCCCCTTTCTCTGATCCACACAGTAGCATGACTACAGTTGGTTAATGTTTCCTTAACTTGAACATCCATGACACCTTCCGCATTGGTTAGGGTACTAAGCAGAACAGCATCCCTTCTATTAAAGCTTCATACCACTTATGTGAACCACGTGATAGTCCAAGACCACTGCCAATTACTTCCTGTCCTTATCTTGTAGTTCTGACTCTTCCATTCTGCTCCTGGCAGATTAAGACCCCCCCATGGGTATTATTCTTTTTCTAACCCTACCCCTTTATTGTCTTCACCAGCATAAAAGCTTGGCAACACTTCCTTATATTGGACAAACTTGAGTATTTAAAAATCCATGTAGGCTCATAAGTTACATACTAGGTTAGCTGCCCTTGTGGGCCATTTTAAGCCTGGCCAATTTCCATTTTTGTGCTCGAATTAACCTATCGCATTTGGTTAGAGAATGGCCTTACCCATCCCATGGTCAATAATTATACATTACCCCTAGTGAGAATAACTGGGATCATACCATAGGAAATATGAGGGGACTCATGCATGGATTAAAGCATTTAGGAGCTGCCTCTGTCCATTAGTTGTACAGGGGGCACTCCTGGGGTAAATTTTCTACTTCCCATCCATATATCCATGCTGCACTTGAATATGGATAGGGATGAACTTTTTTATGTGGATGGAGAATCTGTTCCAGTGCAGCAGTATCTTCTTTGAGATATACCTGTCCCTCCAAACTATTCTGGTGATGTTGTAGAAGAGGTGTAGATCCCTAAACTGAATATTTCTGATGCCATTTAACTTGCTGATGTGCAATAAATCCATCAGTACTGGGTTGGAGAATGCCTTGTATAACAGACACAGATCACCTATTAGGAGTCTGTAGGCAACATAGTACAGTTACATAGCTTTGAGTCAGTCCATGTAGGATGTCTTGTTTTGGCCTTCTATTCTTTTAGTAAGGTATCTCTGTGGGCATTCTAGTTATTGCATGTGTGTGGACAGATACATGCCAAAAGGGCATTATATTTAATGACTGGCCTCATGAGGGCTGAGTTAAGGGGGACAATGATATCCCTAGATTTAGCCACAAAACCTTTTTTATAAGCTATGCAATATAGAAAGACTGTCTTGCAACAATGGACACATGCTAGTCAAAAGTTAGTTCACTGTCCACATAGGTTCCCAAAACCTGAACAACTGGGTCAGCTCTTAGGTGTGTATTGTTAATGTGGTAGTTCCCTGGGATAGATGACTTTCCAAAAGATGCAAACATTTATTTTTTGGAATTTAGTTTCAGTGCATGATTTTATGCCATGGTGGTGCAGCGGTTAGCATTGTTGCCTCACAGCAAGAGATTCTCCGGTTTGATTCTCGTCTGGAGCACCTTCTGTGCGGAGTCTGCATGTCCTCCCTGCAGTCGAGTGAATTTTAAAGACATGTAGGTAGGTACATGTGTGTGTGTGTGTGTGTGCGTGTGTGTGTGTGTGTGTGTGTGTGTGTGTGTGTGTGTGTGTATGTTCGTGTGCCTTCTGTGAAGGTTGGGAGCTGGGTTGGCAACTTGACACCATAAAAACTCCACTGCCAATCAGTCTGCGGACTGGTGATCCGCTGTGGCAACCCCTAATGGGGGAAGCTGAAAGCCCATGATTTTGGCAGCCATTATTTATTTGGGATAGACCTTCTTGCAGGATGGCTAAATCATCTGAAGATTCAATGACAGTATAACAAGTACTTAAGCGCATTGGAAAATATGAACAGATACAACATTTTGCATATGGAGCATTTCTTCCTGGGCCACTGCTGAAAATTGGCTTTGCTCCAAGTTGAACTTTCCTGGTAAGCAAATGTAAAATAAAATAAAAAAATAAATAAATACATTTTTGTAAAATCTTTTTTTTCCAGGGGGGAGCCCTCTGCAACCCCTATGTGGGGAGGGGGCAGGGCCTCACTCCCCCAAGTGTAATTATTCTTACAATAAGATTGCGGTGCATCTCAGAGAAAGAGCAGTAACTAACCAGAAGTGTAAAGTCTGCCTTATTCTTTTTGTGGGAAGCTGCAGAATTGGTCAGCATGGCAATAGTTGACAAATTCATGTAGAAAAATTAGAAAAAGGGAGTCAATGTTTATAATGACATGGGAGCAAGAGCAACCTGCTTTCATATGTCTCATGAAAAAGGACAAGTAACTGAAGAATTAAGCTGTTACATTTGAGCAGCTGTGATATAAACATGGGAGAGCCATGAAACTGAGTGGAAGCAAATATTCATAACAGGAAGCTACATTCAACCAGAATGAATTATGGAGTGATAGAAGGTGAAATCAATGGCTATACTATGCATCTAACAAGTGGTGACCCTGTGAGTGAGTATTAATCATGGTTTTCAGAAATACTTTGTACTGCAAACAAACACCTAAGCTACACAATGTAAATTGTTTGCCAAAGCACAGCTAGATAGAGATGGAACCAAACTGAAGGAAAACAGAAAATAGAGCAAATAGAAAAATATGAAATGAAAACAAGATGGCTACCTCTGATACTGTACCACAGCTCTAAACTGGTAACAAGGTGGTAGTTTTATCACAAGTATGCTGCAAATTATGGGGCCTAAAATAGACAGCAGGCCCCAAGAGGGGTGCTCAGTTATGAAGTGACGTCTTTTGGTGAGGACAGTACTCACATGTAAGTCATTGCCTAACAGAAAACAGGGATAGGTGCAATTTTCTAAATATGAGTCAGTTTTCTCCCTTTATTTAATGCAACAGGAATTAGAAATGTGTCAGTGAACCAAAGCAGTGCCATGTGGATGGGTGGAAAAAAATCACTGAGACAACTAAGTTCTCTTTAGTTAGATGAAGCAGTAAAGAAGATAAGGAGATGGATCCATATCTGTAAGCAAATGGAAAAAGCAACCAATATACAAGCTTGTGCTGCAATTATTCACAAGTAGGGGCTCTACCCCCCCACTAAGTATCAAAGCTTATCTCACAATAATTTGAGAATGAAAATTGGACTGCAAGAAAGGTAGCTTCATCTGTGGACCAATGAGTTGGGAAGGACAGAAACAGTGGTGCCTGCAATATGACTACTAAAGCACAATGTACATCTATGTGAAATAAGATGGTAAGGTAATTTATAAATCACATGAAAGGAGACTGTGGAAGGCAACCACTATGACACGGAAATAATGAGACAAGATTATTGTTCTCAAAGACGTATTAATGGGGGGAGCAACAATAAAATAGGGTTACTGATGGAACATAGAATATTGGGTAAGTGAAGTGATATGTTACAGATGCAAATGGGCAAAATGTTTTCTAAATAGTTATGAGTACTGATAGCCTAGGATGGGAGAAAGGAAATTCACCCCAGGGATCACGTCAGTCGCCCTGCTAGACAGGGATCCAGGGAAGTAAATAGTGTGGGAAGAAATAGCCAGGGAATTGTTATGGCTAGGCTTGTATAGGCCCTAGGGCTGTTAGCCTAGTACCAACCTATGAACCTAATAACCTATGGAAGGCCAGGTAGTACAAAGGAACCACAAACTTAGTAGCTTGTGGCATGCAAGAAAACAATGTTTTGTATAGTAGACAAAAAAAAATGTAAATAGAGAATTTATGAGAAAAATGGAGAAAGCTAAGAGAAATAGAAACATTTACCTAGTAGCAGTGGAAACAAAAAATATTAAGAGGGGAAGAAATATCAGTGTATCTAAACAACGAGGTAAGATGAGGAAAGTATAGATGAAACCAGGCTAGTAATAATTGCTATGACATGGGTACGAGACTTGGAAGGAAAGTGAAATGTGTCAATGCAGGAAAGTTACTGAGTGATAGAAGCTAAGGCCTAACAAAGCAAAGAGCAATACAATCACATGAATTGATACATCAAGTGAAATGTGAATATATTCGTGATAGATAACAAAAGTAATCATGCTGTGGTCATATCTAAATGAAATCTATTTTTGAAACCATTCTGTAATAAGATGAGTAGATTCAATTTGAACTGTGGCTAGAAATGGCATACTACTTATGTTCATAGCTGTAACACAAATGCCAAAGGGGCAAGGAGTATGCTGCAAAGCAGGTGTGCATCAATATCTGCTGGACAACATATACAAATCATTACATACTTACATTTGTGTACTGGAGACACAGTCATTTACTAATTATACAATATGGACTACCGGGATATCAAAGTTAGAGAAGAGAGCTGTTACAGTTACAGAAGGATAACAAGATACCAAAACACAATTCTGATACTTTCCTTAAAGGAGTCAACAAATGAGGGAGGTGTTTGTGTCCCACATTTTGAAGCAGAAGCCCAGTCCTCGCCTAGTAATATGTTTATTCTACAGGTTCACATTTTTCTAAATACTTATCTGGGCCCATAATGAACCTAATTGGTCCGGCAGTTTTTCTATCTACCCCTCTGTCTATTAGTATATCACAAAGAATCCTATGCAGGGGTATGTGTGGCTGTGGAAATCGTCCTGAAATGGAAAGAGGAGGAGGAGGTGCCTGTGACAGACTACAGGGAGTAACTACTCTAGGGATTTCTCAAAGTACTACTTCAGGGAAGTGTGACCCCTGGAATGGACTATTAAAATGGGAGGAGGAAAAAAGATGCCACAGAGGCATTCAAGAGAACATCTGACAGGTGGAAAAGGTATGAGGGAAAAGAAAAGAATTGAAGGGATGTGGAATATTAAATACATTTAAAGGGCACAGTAGGTAGGCTTATTGTCTCCGTTTGCCATCAAGTAAGTATAATGTAATAGAATACAGAATGTGTTAAATGTCACAAATTCCCATTTTACCCTGTATAGTCACAGCTTAGACCCAATAAAGTAAAAAAGGAAATGGCCATGGCAGAGTGAGCACATGAGGCCCATCACAGCATAATCAAATGAAGACAGAAATTAGATTAAGTGTTGAGTTGCTGGAAATAAGCAATTATATCAAACACAAATGGATAGAAAGTGTTGATGGAAGGGTTGCAGTATTTCATGTGGCTGGTCGCTTCCTTCAGACACTCTGCCAGAGTAAGGTGAATTAAAGTATTTATTTATTTATTTATTTTTTGCATTCAAATGGTGATGTTTGACTTAATTTTGGTAATGACAGCGTTATTGGCTGTCTACATGGTGCTGTTATCAGAAGTGAAAAAAGGGGAGATACTTGTAAATGATCAAAAAGAACATGAGAGGCACCTTCTAGATGTGAGCTGCCATCAAGTGAGGAAAGAAATTGTCAACAAGTCATGTGGATGTGGAAAATGGATTTGGATAGTGCCTTGGAAGTTATGTGACAACAGATGAGGGTGGTCACAAGATTGCTGAATTTTTTTGTGAAGCAACTTGAGATATATGGTGATGATTCCAGTGACATTTGGAAGGAACACTATGACTCCATGTTGCCAACACATCAGAAAATGTCAGATATAAGAAATAAATCAGTGTATCTGAGCAAATTGTATCCATTGAACAGAAGTTGGTAACTTTGGAAGGCAAGGCTAGGAGGTATAAGCTGAGACTCAGTGGAAGGGGAAGAAGGATCTGACTCTGATATTTAAACTGAAATTGTGCAATGGGCTGTATTTTTGAAAACATTACAAGGTACTGAGAAAGCCTACAGAGTCTTATTATCTGAGACAGACAGGGAATATGGTCAACCAGGATAGATTCTGATTCACGTTGTTACTTGCTATGACAATGAACAAGATTTGTCAAAATCATGGCAACCAGAGCAAACGATAATTGTGGAAGGAAGGCTAGTACTGGTGGAATATGATTTGTCAGAGACTACCATACAGCAAAGGGATCAGTTCTCTGATGTTATGAAGTAAAAATGATGTAAATTAAGGCACAAATTGTCCTTTTCAGCAGTGCTAAAACTATTTTCCTATTAGGAATGGAAATGTTTCCCTAAGTCCACTACATATTGCCAGTTTGCAAGTGTTTCTATCCATTCTGTATTACTTACATGAGGATCTACTGGCTTTAGAGCCTTGGAAAGGGAATAATGATTGTGGAACACTATAATTTGGAATGGGAGCCTCAGTCCAAATAAGGAGAAGGTAAGGAGTGGGTGGTCTTTTCCTTGATGGGTATGCACTGGGTCAAAAGACTATCAATGACCACCTGAGGGTCCTTTGGGGCATTGCTATTAATAACAAACCTCTCAATAAAACACTTCTAAAACATCAGTCTTAAAAAACAATGCATCAGTCAACAAAATGCATTCCAAAATACCAAGCTTAAAACAATAAACCTGTCAACAAAATGTTTTCTAAAACACATTACTAAATTTTTGTTCAGAGGTTTGCTGTTTTTAACCTTGTTGCTCTAACACTTTTGTTGATGGGTTCATTGTTTTCAAGGTTGGTGTTTTAGCATTTTATTGAGATATTTTTTTTTTTTTTTTTTAAGCTTGGCATTTTCGCAAGCATTTTTCTTGAGAGGTTCATTGTTTAATTAAGCCTGCTGCTTTAGCATTTGACTTGTGGTCATAAAATATTAATAATATTTTTGTTATGAAGTGGGTTAATGGGAGATTTCTAATTATATCAGTGCCATTTCAGAGATGAACCTGATGCATGACATTTATGTGAAGTTGTACTTTATGAGGGGCTACTGTTTAATGGTTAATGCTGGTAAACGTGATTGCTGGTAAAGCATGCAGCAGTATGAACAAGGTCTCATCAGAGAATTTGTTGAATCTTCTGCTATAAAGCATGCTTGATTATGCTAGTCTGAGCCGTTGAGTTAATATGACTAAAGAGAGCAGCTGTGACACTAATATGAATAAGGGACACATTAAGGGAAGTTCCATACCTCATGCGGGACTCATTGTCTGACTGTCTTCAATTACTATGTCAATTCATAATACTTTGATGAAGTGGTTCTCTGCTGCTGCAGGAAGTTTGCTTACAGCACAAAACTGTATCTGCACTTTCTGACTGCATGCATGTGACATGAGCTGATAATGGGTTGAGCTACTGAATAGAATGCAGAAATCAGGAAGTGAGTAGAATGAATAATGCATAAATCTCAGCATACGGTACATAGCCAGTAGTTAAAATATATTTCTAGGTTGCGTAATGGAATGCAGAATTGAGACGGAATGGAAATGTTCTGATTTGGGAAGGTATTTTTACTTGCATTGTGAAATTTTGCATGACAGTGCCTCGGTATATAAACTGAACTTCACTTTTCTAAACTTGTTTATTTTCCACTTTATGATGCTATGTCTTCAATAAATCCATGTATTTAAAGTGACATCTCAAATGTGCAACAACTATTCATCTTAGCTCTATTATGCCTCTGGCAATATTGAAGGGCTTACTTCATCAATGTGCTACAATGCATTTAGTCTTATGAAGTACCCCATATATAACATTAGAAGCAGAGTACAAAGGATTAGTCCAGATAAAATCACTTTAGTTTACAGATCTAGGAGACTGTCTCTCTCTCTCTCTCTCTCCCTCTCTGTCAGGTACCCTCCCTGTGGGAGGAATAAAGAAGCCTTATTGAAATTTCAAATAGTTTATTCAGTAAAGTAGATGGATGAGTGTTCTTATTCTGGATCACAGGTGGGATATCAAACTTCACTTGAGCCCTCTGGATTATCTCTGTTTTCCATACATGACACAAAGGGACTTGTTTAGTAGCTGGGTAACAAAGTTGTGCAGGTGTATAATATAATTCAAATTCTGGTTAATAGGGAACTATTTAAATGATTGAGAAGGGGACAAGATGGAGTGACTGCTGTCTCTGACTTTATACATATTTACATTTCTTTGCTGATGCCTGCATAATTATAGATAACTTTGGGTGGCAATGTCTAGATCTTGCAAACTATTAAGAAATTTGTCAAGTAAAGAAGGTTAGAATAACCTGCAATACAAATGGAAATAAAAAAATAAATAAATAAAACCAACCAAAATTAGGTCCAGGCTAGATCTTTAACGGGTCTGTTAAAAAGAGACATGGAATTTAAATAACTGGACATGAGGGCATACAAATCCTACCAGGAAATAACAGAAAAAAAAGAGCAATACACAGATAAACCAGTCCATGAGGGCCTTTTGTTTTCATAAATGGCGTAAAGTGGTGGATAGCTAGATATTGGTAGAATTATTTTAACTAAGATCTTGGTCTGGTAGGATTCTTTTAAGGGAACATTTCTCTAATGAGATGCCCAATGGCTCCAGGTCATTCAGAGACCATGTGACAACAATGTATGGAGGGAGCCTCAAAAAATGGGAAATGGCAGATTACAGTTCTGATAAGACAGGAGAATGGGCTTTCCTCACCTATAGGCTAATATGCTTGCATGCTTCATAAGAAAGCTGTTAAGTTTGAGATATTAAAAGAATGAACATTACTAATGGGGGTTGGAGGAAGTGAGAGTTAAAACCATAATGTAGGGGAAGGAGGGTAAGTGATTATCAGTATTCTTAAGAAAAGGAACAGGATCTAGTAATCAGAGAAGGCAATGAATTTCATCATTAGAAGGATAGTGAGATACTAAATGTAGGAACCAATAGAACAGAACATTTGGGAGAATGAGTGAGTTTTTCTCCAGAAGAAACCAGACTGATTCAAGGATAAACTGACAAAAATTTAAAGACAATTGGTGCTATAGGTGCATCTGGAAAGGATATCATATTTTTGTCTAGACAACGAGAATTGGTGCTCATTGAACATAACTTATCAAAAAGTGACTGTTGGTGATATGATTTCAGTGAGTACTCTACAAGATAGAATTAAATAGGAGAATAAGGACAAAGAAAAATATAGAACAGGAATGTTACCTCCTTATCAGGGAACTAATGTTGCTCTAGCTGGATTAATTTTCCAAACTGATACTCTAGTGCACCATAAGGGAGGTGCTACACTCCTGAATGTGCTGTCCTTCGGATGAGACATTAAACCGAGGCCCCATCTGCCTGAGTTGATTGTAACTTTGGTAGGTATAAAAGATGTCATAGTACTTATCAAAGGATTATGATCTTTTATTAAATATATTACTTACAAAATTTACATTATTTACATTATTCATATATAATATATTATTTACAATTATTTACACTCTTCTATAATCATCTTTCCATTATTTGCTATTTACATTTTCATCTTTAGAAATGCATTCACTTTATGACCCTCACCATTTTTCCCATAACCAAAATCTTATTTTTTAAATATCTCTGCTAATATCCATTTTTCCATTGTATTTTATCTCATTCAATCTATGATTCCATAGAGTTCCAAATATATAAAAAATCTTTCTATCTTCTTTACAAATTCATTTCTTTTATTTCCATAATAACCATATTCAAACATATCTATATTTATAATTTCCATTTTCTTAATACTGTGCAAGTAGTTTTCTTCACATAACTTTTCCCAGAATGTATTTATCCTGTTATATTTCAAGAAAACATTTTCTGTTGTCTTAGCCTCACCACAATAATTACTAATCCTTTCTTCTGTTTTTTTATATGGTATATTTGCTTTTACTGACAATATTTTATGGATAATTTCCACAAAAACCTCTACAGTCTACATATTTTTGCACAATTCTGTTCTTATTTTTGACACTTTTATTTTCCCTTCTTCAGTTTTTTCCATGGATAGATACAATAATACTTATTCATTGTATTCATATACCATATTTTATTTATCTCTTCTTCTTCTCTTAGCTTTATTTTCTATAATGTTATTTTCTCTTGATATTATTTAATTTCCCCAGTCATTTATTTTTCTTTCTCTTTTAAATTTATCATACACCATATGTCTTATATTTTTCTTTCATTATCACACTTATTAATTAACTATTTCCCTCTTTTATCCAGTTTAGCACTTTTTATAAGCTCAGTGATGCTGCATCAGTCCCGGTCTTCATCCTCCTTCTTTAGCATACAGTATTCATCTTTTTTTCAACCTAGACCCCCATATAAATGAATAATAAACAATTGTCAAAAGTTCTTTCTCATATTTTATAGGAATCATGTAAACATTTGCCAAATATGCCATGTTTCCTAATAAAACAGAATTTGTTAAATATACTTTTTGTACGACAGCTTATAAGTTCTCCAAAGTAAGGGTATATTTCTCAAATTTGTATTATATTTTCCCACTGCTTTATTTTCACCATTTCTTTTTCTAATGTTATACCTAATAGTGTTATTTCCTTCATATTAAATTGAATGGTCTCTACCTTACCTTCTTTCCATTATTCTCTGTTCTTATCTCTATTTATACTCATGCCTATAGCCTTCAGCTGTCCATTAAGTATATTAATAACTTGCTCCATCCATTGTTTATTGTTTGCTACTTGGTTACTTGTACTATATCATCTGCATATGTGAACATAACTGGTATCATAATTCCTTTTGAAGTCTTATATTCTGCCACCTTCAATGACATATTTAATTTACTAACCACTGTATTCATAAGTAACACAAATAAAATATTAATCACAAGGCATCCTTGTCTTATACCACTCTTTACGTTTATTTCCTGACTTAACCATCCATTCACTAATGCTTTTGATTTATTACTCTTGTATGCTGTCTCAAAAATCTTTTGGGTCATTTCACTTAAATGATATTCTTTCATTATATCCCATAAAACCTCATGTTGTAACTTATCAAATGCTTTATTCAAATCACCTGCCATAAATTTTGCATCTGCTTTGCTGCATATGATATCATACTAATTTCTCTTACTATCATTAATAATTCTTGAGTTCCTTTTCCTTTATTCCTTTATTTAATTTATTGTGCAATCTTATTTCTATTTTTTCATAAATATCTTATAATCCAAATGATTAAGTACTATCGGCCACCAGTTTCTTATGTGATCTTTTTTTCATATAAATTTCATAGCTCCAATACCTGTTTCTCCTTGTCCAAAGCTTTCATCCAACCATTCATTTAAAACTTGTACAAATTTTTTCTTCTGCCAATCTAACATAACATTATACATATGATATTGTATCCATCTAGTCTAGTAGTTGATTCTAAATTTGCCATTCTTAATGCATTAGTCAGTTTCTTTCATTGTTATACGATTTTCTAATTCATTATTATTTGGTTCTGTTAATTTTTAACATTCTACTTTTGTCTTTTCTCTATCTTAGTTTCTTTAAATGTTCCTCTATATGCTCTTTGACTACATTCATTATTTCCTGTTGACTTATTACCTTTTCTTCTTTTCCATTACTTAAGTCTCTTTTACTATACTGCTCAAGTATAGTGCCACTTCTTCTTTTTTCTTTTGTAAAAAATATTTTTGTTTAAACAAATACTTTTTAATCTTTTCTTGATTAATTTTATATTTTTCTTTCACTCTATTATAATATTTTTTGTTACTTAACTGTGCCAACAAGCATGTCTTCTTATGTTTTACATTTTTCTTTACCTCTTCTCTTTTTAATCTTTGCCATTCCAAATAATATCTTTTATATTTATTGTTGTAACTTATCCACCTTGACATGCAATTCATATAGAATTCTCTCATTCCCGCATGATCTTTCCATAATTGTGTAATCATCAGTAGTTATCTAATTCTTTTCCATTTATTTTCTTAATACCATTACATATTTTTATATAATCTTTTTTTTTCTTGAATTTCTAGCCAAATTGCTAAAAGATCAGAAAATGATCTACACATTGTTCCTTCTTGTACTATTTTAAGCTCTTACAAATAATAAAGTAATTTATTTCTGCCCTTAAATTATTTCTTTTATATGCCCATTGTTTGTTGTGATAGATATGTAATGTTTCTACTTTTTATAACTTCTAACACTACTTTTACATCCCCACTCTTCTTTTCTTTCTTAAATCACAGTTCAAATCACCTACCAATATTATATCCTTATTTATATTTACATAATTCTATGCTGTCTTTAACATAGCCTCTCTTCCTTTTTTGTCACATACTCACATATTGCTATAATTCTATAAACTTTACATTTCCAATTCAAGTCTAAAATCATTATTCTCCCCACAGTGACTAATATAAAATCCAAAACTTTTGCTGATAATTTACAGAATACTGCTATACCTGAACATGTTTCTATCCCTATATTCCAAATAATCTCACCCCAATAATTTTTCTGTTTATAATTTCTCTTCTTCTGACAATATTCTTATATCCTCTAAAATCATAGCCAGCCTTAGGCATAGGCCAGCTAGGTGGCTGCCTAGGGTGCCGCTCTATCAGGGGCACTTTTCTAGTATTTATTTAGTGTAGGTAGACCAGGATGGGGGCACCAGATGGTTGGGGGGGGGGCACTGTGGAGCCCTTTTGCCTAGGGCACCAGTTGACCTAAGGCCACTCCTGTCTAAAATAATCACATCCATGTCTAGTTTTGCAGACCATCCTAGTATCCTATTCTCCATTTTATATTCTTTATCCTGTTAACATTTATTTGTAATGCTCTCACTTCATTTATTTTTTTTGTTTTCTTTCTATTCTTATATCCTTTATTATCATGTGACTGTCTTTTCCCTTTATTCTCTTTTACACCTAAACCTAAGAATTTTCTTTTCCTAACTTTCTCTCTTTTTTCCATTAGAATTTTTCCTTGCTTTCGATAATCTCCGAATCATATCTTCTTCTTCATTTTTTTCTGACATTCTTTCATCTCCTTTTTTTCTCTTGTTCTTTCTTTCACTATATTCTTTTCTTTTGTCTCATTATTTTCAATCAGTATCTATCTACCTTATACTTTTTCTTGCTCTGGTTCTATTTCTTTCTCTTGTTCGATGTCTTACTCAATCTCTTGTTCTGTACCTCGCTCTCCTTATTTTCTTCTTTGCTTTCTTTACAGTCCAGCCACAAATGATCTGTTTTTTCACATTCACAACACTTCAGATCACACCATTTAGCATCATAATCCACTTTGCCACAAATGTAACATTTTCTTTTGTCACAATTACTAATTAAATGATCACAATTTCTGGGGGATAAATAACTTTTTTGTTGCCCCCAGTATTTCACAGTACCTTTGTTCCCCTCCACCTTTATCATGCTTGGAATATGCATCGTTCTGTAATTTTCCATTTTTAATATAAGATTACATTCCCAGCCCCAGTCCATAACCTCTGCTATCATATATTTTTGTAATGTCTTCCACTTCTTTACACAGAATCCTTAAACATTTTTTGAGTGTCTGTTTTCAATTTCAGTGCAGAACTGAATAAATATTTCATTTTTTTGTTTCCCTATTAAATAATTGAAAAACATACAAGTTTCATGGGTTGCAGTTCTTTTTCATGTCTTCCCAATAACTTTTCCATACATTGACTAGATTCAAATACAATGTCACAAAAAGAGTCTTTATTAATATGAATAGAAAGCTATTATTTCTTGTGGTGAAATACCCAGTGGGGCTAGTATATTATCTCAAATATCACACCAGTTCAGACTTTTTTCTTCTTTACTGCTACTAGGTATTTCTTGTTTCTTTGTTCAACCTTCTTCTTTTCTCTTCTTCAACATTCACTTACTATATCTGCATATGTTTTCTTTAGCATCTCTTTGACTTGTTTTTCCTGCACTCTTTCCATTATAAGGTTGTAATAATACACCCAATTTGGCTCAAATCTTCATCTTCAGTCTCTTCTGAAACACTACTTCAGAATCCTGTAAAGGTTCGCTCACCTTCACTTGTTCCTTTTCCCTCTTGTCTGCTTTCTCAGTGCACATTATCTCTAAAGGCTCAATTACCTTCAATACATCAATATCATGTGCTCCTTCTGTTAAATAAGGCTCAATTGCATTCCTACAGACATCAACCTCTCCACCTTCCATCTCATGATGCTCTTCAACAGAAAAGAATGCTGCAAGGACAGTGAATTGTTGCTACCACCATCTCCTCATTCTAGCTCTACTGTACTCTCTGCTTCTCTGGGCTGCCACTGCACTCGAATGGAAGCAGGAAATGAAACACAGAGTTTCATCCCCCCCCTCATAGAATGTGTAAGGGATGTTCCTCTCTGCCCTGGCCAAATTTCCCTTAGTCAGTATGAATACCACCTCAGGTCTCCCCTAAGAAGAGGCCATTGGCTCCCTGTTGCTGTTGTTAAGCTGACAGACTGTAGTTCTCTGGATTTTTTTCTGATCACATTGTACAAGGTACTACAATTGCTATTCTCACAGTCTCTGACACTACTGCACTATCCAATGAGCTGTTGAAAATGTGTAGGTCTTCAGTTCAGATTACTCATCAAGTCACTTGACTTGCAGCTCAAAGTCTGCTATGTTGCAGAATAGTTATCTGTACAATGATTTAGATTTGTGGACTTAGCATATTTAATTTCTGTTCCATGGGTAGTGTAGAACATCTGGAAAGACATTTAAGTCACAATAATTTAGACTTATTAAAGTAACCCAAGTTGGTTGTTGAACAGGACTTGGAGGGTTATGCTGGATAGGAGGAGGAGGATGGCCTAGTTCTAGAACTTTTCAGTGTCATTATTTCAGGTAGAGCTGAACAAAGAATGAGAAGGATCATTTACTGATGACATGAGGATAGGTGCAGCAGTGAAAGATGGTGAGGAGTCTTGACAGAGACTTGGAAGAGATGACTAGGTGTCCAGAAAGATGGCAAACGAGGTTCAATGCAGATATGTGAAAGGTGTTGCAAATGGGCCATAGCTCTCTGGCTGTATATAACTATAAATGTGTTCTCTGTCATGAACTGCTTATAGGAAGGTCCCAGAAGATATATAATTAAATTAATTACATTAAACATTTTAAAGAAAGAGTGGAGCAAAAATAAAGGTATAAAGTGGCTAAGGCAGGATTTCACAAGAATAGTGACTCCTATATTCCTCTGTGTCTGCACAGTGCAAAGTATCTTATGTAGGAACAGGAGACATCTCCTGGCAGTGCAGAGATTCCTTTACACAAGACAAAGAACAGGGTTTTTTACACCAGCACTCAGAAGGCTGCCTTTCCGATAAGAGAGTAAATCGAAATTTCTGATCTATGCATCAAACTCTTTCTTGCCTTTTTCCTAGAGTGTATATTACATGATCGAAAGTTTAGGTGATCGAACACCTAAATGTCGACCGGTAAATGTTGAAGTCTGACAATTGCGAATGGCAATTTACACAAATTTTTTCCTGGGGAAAAATGTGCTTGGCCGTCATTGGTAAGTTGCCCTTTTCCCCAATGTAGAGCAATCTCGGAGTTGGTATATTTGGTTAGGGAGGTGTGGGGAGCACAGCCCCCCATGTTGGGGGGTGTGGGGGGCAAAGCCCCCCACTTGATTAGTGTTTAAAGGTTTGTTTTGTTTCCTACGGCCAAGCGAATTTTTTGTATACACACACCTGCTGCTAAAAAGAAAGCTACCAGTCCAAACGTAAAATCCAAAAATAGTTTAATGAAGTGCTTTTCGTCTCACACTGTGGTGAGACTTCTTCAGATAAAATTACATTACACCTTCAGTGTGAGACAAAAAGTGCTTCATTGAACTATTTTTGGATTTTATGTTTGGACTGGTCGCTCTCTTTTTAGCAACAGGTGTGCATATA
Source organism: Protopterus annectens (assembly GCF_019279795.1). Classification (NCBI taxonomy): domain Eukaryota; kingdom Metazoa; phylum Chordata; order Ceratodontiformes; family Protopteridae; genus Protopterus; species Protopterus annectens. The sequence continues at coordinate 257,301,817 of NC_056737.1, forward strand.
CTTATAGTAATTTTTCTTCTTAGTAGTGCTGTGTGGTAAGCAATTTTTTTCCCAGGGAAATAAAATTGCGTAAATGGCCATTTGCAGTTTTAAGGGTTCGACATTTACGGGTCGATATATATATATATATATATATATATATATATATATATATATATATATATATATATATAATTATACACTTAAAACTGAATAAAGAAGCAGAACATTTACTTTAATGATTTTACTACAAGTCTTTCATAATGGGGCTAGTAGAATAAGAGGCTGGAACACCTATTGCCTTTGTGATGAACAAAATCTTACCTCTTAAAAATGAAGCTGTCCATCTCAGCTTGTATGGTATTTGTTTAGCTACTCTTCATGGAGCAATAATCATGCATTGGCTTAAATCCATAAATATTCCACAAAATGTCGATGCATCATAACCTCTACTGGTTCCCAGAGAAGCTCCCAGTGTATTGTAACATAAATACAGAGCCAGCTGTCAGATGACATTTAGTGGCAGGACTGTGTGAAAATCTTTATACTGCAGAAACTTCGAGTTGTAAGAAATGTACAGCATGCTTTAAGAGGCAGAAGGAATGAAGTTGTTTGTGTGAAAACCATTTGTGCATCTTCCCTTTAAATGAAATTAACTGTTTAAAACAGGAGTCAGAAAATGCATAAAACTATATTCTTTTGTTGTGATAAAACAACCTACAGCCCATCCCATACCACAGTGACCTAATCATAATTAAACCCAAGGTTGCCTCACCTCTGGAGATTTCTTCTCTAGTTGAAGGCCTCCATAAATGAAACCTCTTTAACGGGGCGTTTCACCAAGTTTCACTTCATATTTACATATTTAATGAATAATTCTTTGTAAGGGTTTTCATAAGTTTTTAATTGGGGTATCTGCAGAGCTGTTGTTACATGCATGCGTGTCATCTGTTTCTTCTGCAGTATGTATAAGGTAGTTGTTGAGGCCATACTTTAGACCTAACCTTATACTCTTCCAAAGGGCTGCACTATACTACTAGCAGGTTGGATGCTAGCTTGCCACTGTTTTGTAAGCTTTTCATTAAATTAGCAAGCACAACCCAGCACCATATGACCCTTTCCCAGATCAGCATTTCAGAAGATATTTGTTATGATTCCTGATTATTTTCTTGTTCTTTTAAAGTGCTGCATTGTTTACAATAAATGTATTAATCCCATGTACCCTTATATGAGTTTTTATCTATCTATTATGTGAGTTTTTCTCTATCTATCCGTCTAGCTATCTATCTATCTATCTATGACACCCGTGCTCTGGCCCAGCAATCAAGGAGCCTCAATCCTCACCACTAACACCAGAGAGGGTGTCCCATATATGAGGAGAGGATAACAAATACACACAGTAAAGTGCAATTTCCCTTAAGAGCACACAGATATCACAGTCAGTCTGGGGCTGGTCACTCCCTTGCTCTCCAGGTCCCCAATAAGACTCCCCACTGGCACAGCTATAGGGTCCAGATCTCAGCCTAGTGGGCAAGCTAAAACCTCTAGCACCCTCTCTGTCCAACTAGTGTTTCATGTCCCTGCCAAGTAGCTGACACACACACACACTTTGAGAAGAGTTTATACAACCACACAGACACTCCTGGGGAAGGTTGGCACAGGTTCTCCAGCTGTGCCCCTTTTTCCCCAGACTTTATGGTAGTACCAGCTGCCACCACCCACTAATAATTATCAGCTACTCAAAGGCCCTTAAAAGGGTGTCCAATTATTACTGTGCAATATTATTATCCAATTGGAAGTATAACCCAGGGCTAAAGCTATTAGAGTAGCCTTGTACAGTTTTACCAAAGGCATGCAAATACTCTTAAGAGCTTAAATTATATTTACACAAAGCAGCCACAGTTGAAAGGTTTTAAAATATTTAATAATAAATAATTAAAAACACAAGACAATACTTTCTACTATACAGAGCTAGACAAGAGTTCAGAGATCACACAGAAATACTTAAAATAATTCAGTAGTACAGTTCTGACATTACAGAAAAATACTTAGTCTAATCTTTCTAGTTCCTAGCTATTTCTAAAAGAAAACACAAGTCTAAGATAACTTACATATGAGTAAGACAGTGCTGTGAGTTGGATGATCAAGACAAAAAATGCTTAATGCCTTCTGATTCTCTCTGTTTAAATTGAAATTACAGTTCTGATAAACATTGCATCATTCTTTCACTTTCCTGATGTTCCCAGGCTGACAGATACTACATTCTTTTGTTATCTTGCAGCTGCAGGAAACTACATCAATAAAAGACATTCCATATGTAAACTCTAGTAATTATTCCTTAAGTTAAAACAATAGGCAGGATGCCTTCATCTAGTCCGGCTGGAGCTGAATTCTAAACATCAAAGACAGTCATGAAATAATTTGAACTTCACAGTACAAACAATAAATGCTTGTCTTAGCTTTCTTTACAGCAGAGGGCAATGTTGTTACATTGTTTTAAGTTCACATTTCACAGCATATTCTTTCATTTAAGAAAACAAGTATGTAGTTCCACATTCATATTTACAAATGATAGAATTATGTATAAAATCATATCTGGCTAGGCTGGCAGCCTTCACACTATCTAGCTATTGTTTGTTGCCAGGGTTAGTTCCACTAGGCTAGTAGCCTTTTTTCAGGTGAGACCTGATGCATTATTTATACTACTAGGGGAAATTTGGATGGGGGACTGGGGACTTCCTCCACTTGTCACTGTTGTGAGTGAGACCCATTTTGGAGGAGGACTTCCTGTTTCAGTTCCAAGTGCAAAGGCAGCCTGGAGAAACTGGAAGGTGTATGGAAAGAGAAGGAGGTGGTGAGTAGTGAAAGAAATGAAGGAGAAAACAAATTTCAAGACTGGAGAATGTTTGCAGGATTCTGAGGAACTGTTTCAAAGAAACCTGTTTGATGGAGATGACTCAGAAAATGATGGATATATAACTATAACCCACCCCCCAGTTGGGAGGGTTGTGGGATGATTTACTTAAATAAATGGTGGTGCAGAGTGAGCCAGAAGATGAAGGAGATTTTTTTCTGAGGGGCATTATGGAGAAAATACAAAAGAAGGATGCAGAGACAATCCTGAAGAATAGTGGTGAGATGGAAAAGAAAACATATGCAGAGAAAGTAAAAAAGGCAAAAGTGGAGTACCAGAAAAGAAGGCAGAAGATGAATGAACAACAGAAGTAGGTGGTAAGGATTCAAAGTAAAGAAGACAAAGAAATGGACAGGTATGAAGCGTGGGAAAATTTAATAGCTCCTTTAGGTATAAAAACACACGAGGTAAGAGCATTTATTCTTATTACAAAGAGACATTTCGTGCCAGTATTTTTGAGACTGTTTCTTTCAATGGAAATTTTTTGGGAGAATATGAAAAAAAAAGTCCGTTACCCATGAAATCTTTGTTTGATAAAAGCATTTAACAGGGAAAAAAAGATTCATGTACAATTTTGAACAGAGGTAGAAAGAGAGACTTTGAAAGGACATTTGAAAGCTTTATGTAAAAAAAAAAAGTACTGGACATTGCAAAAGTTTATAACAAAAGGGTTTATGTACCGGTGACTGGGACTGTAATATTGTGATAAAAATGGAAAGAGAAAAAAATATACATATAACAAGCATGATAAATGTGGAGGGGAATAGGGGTGTTATAAAATACTGGGGACAACCAAAACATTTTTTTTGTGGAAAAGAAGGATATTTGATAAGTAACTGTGAAAAAAGAAAATGTTATATTTGTGGGGAAATGGGACAAGACGCAAAAAATGTTATTTGAAATGTTAAAAATGTAATAAACTTGGATATTTATGGATGGATTGCAAAAATGAAAGTAACAACAATGAAAAAGAAAATGAAAGAGAAGAAAATTAACAAAGAGAAGAAATGTTAGAAGTAGGAGAACTAAAATTGGATGAGAAAAAAATAATAAATAGGGTGTAGAAGACGGTTCTGAAAAAGCTGATGAATAAGACATACATTAGGAGGAAACAAAAGGGAAAACGAATTCTATTGGTAAAAGGATAATAGACAGAAACAGAAAATTTGAAGGGATAAGTACAAAAGAAAAAAGAAAGAAAATGGATGAAAAAGAATACATACAACTAAACATTGATGGTCAGTATTCTGGTTAAGGTGTTTGACTCATAGACACAAGGTACAGAGTTTGATTCTCATCTTTGGGAGATAAAATTGCTTAGGCTTAGAATGGCCTATTAAGAAAGCTAGACCAGTAGTTAAGCTATGAATTTATGAAACCATGAATCTAAGGAAAATGGAAAATGAAAATTTTAGAGTGCTTTCTGTAAATGTGAATAGTAGTAGGAATACAGTAAGAAGAATTGGAATTTTGGAGTGGTGTAATACATGTGATATAGATGTAATTATACTAGAAACTATGGGGAAGAAAGGTAATCTGGAATTTGGGAAATGAGAGATGTTCTGGAATAGCTGTATTCTGTAGAAATACAGTAAAGATATTAGATGTAACTTTAGCAAAATTAGGAAGCTTAATAATTGTAGATTTAAAATGGAAAGAACAAGTCTATAGAATTATAACATTTGTATGCTTATACTAACTGTAAAGAAGGGGTGAGCTTATTTCATCAGATTTTAGACTATGTAGTGATAATTATGAATATTATAATAACAGGATACTTTAATTGTGATTTAAGAGGCAAGCATAAAAAGATAGAAAAGGATATAAGAAAAATGTTAAAAGTTAAAACTTTGGAACAAAAATTCATGAACTTACAAAAAAATATGTATAGAACTGAAATAGATGATTTTATAGTATCAGAAGGTTTAGCTGTAGGAGGAGGGGAGATAGTTGAAACATGATTTTCTGATCATCTTGCAATATGACTAGAGATAAAAGCAAACAAGGAATATATAAAAATAGGCAAATGAATAAAAAGGATAAATGAGAAAGCATGGAATGAAGAAGGAAAGAGATTAGTAATACAGTTATGGAAAGATCATATTACTATGAGAACATTTTATAAAAATCAGTCTGAATGGTGGGTAATATTTACGGAAAAATAGAAAAAAAGTTTTTTTTACAGTGGCAATATGATGTGAGGAAAGTAGAGAAAGAGAAATGTAAAAGAACATATAACAATACATCGAAAGATTTAAAACATAATGACAGAAAGGACTTTGACAAAGAAAAAGAAATATATGAAAGAAATCAAGACAAAATACAAGAATTATTATATAAGCAAAGATATTTTTACAAGGAAAAGGAGAAGAAGCATCAAGTTACTTAAGCAGATTAGTAAAAGAAGTAGTGTGATGAAAGAAAGAAATATAAAAGGAGAAATAGAAAGAACTCAGGAAAAGATTATGAATAGTGTAGTACAGTATGTAAAGAAATGTTTAAAGAAAAGAAGGTAGTGAAAAAACATGGAAAGTAAAAAGTTAACAGGAGAAGAGAATAAAGAATTGGAAAAGGAGATTTCTTTAAATGAGCTAGATAAAGTATTAGGATAAGTAAATATAGATTTGGCTGCAAGCCAAGATGGAATAATATATGAGATGTATAAATCACAATCATATATATCACAATCACTATGGGTGAGAACAGGTCTGTAGTTTGCTTTTACTAAAGGGCTACTGTACTGTAGTCACCCTGTGTGGACATGTTATAACTAACTACTTGCAGTGCTGCTGTGAAACAAATTATCTGAATAACATAGTCAATTTATCATTACATTACATTACATTACATTGCACACTATATAGAATGCTGTTTTTTTTCTAATCTGTCCCTGTCCATCTTTGCCTATTTTGTTACATGTCTCTGGCTATATACTCACTGTTGAAGTCATGCAGCTTACATTTAGCTCCACCATACTCGGTTCTCAGCTGCAGTTCAGCTGCTGTTTTCCTCTTTATACTGTTTGGTTAAATTTCCTGACTTTGCTCCATGCATTTATCTTACCAGAGTACCCATACTACTTACTCATGTGATGCCGTCTGCTGATATTTTTGCTGCATCTCTTTGCAAACCCAGGTGTCCCTCTGTAACATGTTTTCCCTTTTCACTGAGATACTCTCTTGCCTGACCATTTGGCCCCATCCCAAGCCAGGCTTCCAAAAGTTCTTTCTTTTCTTTTGAGTCTTTAAGTATTTATTTATTTTATTTTATTTTAGTTTATTTTACATTTGTTGACCGGGCTAGTCTAACTGGATATATCTCCATTTTCAGTAGAGGCCCGGGGAGAAAAGCTCCACATAAAACAAAGCAGAATATTGCAACTACAGATACAGTTCACTTGTCAAAGAAAACAGCTGTTTACATGGTAACATAGTAGTCATGATAGATAAACAAAAACAAAACAAGTTTTTTTTTTTTTTTTACATTCCAAAATCCAGGTTGTATATGTCAGAGAAAAACAGGTAATTATTTACAAGGCAGGGACACATTATTTAAAAGGCAGTGACTCATCTATAAGGCAGTGACACATTCATAAGACCCTTGTTGGGTATGATCATCCTAACTTGTAATAGAATCTAAGAGGAATAGGTTTTGAACAGTCTCAAGTTAGCTAACTGATAAGAATAAGAGGATAACAGGATGAGGAATCTTAGTCTGGGTTGGTACAAGGACACAGCCAGTGGGTTGTAAGGTATATTTTGAGTTTCTTTTTGAATAGTGGAGTTGAAGAAAGAGATGTGAGTTCACCAGGAAGTAGGTTCCAGATTTTCCCCCAGTGTTAGAGAAAAGAGAATCTCCTGCTTTATTGTTGGGGATTTGTCTAGATACAAGTAGTTTATTTGCTGAGCGTAGGTTTGTAAGATTTCTATATGGGGTGATTAGACTCATAAGGATAGGTGTATTGCTTGGATGATAAAGGGTCTTGTGGGAAATAATAAGTTGGTGGAACTGTATTTGATTTCGCAGCTCAAGCCAACCCAGTAGTTTCAGATTTAAGCAGTGGTGGGTTCTAAAAGGGGAGCCAGTTGCAAATCTGGCAATGTTATTGTAGGACGTTGCCAGCTTGAAGTTGCTTTTTGATAGATTAGTGTATATAGGAGAGGTCCATGGTGGTGGTGCTGTGGTAGTGTTGTCGCCTCACAGTTAGATATTGCCCATTCGATTCTCAGTTAGAGCGTCTTCCGTGTGGCAAAATGCGTGAACGGACGTTCCTTCGTTGAAGGTTGTGCATTAGGCTCGGCAAGCCAGCACGTAAAAACTCTACTGCCAATCATTAGCGGACTGGAGTTCCGCTGTGGCGACCCCTAACCGGGAAAAGCCGAAAGACACAAACAAACAAAGTGTATATAGGAGAGGCATAGAGGAGAGTTGAGATGAGGTTGGTGTGGGCAATAGTAGTTCTAGCTATGGGAGTAAGGAAGGGTTTAATCTTATAGAGGGAGCCTAGTTTTCTGTTGACTGATATTACTGTGGTATTGATATGAGTATCATAGTTAAGGTTATGGTCTATTGTTACTCCTAAGAGTTTGGTGGTAGTGTCGGGAGATATGGCCGTGCCATTAATAGATTTGATAGTGAAGTCAACTGGGGTGGACTTTTGTGTGGGAGTAATGAGCAATAATTTAGTCTTCTTGGGGTTAAGGAGGAGACAGCGCTGTAAGAACCATTTTTTTACTAATTCAAAGATATTTTGGGTGAGGGACTGCAGTTCAGATGGACGAGGAGCAGAGCATATTAATGTGGAGTCGTCTACATATTGTATGCATGTAGCTTGAGAGATGTTTACATTCAGATCGTTAATAAAAATTGAGAATAGAAGAGAGCCCAATATAGAACCTTGGGGTATACCAAGGGTGACAGGAAGGTGGTTAGATAGACTATTTTCCCAAATCACTGCTTGTTGCCTGTTATCTAAGTAGGACTTGAACCACAGTTGTGCCTGTGTATCAAGTGAGAGGGACTTAAGTATATTTAACAGTAATTGATGGCTGACCATGTCAAATGCTTTTGAGAGATCAATAAAGATTGCAGAAGAAAGAGTGTTATTGTTACGGTTTTTGTTAATGTGGTCAGAAAATGATAGGAGGACAGTGGTAGTGCTATGGAAAGGTCTAAAGCCATGCTGAGAGTTTGCTAATAGGCTATTTTGGAGAAGGTGGTCTAATAGTTGATGGTGGATGCATTTTTCCATAATTTTAGCTAAGGGAGAGAGTAGGGCAATTGGACGAAAGTTAGAGAGTTCTGTTGATTTACCACCTTTGTGTAAGAGGATTATATGGGAAATTTTCCAAATGGATGGGATGGTACCTTCTGTTATGGTTCTATTTATTAGGATAGAAATGGGATAGGCTATTGCTTTTGCTGCAATTTGGAGGTATTTGGCTGGTAATAGGTCGGCAGAGGGGGTAGATGGTTTAAGTTTTTGAAGAAGGGTACAGATGAGGTATGTAGGAACAGGTTGTAGTTGAAATGAAGGCAGTAAGTTAGTAGAGGAGGAAGGCAGATTGGAAGACACAGGTGGTAATGAGTTGGCAAGTGATTGGATGGCTTCAGTAAAGAAGGTGTTAAAGGCATTAGCAATTTGTTTGGGAGTCTCATGGGCTATTCCTGATGGGGTTGGTGTCCTTGAGTGGCTTGGATGTATGAGTCTATTGATACCTGTCCAAACTTTTTGCAGTTTATGTTGGTTAGTTTGTTGAAGTTGAAAGTAGAAGTTTCTTTTATCTAATAGTATCAATTTTTTAGTAGCATTTCTAAGCTGTTTAAATTTTAAATGATCAGCTAGGTCTCTAGTAGTGTGCCATTTGGCCCAGAATTTGTTTCTAAGTAGTTTCCTTTGTTAGCCGTGGAGCAGTTTTTGTCCTATTCCTAAGAGTACAAGTAGGGGCATGGTAGTCCAAGATTTCTATGAATTTGGAGTTGAAGTATGTCACTGCTTCCTCTATCTGGAGGTGTTTTAGGGGTGACCAGTCGCACACACTAAGTTCATTTTGGAAACTTTCAGGGTTAAAATGTTTGTTGGAACAAGTGGTTCTGTAAACGGTAGGGTAGAGAATATTAGCTTTTTGTCTAATTATGTATGTTAGTGAGTGGTCACTAATGTCATCTGGTAGGGTGCTTGCTGTATATGTTAGGGATTGAGTATTTGTTAGAATCCAGCCTAAGGTTCTTTCATTATTGGTAGGTTTGTGGATTCTAGTAGGAGAGGTAATATTTTGGGAAAAGCCATGTAGGCTTATGTGGTTAGTAGGATTGTCAGTATTACAGCTATGCCAGTCTATATTAAAGTCACCTAGCACTATGGTTTCTTGTGGGTAGTGTGTGGAAAGCCAGCTGAGGATATTTTCAAGGGTGGTGATATTATTGCTAGGAGGAAGATAGGAGCCTATAGTATTGATGGACTTACAAGTATTTAGTTGAAGCTTAGTGATAAGAATTTCAGTATTGGTGTCTGATGGTGGGTGTATATCTAGTGAAGTAACTTGGAGCCCTGCTTTATATATTATTGCTACGCCCCCACCCTTCTTGTTCAGGCAATCTAATCTTAAAATATTGTATCCTGGAGGGGTGATTTCATAATCTTGGGTTGCTGGTTTTTACCATGTTTCAGTTAGACATAAGATGTCAAATGCATGTATTTCTAGGAGAGCATGAAGATGAGTCACTTTATTGTTTATGCTTTAGTACTTTGTATCATGTATAACTTGGTGCAGGTATTTCAGTGCTAGCTGTCTCTGTAGGACTTTGTTGCATTCTGGAGGTGGCCACCTGCTTTAAAAATTCCTGTGCATGTTGGACAGTAGAAGGAGCAAGCAAACTGCAAAGTGTAGCCTTGATTTGTCATCTAGAGTCAATGTAGCTTTCTTTTCCTTCTTCATATAGGAGAATGTTTGTGGTTTGTTTTTTCATGAGTTTTGGACTACTGTAATGACTGCAGAGTCCTTATAAAACACAAGCTCTGAATAAAACAGTTTGCTAGGATTACATTCAATGCCCCATTATAGAACTCAAGCTTTCCTCCAAATTATCTTTGTGTTTTTTTTCTATTTTCCTTTGCTTTTATTTTTTGCACTGCAGACATCCCAGCTATGAGGGCATTTGAATAACTTAATTCCACACCTTGGGCAGGGAGGGAACAATATACCTGCATCACTGTGGGGACCCATAACACTTTCCCCTGCAAATACATGCTCCTATGTACTTAGTAATGTAGGCTACCACTAGACAGTGGCTTGGTGGTCTGAAACCTCATCCCCAGAATGCCTACACAAGGTCACCAATCCTCTGAGGGTTGTGGCTGTATACTTCTTTTTCCTCCCTCCCCTCACCTCAGGATGGTATACCCATCTTCCCATGTCATCAAGCTTCTGAGCCCCCCAAGCCTTTCTGTGTTGGAGGGAAGCCTTCTAACTTGTCAGTGAAAGTGGTAAGCACTAGGTAGCCTATCTACCACAAGAGGAGTGGTTTCTGGCCCCGAAATTGTAGTTTATTGGCCGTTTGGACAGTTTTTCTATCTCTTTCAACTTTCTGGTTTAAAAGTTCATGTTTGTGCTTGTTTGCCACCTTTCCTGTAACTAGTCTAGTCCAGATACAGATTTGCTGTATCCAGAACTGTATGTAAGCTTCTGAGCCCCCCAAACCTTTCTGTGTTGGAGGGAAGCCTTCTAGCTTATCAGGGGGAATGGTAAGCACTAGGTAGCTTATCTACCACAAGAGGAGTGGTGTCCAGCCTAGAAATTGTAGTTTATTGGCTGTTTGGACAGTTTTTCTATCTCTTTCAACTTTCTGGTTTAAAAGTTCATGTTTGTGCTTGTTTGCCACCTTTCCTGTAACTAGTCTAGTCCAGATACAGATTTGCTGTATCCAGGACTGTTTGTAAGCCTATGAGCATTGCCAAAGTCTGCTCTTCAAATTTTCCCTTAAATCTGCTAGTTCTCTCCTCTCCTGCACTTTTACTAGCTTATTAGTCTAGCACTTTACCAGACTTCTTGTAGTAATTATTGTAGCACACAAAAGTGCTACCAGCACTGAACGTTCTACAAGGAAACAGCTCCAGTGCTTATTATTAATTCCCACCCCTCCAGGCATGTCTAAAGGTCAGTTCCCTGTGCTTTCTCCTATTAATCTGATGAACTTGGGCATCCTGAGGCAATGTAGCAACTGCTTCATATACACTGATAACCCTCTCCTCTTACCTCCCAACACTTAGACTTATGAGAGATGCACTTATATATCCAAACTGGAAGTCACACACTCTCCAGCCAAGACTGGAATAGCAGGTCAAGAGGAGAAGGTCAACACTTGCACCACACCACGTGGAACACATAGCCCTCCAGAACACACACCAGCACTGCCATCACATAAAAACACAAAGCACACACCCACCATTGCAGAGGCTCTCACTAAAAATCTACCCAAACAGCAGAGGCCTCCAGGACAGAAATGTACTCAACCACCACAACACAACACTAATCATGAGACACATAACTCTCCTAAACAGTATGCCACTCAACCAAAGCCCCTAAGGCAAAACAGCATGCCCAACACACTAGTTATAGGTGACTCAATAGTGAGGCACACTGATGTCCCACTCTATAGGCTGAATAAGAAGAAAGTAACAGTCACCTGCCTGTCAGGTGCCAGGATCTGCCACATAACGCATGCACTCAGGTCCCTCAACAACAGGTACAAATATGACTCTGTCATTGTACATGTGGGTGTGAATGACCTGAGACGTATCTCCCTGGACTACATGAAAAGAGACTTGGAGGAGCTCTTGGATTATGTGGCCCAGGTGGGTATGACCCTAGCATCCTACCATCACCCAGAATGATACCACAGTACAAGCAGAGAATGATTGATTTCAACAATTGGCTAAGTTTCTGGTGTCATTCTAAGGGGATCCAGTATCTGTCTGCCTGGGATGACACGATTGCCAGACCTCAGTGCTTTGCTAGAGATGGCCTGCATCTGTCACCCCTGGGCTTCCAGATATTGGCCAAGGCTCTTGCCACCTCTATAGTGCCTTTTTTTAGGTGGTGTTCCAAAGACCAAATTACCACTCTACAAACAAATGCAATCTGAGGGTCATGCTGCTCAGTGCTAGAAGTTTAAATCTCAAAATGCACTCGCTCGAAGCACTCCTTAAAATGGAGAACATTGACATTTGTGCTGTAACAGAGATCTGGTTCAAGGCTGCAGAAAGCACACTTGTACTACCAGGCTATTACTCATTCCACACCTTTCTGCCCCAGAACCTGGACTGAAGCTCCAAAGGCGGTGGTGTTTCCATATTCATAAAGGATGCGCACACCTCCAGAGTGGTGGCTGAACATAATGCATCAGAGATACTTCAGGTGCAGCTAACATTGAGTAAGACAGTGATTCAGGTCATAGCCTGCTACAGGTCCCCAACCATGTCCCAAGACTCACACTTCACGTTCCTAAGCACCCTGGAGAATATTAGGGTCCAACCTAACACTCTCATACTGGGCAAATTCAACTACCCCTCCATTAACTGGGAAAACTACTCATGTACCAATACACTTGCCCAACGTTTCCTGGAATTAATTAATTCCAATGCCCTGTACCAGCTCATTCTTACCCCCACAAGAGGTAGCAATATCCTTGACCTGGTCATTACTAACATGGGTGATCATTGCTTTACCAATATTCAACTCCTCCCTGGTTAGATCTGACCACAAACTAATCAACTTGGAAATTCACATCCCTCCCACCCCCCACCCCCGTAAAGGTAACCACCATGAAAAACTTCTCCAAAGATAGCTTTGGACTCCTAAAAATAGAGGTGGCTAACTTCACGGCACCCATGCAAATGGAGAATAGTTACATGACCACTGAATCATACACCAATGCACTGTACGAACACGTACACAAATGCATGGATCTTGCCATACCCAATAGAACCAAGACACTCTCCTCCAAAACAAGGAAGCCAATCTGGTGGTCCTCTGCCATAAACAAATTCTACAACAGAAGGAGGAAACTGATGTGGAATAAGGTGATGTCTCAAGACTGGAAAAATTTCCTTATCAGCCTCAACAAAAAGTTGAGATCCCTCCATCAAATCCTCTAAAGCTAGCTATGAAAACAGGATTGCAGCAGATAGTAAAGACAACCAGAAGGCCTTCTGTAGTTATGTAAAGAATTTCTACCGCAATACCCAGATTTGCTCTGAGCTACTGCACAATGGTACCTCCTATACCGAGCCAACAGATATTGCCAATATACTGGCCGACAGATTCAGTGCCAACTTTACACCCCCAAAAGGACCAATCACAATACCAGTAGATTTCCAGGCACCCAGTATTACTACTGCACAGGTTAAAACAGCACTGTCCAAGGCCAAGAATACAGCTTCTGTGGGACCTGACAATATCCCTGGCTGTGTCCTACATAAACTACAGAGTGAACTGACACCTCAGGCTTTGTCCCTACTTAATGGTGTGCTGCTACAGTCATCTCTCTCCACAAAGAAGGAGTGACTACAGACCGTGGGAACTATCGCCCCATTAGCCTGACGAGTCTGATACGCAAAGCTATGGAATGCATCATCATGGACCTAGTAAACAAGGATATAGGGAGTCTCCAAATTCTGGATCTCACACAGTTTAGTTTTGTGAAGGATAGATCGGGTCTATATTATATTATCGCACGCTTAGACGACCCCATGTAAGCGAAAGCTTACAACGTCGAAACCTCAGAACAGTGATTTTTTTCCAAGGGAAAAAAATTGCTGTTCCAAAATAAAAAAAAAAAAATACTTTAAAATATTACATAATCACCCCCACACCCCCTACTTAAATATACCAACTCTGAGATCACACTACAGTGCCGAAAACAGCAAAGTCACGAAAGCGGCCAAACAAATTATTTCCCAGGGAAAGTCTACACTGAAAAGCCGCTTGGTTATTTTGCCTTTTTGCTCTTGTCAGTTCGATCAAGATGCATTTGACAAACTGCATCTGTGATCTGGTAATAGGAACCGAGTAGAGCATGCCTGCTCAACTTGGTTGACTTCTTTGAGTCAGTCACCAGAGCTGTGGATGAAGGCAAGGTGGTTCATACAGCCTACCTTGATCTAGCCAAGGCCTTTGTTACCATTCCCCACTCAGGAATCATAGAAAAACTCACTAAGCTAGGCATCAACCCCAATATCACCAGGTGGGTTGCAAACTGGTTCACAGATAGAACCCACAATGTGAAAGTAGCTGACTCCACGTCAGACTGCTAACCAGTCACAAGTGGAGTCCCACAGGGTTTGGTCCTGGGTCCTCTGCTGTTTGGTATCTACTTCTCTGAAGTCCAGGCCAACACGAAGGGAATCTGGCTGAAAAAGTTCGCAGAGGGTTGCAAGTTGGGAGCTATTATTAACTCCCCAAGTGATGTTGACATCCTACAGAAAGGTATCACTGAGACCAACGACTGGTGTCAGCAGAACCATGGCCTTACGTTCAATGCCATAAAATGTGTCGTTATCCCCTTTGGGAAAAACCTGGTTCCCATGAATTACCACATCGATGGTAGCCCACAGAACACAGAAGGTATTATGAGAGATCTGGAACACAGGTTGACAGCAACCTCTCTTTTGACCACCACCTTCCCACTGTGGTCAGCAAGTCCTTCTATGTGGCACATCTCATTACTAAGGGTTTTGCATCCAGGAAGAAAGAGGTCAGTGTCTCCCTCTACTCTTCTGTCATTAGGCCAATCATCAAGTACAATGCCCCAATTGGTATGTACCTCACTAGACACCTGAAACAACTGGAGAGGCCGCAAAAGTACCTTACAAAGAGGATCCTAGGCCTTAAACCCTTGTCCTATATGGAAAGACTCAAAAAACTCCAACTATTCTCTGTCTCATATCGCCTACTTAGAGGCGATCTCTGCTTGACTTACAAAGCCATGTCTGACCCAGCCCTGTTAGAAATGCTACATCTAAAGAAATTCCAATCCCTCTGCACTACATGCTTCAGAGACCTCAATCTCATTACTACAATCAACAGAATATGCTGGAGGGATAGGTTCATAACCCAGAGGCCCTCTACAAGAGAAATTTTGATGAGTGGATGGGAAATAGAAAATTCACCCCAGGGATCACTCCAGTGGCTTTACTCGACAGAGGTACTGGGAACTAAGGTCAGGTGGCACAATGCCAGGGTAATCCTATGGGCTAGGCTTGTAAATGCTCCAGGGCCATTAGCCTAGTACACACATATGAAAAGAACATGTTGGAGGGACAGGTTCATAACACAGAGACTGCCCATGCTATGGAATAGACTTCCCATACATGTCAAACAGAGGACCTCACTGGCCCTCTTCAAGAGAAATCTTTTTTTACTCAAATTCTTTTTATTAATTTTTTCAAAAAAAAAGAAAGAAAAATGTTTTCATATAGTTTCTTAATACATTGTCTAATGAATGAAACAAGATTACTAACTATATACAATATTTACAATTGGCCTGAAGATTAATTATAGAATTGTCCAATCCAATCAGAGTAATGGCATACAAAATAAAAGAGAATACTTTTGTCTTGATGAGTGGATGGGAAATAGAAAATTCACCTCTACTCGACAGAGGCACTGGGAACTAAGGTCGGGTGGCATGATGCCAGGGTAATCCTATGGGCTAGGCTTGTAATAGCTCCAGGGCCATTAGCCTAGAACACACCTATGAACTTATAAGTACATACGCCACCAATCAAACTCGGATTGCCTGGCCCATAGTCAGAGTTTTATTCCACCATGTCACTGGTGCTGACAATAGTGCAAAGAACAGGAAAAAGATATTAGCATGGAAAATACAAGAGATCTCTTCAAGAAAACTGGTAATACTAAGGGAAACTTCCATGTAAAAAATGTGTACAATATGGGAGGAGCTAGCAGAAGCAGAAGATATTTAAAACAATTTGCAGGAACATAAAAAAAAGTTTTTTATCAAAGATAAATGTGACAGTAAGTTCTCTGATTTAAAGCAAAACAACATGGAAAGTTAGGTCAAATGGACCAAAGAAACACTTTTTAATAACAAAACTGCTAGAAGTGATGGTATTCCTGCCAAATTGTTTAAAATTCTGCAAAAAAATGTTATTATGGTACTGCTCATAATTTAACAGCAAATTTGGAAAACACAGTGGTCATTGGGTTGAAAAAGGTCAGTTTATATTTCAATCCCAAAAGGAACAATGAAAAAAATTCTCAAATTATTGAACGATTGCACTTGTTTCATATGCTGGCGAGGTATACTTTAAGATCATATAGGATAGACTCCACAAGTAAATAGACCATGAACTGCCATATGTGCAAGCTAGTTTTGAAAGAGTTGAAGGCATCAGAGATCAAACTGCCACCATCTGCTGGATACCTGAGAAAGCGAGTATGAAAAAAAATACTTTTGCTTTTTTGACTGTTCAAAAGCCTTTGATTGTACGGGTTATAACAAACTATGGCAAGTAGTAACAGAAATGGTGATGCTGGGTCACCTAGTTTACCTCCTGTGGATTCTATATACAGAGCAAGAAGCAACAATCAGTACAATTTATGGAATAAACAATGCTTTGAAGACTGGGAAATGTGCAACAAGGCTGTGTAGACATCCTGCTTGTTTAATTTATGTGTCAGTGCACCTTGCAAAATCCCAGGTTAGATGAATCAAATTCTAGAATCAAAACGGCCAAGAGAAATATTAACAATCCTGGATATGCAAACAACATCATTCTTACATCTGAAAATAAGCAGGACCTGAAGAGCCTGCAGATAAACGTGAAAGTAAAGAAACTGGTTCTCTGCTTAACATTAAAAAAAAAAAAAACTAATATTATGTCATTTAGCTATATTAAGACTTTGGAACCAGATGGGAAAGATGTGGAGACAATGACAATTTTTAATTTTCTGAGACTGAAGATGTCTGTAGATGGTGTCTGCAGCTATGAAATTAAAAGATACTTACTCTTTGGTAAGAAACCCATAGCAACTTTGGATAAGCTATTAAAGATAAACAAAAACAGAATGGACAAACACCAAACACCAGACTTTAAAAAAACAATAAAATAAAAAATAGAAAATAATTCAAAATCCACTGTCGTTCTTCACAATAAAACTTCTGAATGTGAACAGATACAAGCATTCGCTCTGTGTGTAACATAGTGATGGTTTGAAGGAAAGACACAGTAGATTTCAATTTTTTTTCTTGTTTTTATTCAGATATTAAAGAACAAAGACATAATTTCCCAGTAATAATACATGGCTATAATAGTTCATAGGTTCATAGGTTCATAGGTTCATACTAGGCTATCTGCCCTAGGGCATTTATAAGCCTAGCCAGAGTGTGTTTGGCTTTCGCCACCCATTTTAAATTAATTTTGCTATGCCCTTTTTCGAGGTTAGTATACTGTGCCTCTAACAGTGACACAGAAGTGATACCCGGGGTAAACCTACGATCTCCCATCCACTCATCAAGATTCCACTTGAAGAGAGTCTAACAATAAAGTTATGCACTGGAAAATTAATGCTTTGGAACTATGGTCTTGGAGAAAACATTTTGAGAATTCCATGGACTACAAGAAGATCAAATTGGTCAATACAGGGAATAAATCCAGAATGTTCACTGGTTCTGATAGTAAAAACTAAAACTCATTACCTTGGACATGTAATGCAAAGGCAGGATTCACTTCAGAAAATGCTGATGCTGGGACAGATTGAAGGGAAAATAATAACATGGTATACATTTCAACTATCCAGAGTTTTACAGAATGTCCAGATTTTCTGGACTTTTCCTCATAAAATGTATTTTTTTTTGCCAAATCACTGAGAACTGAAGTCACTAAATAATGACATACATTTCAGTTTTAGACTTCATGTCCTTTAGAAAATGAATGCTAAAGCAAATCCTATTATTCTAGCAACTTTATAAGTTTAAAACCAAAGAAATAAAACAACTTGAATGCCTCCACCACAGTGAAACAAAATAAACTGTCAAAAAACACTGTGTAAGGAAACATTGCAGACACTGTTTAAAGCAAAAAAGTAATTTAATGTCAATACTAAGTGCTTTCGACCTCAAAAATAGGTCTTCATTAGAATAAAACCATTTGCACATAAACTCATTTATATCTGTTAGAACATAAATTAACCAACCAATCAGCTGGTGAACCTTATTAATTAATTTAAAAATGTACTGTCTTAAAGGTGGTGGTGCTGCGGTAGCGTTGTCGCCTCACAGTAAGACGTTGTCCTGTTCGATTCTCAGCTAGAGCGTCTTCTGTGTGGAGACATGCATGAATGGGCATACCTTCATTGAAGGTTGTGCGTCAGGGCTGGCAACTCGGCACGTAAAAATCTACTGCCAATCATTAGCAGAACGGAGTTCCGCTGTGGCGATCCCTAACTGGGAAAAGCCGAAAGACACAACAACTGTCTTAAAGGTGTCAGTTCAAATGTAACTCTTTAAAAATACTATACCAAATAAATACGTGCTAATCCCAATTATCACTTTTTGAACATGCAAGCACAAAAAAATAAATAAAAGATGTACTTAATTTACTTACATTTATCATAATAAAGTTTTCTTTGCAACATTACTTTATAATTTGCATTGCTATTCAAACCAAGCTTATTATAAGCATTGAATACAAATCGCCATTTCTATTCCCTAAAATCTAGTTCCCCCTCTCTGTCTCCATTAAATTATCTTCGTACATGATCTATCACAGTGAAATACTGTTTTTTGAAATTGTAACATTTTTGCTGCATTCTTAGTTAATGCATTATCAAAATTCTTAACTTTAATAGCATGAGTGTTCATATATTCTTTTTCTTACTTGCCTATTCGTTTTTCCTATATAGAATGTGTTACATGATGAGCACTTAGCCAAGTAAACTGCAAAGGTAGACCCACAACTAAAAGAGCCTGGTACCTGTCATATCTTATTATTTCCAAACACCTCAAAATATGGTCCATCTGCAATGTACCTACACTGTGAACCATTTTGACATTTGGAAGTACCTACTATTTTAGTACAGGTCCTGTTATTAGCACTCTCCAATAACTTCTTAAAAGTTGTTTGCTCTCTTATTTATAAAGACAGGGGCTACTCTCACCACTTGTAAGATGTCACTATTGCCCTCCAACATTCTGCAGTTATTTCTAATAATTTCCTTAATAGCACCACTGTCTATAGTGTAAACTAAAGGCATAGACAGTGACCAGTTCTCATAGTGTTGTCTTTCAGGTCAAAAGCGCTTAAACAGTATTAGTATTAAATTCGTT
Source organism: Protopterus annectens (assembly GCF_019279795.1). Classification (NCBI taxonomy): domain Eukaryota; kingdom Metazoa; phylum Chordata; order Ceratodontiformes; family Protopteridae; genus Protopterus; species Protopterus annectens. Next base: position 257,321,060 of record NC_056737.1, read on the forward strand.
TTTTGTTTTAAACAGTGTCCACAGTGTTTCCTTACACAGTGTTTTTTTAACTTTTTACATTTATACGAGCAACATTTAAAAGCTGTCCCTATTTTTAGGCCTTTGTCCCACCATTATTTTAGATTTTGTCCAGATTTTTTTTGTACTAAGAGGTTGAGAGGTATGAATGGTGAGAAAGGCAAAGATTGATATACAATATCACTGAAGTAATGAATATGAATTTATAATAACTTAAAGAAGCAGTTGTGGACAGGCATGCTGAGTAAACTAAAGTCTAACTGGCTAACCAAGAATGACAACAACAACTATTCATGATAGGATCCTCCAAAACAACCTAGACAGTGCCACACTCTGTGATAGTTGGTTCAAACCCAAGTCACAGTCTCTTGATTTCTAATTCCCTAATGTCAGCATTATCAGCAAATAACCAAACAGAATTGGTGAAAGTTGTCTTAAAGTGATAAAATCTCAACTTTCTTATTTTGCAATTGCATTCTATTCTGACTCTGATAAATATGCAGCAAACTAGCTCATCAATGACATCCTAATTCACTTTTTTATCAGAGTCTAAATAGCTATAGTATACAAATAGCTCTAGTATACTAATTCCTTCCTCTGCCCCAGCTAATTTAGTTCACATTCTTTCACCTTTGTCTCCTTACATTCTTAGGAATAGCAACATTATTGTTATGGGTGATCAGAAATGTAACTTTCTCACATCTGCTCCATAGGACCTTCAAGGCAGCTTATCCAATCATGGACTCTTACTCCTTAACTAAAACCTACTAAAAATAATTACTCACTATAAGACCTTGTTATTTCTAACAATCTGTCCAAAATTTGCTGCCTGGGAGTTTTTTTTTCTTCCTAATTTGTGTGTCTACTGCTCTTTAACTTTCTACCAATCAATAATTTACCTCCTTAGGAAGGAGATGACCGTATCATATAAATGCTTGCTCTTACATAAGAGTCTCCCCATACTGACAAATAAGCCCTATATTCCTCCTACAGACATTCTTACAGCTCTATCAAATTGCCCTGCAATCTCCTGCAGCTTTACCCCTCTATACTTAATTCTTCTACTCCTAGAGCTATACTTGCTCAACAAAACTTGTAAATATTTTAAATATAGAGCACTCCTTTCTTCTCTAATACGTGCACATAAAGCACCTCCACTATATCTCAATTCCTGTAACTTCTCAATACACGTAAATATCTATACAACCTTAACACTCAGTTTCAAAGAGTTACAAAGAATTACTGCTTACCTATGCTCATGTAAAAAGCTTAATTCTAATCAGTTCCATAAGAATTATAATCTGTACTGTCTTGTATTCCTTGTAATCATATTTATAAACTGTTTAATTCATTCTAAAACCTTGCTTCTGTTTCTTGTAAATCTTGTATGTAATCTGATTTAATGCATTCTCTGAGCTTTTCTCCCCAGGCCTCAACTGAAAATGGGCCATGTTGACCCAGTGGACTTCCCCGGTAATCAAACTGGAATAAATAAATAAATAAATAAATAAATAAATAAATAAATGCTTTGAAAAATGAATTACTCTGCATTAACTCGTCTCATGTCCCGTTTCTTCTGTATTAATTAGTCTCATGTCCTGTTTCTTTCAAATATAGTCAAATGCCTTATCCTGCTCAACTTTCAGAACAGATACTTTCTTCTGCTCCTTAGATACAAAAAAAATATTAACAGAGAAGCCTGGATGTCCCCAGCTGTCCACCTTTGTCTCAGCTCCTAAAACATATAAATCTTGCCTGAAGAAAATGGAATTACACTCAATCCATTGACTCTAAAACCAACTATATTAACCTACAGAAACAGGTCAGACAAGCCATAAGGGAACAAAAATGTAATCTACTCTCGTGATAAATAATCACAACTTCCAAATTCCAAATCATTTTGGTCCTAGGAAAACATTTGTGACTAATGCAAAAAGTCAGTTAAATCTCTTCCTGATGCATGAATGTTTCCTAACTAATTTCAGAATCTTTGCCTTCAACAATTATCCTGCCTCAGTAACCCTCCACATTGTCACGATGTGCACTTTTGGTCACCTAGTTATCTTTGTAGGTAACATATCTAATGTTATGTAAATGAGCATTTGAAATAAAATTTAACTTTAATGTTACACAAAATGGCAGCACAGCACAAATGAGTTGAACAGCTTCTTTACTCAAAAATACACTTGCATATGGCAAACCGGGTCTATATTAGAACACCGAACATTTGAAATGTTGAGTGTTCTAATATTGAACCCTAGCAATCGAGAAAAAAAAAACATTGAACATTCGGAACAGCAAATTTTTTTCCTAGGAAAAAATTTGCTGTTCCAAAACACATACACACAACACAAGCACACCAAACAAACAGCAATCCACACACATACACCTAAACTCTTACCCCTAACCCTACACTAAACTATACACACACCACTAACTATCCACTTACCTTAACCTAAACCCTAACCCTAAGGTCCGTCACTATTGCACAGTCACCTCACCCGTGCCCTAACCCTAACTCACCTAACCCGGCCTAACCCACACGTCCACACAATCGCACACTTACCTGAACCAGACCCATAACTTTCCACCAGAGCACTGAAAATACCGAAGCAACAGAAATGGACAACTAAATTCTTTCCCTAGGAAAGAATTCGGTTTCCTGTTACTTCGATATTTTCAACGTTAATTGAAAACGGGTCAATATTAGAACATTCGACATTTCAAATGTTTGGTGTTCTAATATTGACCCGGCAAACCAGCCTCGATGCATTACTGGATACGTTTAATTTCTTTAAAGTCTAAGTACTACTATACATATTCACAGTATATACAAGCACAGAGCATCTGTACATTACATCACATCTACCTCCTAAGGAAAGAGATAGAGTAAGAGACACAGATGTAGTGTACTGCCGATGCACATATTTAATATTTTTGAATGCTGTTGACTGACTGAGTACTCTAAAATATGTATGCATGTTAAACAAGCAGTTATTCATTAAATAGCAGCAACTGAGGAAGACACTGCTCTTAGCAGAAATACCTTTCATATGAGGAAATTTCAGAAACACATTTTATGTGAGGAAATTGAAAACTAGACAGTTATCTGTCCATATTATTTGATTGAAATCTCAGTATTTTGACAAAGTGTGGACATCACACCCACCACCAGTCATATAAAAGGAAATTAAACTTCGGGAAGGAAAACAGTTAGGCAAACAATTAAAATGGACAATATTGTCTAGAATTAATTTTTGGAACATTCTAGGCTGAAGAAGGTACAATCATACTTCGGTTGATAGTATACAAACTGTTAACACACATTGTGGATTCAGAACTTCCAGACTTGTCTCATATACTGGGTTGTGGTAAAGCCTTCAAGAAAACAGAAACACTGAATAGCTGAGAACCTGAGTATCATTGGCTTGAACACCAGGGATTTACAATCAGGAACTTGGCATTTTCTTCAATGCTTCTCTGCTTCCACTGCTTGTATGTGTCTCTGATTTCATCTAAGTATAGCACCATACTTGGGTTGCACCATGTATGACTTGGTTCATCAGTGTTCTGCACCGCAATACTTACTGTCTCCAGCTTTCTCTTCCCCTCTCACTTTAGGCATGGTGATTGGAGGACACATAGTCTGGAGTATAATTTTTTTTTAATTCCTTATTGGAGGCCTTGGCTTTATGATTATTTTGTATTATAAACTTATATATATATATATATATATATATATATATATATATATATATATTTTTTTTTTTTTTTTGCTGTAGTTTGGATTCTTGCACTGACATATCAGTCCTTGTTTGTCTTCCAAGCATTAGCTTTGACAGGCTTACTCTTGTGGCAATGAGTGGAGTGGCCCAAAATGTGACAAAAGAGTTCTATGAGGATCTGACTGTCTCAAGATCTTTTTAGCTGTTTGGGCTGCCCTCTCACTGACTCTGCTTGATTAAGGATAGTGTGGAATGGATATGATATGAGTGAAACCATAGTGATTAGCAAACTGCTAGGCTTCAGTTGATACACATTGCATACCTTCTCTGAAACTGGTTCATAGGATACTTCATATCTTGTAAACATAGTTTTGAACTTTCCTATTATTTATTGGTTAGTCATAGTTGGTACATACAATATCTCGATGGCATGACAGTAATAGTTTAATGCAACTAAGTAGTAATACTTTAATACTACTAAGTATTAATGCTTTAATATTATTTAAGAGCAAGTTTAATGCTGCTAAGTAGTAATAGTTTAATACTACTTAGGAGCTTTTAATTTCACACTCACATAAGTGGTCAGCAGCTATCTATTTCATGGAATATTGTGGTAAGGCTGTCAGCAATACTGCCTCTCTTTTCTGAGATGCTTTATGGTGATGGACAGATTGACAGACGAGATCAGACAGGAGTCCTCGTGGACTATGATGTTTGCAGATGACATTGTGATCTGTACTGAGAGGAGGGAACAGGTGGAGGAGACCCTGGAGAGATGGAGATATGCTCTAGAGAGAAGAGGAATGAAGGTCAGCAGGACTAAGACAGAATATATGTGTGTAAATGAGAGGGAGGATAGGGGAATGGTAAGGATGCAGGGAGTAGAGGTGGTGAAGGTGGATGAGTTTAAATACTTGGGATCAATAGTTCAGAGTAATGGTGAGTGTGGAAGAGAGGTGAAAAAGAGAGTACAGGCAGGATGGATTGGGAGGGGAAGAGTGTCAGGAGTGATTTGTGACAAATGAGTATCAGTAAGAGTGAAGGGAAGGTCTACAAGAGGGTAGTGAGACCAGCTATGTTATATGGGTTGGAGACAGAGGCACTGACAAAAAGGCAGGAGTCAGAGCTGGATGTGGCAGAGTTAAAGATGTTAAGATTTGCACTGGGTGTGACAAGGGTGGACAGGGTTAGGAATAAGTATATTAGAGGGTCAGCCCAGGTTGGAAGGTTTGGAGACAAAGACAGAGAGGCAAAATTACGTTGGTTTGGACATGTGCTGAGGAGGAATGCTGAGTATATTGGGGAAAAGATGCTAAGGATGAAGCTGCCAGGTAACAAGAAAAGAGGAAGGCCTAAGATAAGGTTTATGGATGTGGTGAGAGAGGACATGCAGGTTGTTGGTGTGACAGAGCAAGATGCAGAGGACAGAAAGAAATGGAAACAGATGATCTGCTGTGGTGACCCCTAATGGGAACAGCCAAAAGAAGATGATGATTTATGGATAATTATACATTTCAATGTCCAGACTAATGTTAAGCCACAAAGTTGGCATTTTAGCTCTCTCACAATATTTAGTGTGACATTCGTGTGCTCTGTGCATTTTGTTTTAACACTTCAATTAATTGCGAAGAGTGTCTTGGTCCAGTAACAAGCTATCAAATTTGGACAATGGTGCTCTGACAGTCTCTCACAAGACTGTATCATTAAACTTTTTAATTTCTTTTTCATGACTGGGAGCATTGGTGAACCTCATTCATTGTTGTCAGTTAAACTTTCAGTCACTACACTTGTACATCAGATGGTTTGCCTATGTCCAGCAGTTGAGCAATCCATTTTGTTCATATCTGATAATGGTCTGCAACCCATGGTCATTGCTGATACCTTGTTTCAACTTCTCTAGTATTTGGCACTCACTGGTCACAGTGTCATGATGCTCTGTACACAGATGGCAACATTTTCTTTGGTATCTGACTGCATCTAGTCATGTATAGGATTTCTGGATAATATGTCAGCCACAATTAACCACCCTCCTGGCATATGGATTACTCTAACATTGAACCATCTCAGTTTCATGAATAATTTCTGACATCTAGGTGGTACTTTGTGCAAATTATAAGAATTAGTCAGCAGAACCAAGGGCTTGTGGTCAGTCTCAATAGGAATCTGGAGAATTTCCCTCCTGTCCAGAGAGTAGCAAAGCACTCGTTCTTAATCTCTGAGCATCTGTGTTCAGCATCCATTAGATTCCTTGAGCAATAAGCAACATGTCATAAGATTTGTTCACCGATTTGGAATAATACTTGACCTAGGCTGTAGCTACCAGCATCAATATTCACTATTGTTGGTTTGATATCACCAAAGGCAGTATCATTGCTCACTGTTTTTGGTATGGAAACATTATGCTATGCTAGCACCAGAGCAGTTATTAGCATTTCTTTCACTCTGTTACAGGTTTGGACTTGAGCATCTCCCTGTGACCAGGCTGTCAGTGGAAGAAGTAGTAGTGCGGACAGATCTAGCACAAACCAGACCAAGCTGTTAATCATGCCAAAGCCTTGTCTTAACTCAGTCACATAGGCTGGACTTTTTAGCTCTGCTATTGCTCTGTCCTTCCTTGCCTCTGGCATATTTCCAGTAGCAGGTAAGACTGTGACTGAAATATTGAAGCTCAGACTCTTTAAAGTAGCATTTATGTTTATTCAGTTTTAGACTGAATTTGTAATGACTTGAAGCATTGCCTCCAACCTCATATCATGTGTCTCTTTATCAGGACCAAAAAACAGCCCATCATCCTTTACGCCAACACCGACATGACCTTTTAACAAATCTTCCCTTCATTTGAAATATTTCTGGTGCTGAAGTTAGTCAGAACTTTCTCACTGACATAATGAAGACTGCCAGCTTTTAACTCTCTTCCTCTAAGAGTATTTGATAAAACCCATTGAAGGTGCATAATGCGGAGAGCACCATGATATTGACCAGCTTGGGTTCAACATCTTTTAGTGCAGGTAGAATAAATGTTTCTAGCATGACTACTTTATTAAACTTTTTCAAATCAACACATATTTGAACACCAGCACTCTTTTTCATGACTAGGACCATGGGTGAACACCATTCATTTACTTCAGTTACACTCTCAATCACACCAGCTGCTTAAATTCATTTAAATTCTGTCTCTGCTTTAGAAAGTATACAAAATAACACTTGTAGGTGTGGTCAAGGCATATGGGATTATGCTTGGATTTAATTTTACCTTTACTTAAATGCAAGTAGATCAACTTCACCAAATACAGCAACACTAACTTTGTTTATTTTGGTAATCATCTCCATCTTGCATGCCTCAGCTCTGCTGAGCAGATTATTAGCGTATAAATAATCCAGCACACAAACCAAGAACTCATAGTTGTGTACCCTCTACTCAGACGTGGCTAGGAATCTTCTAATGCACTTGAGATTGCCTGCTGGCTGCTATACCTCAGAACTTTTTTTTTCCTCAAGAATTCTGGGTAAAGCCAATCATAATGTGGGACAAAGGCTCAAAATCAGGGACAGTTTTTTTTTAACAGTATTCTAGTTCACTCAAAATGTTAATAGAACAAATTTTATAAAGCAAAAATATGAGGCAAAATCTGGGACATTCTGCAAAATAATGGACAGTTGCAATTTATGATGGCTATGTATTTCTGTCTCTACTTCATCAACTACAGATGCTTTGAGATATTTATGTAGGCAGCAAGTAATATCACAGTAACATCAGCCCCTGTATCAGTCTTAACAATACACTGGAGTTCTGTGAATAGGGACTTATACTTGCCAGTATGATTCAGTGTTTTGGTATTGCAGTTACTGAACCCAGGAAAATACTTTCTTAACAATATTCTCTGTTTTATTTTTAGTTGTCATTTCTTAATCATAATGCATAGTTTTGCAAACAACAGCAAAATATCCCATCTTGTATCCAGCCCAGTGACGCAGAAGCAGGGTGGCTATTTGTGCTGCTGAGTTTGGAAACAGACTTGAACTACCTTTAGGGTTGGATGGGTGGATAAGATGAAGTGGCCAATGGCTGACTGAATTATCCCAGGGGGAGAGACAAGGCAAATCTCAGAAGATGGCAGCAATGTCTTGATGTCATTGCACTAGCCACCTTCATAGTTAAGGTAATTGAATGACTCCGTGAGTGAGATGGTTCTCCAATTACAGTTTTATCCCTACTCTGTTCATCTTTTGCTTTCTCAAACCCAACATTTTTAGCAAGTTCATTGAGGTGCCTTACAGAAGGTTCATTACTTTCATCTTTAGTGAAACTCATCTGTGGAAACATCCCTTTCAGATAAACTATTTTTGTTACAAATTTCACATTGAGCTTATTAATACCTTATATGTGATAAGGCATCCAGAAAAAACTCCTGCTCTATCCACCCTTTATAATACAAATCAACCTCTCCGCTCTTCTGACAAATCTCCCCTCTGCATCTCAAAGGCTAATAGTTCCACAGGAGAAGCACTATTCTCCCACAGCATAGCTAAAACATGGAACAATCTTCCTACTGCTCTGATCTCTGCCTCAACTAATATTCTCTTTAAAAACTCACTTAAATCACACCAAAAAATAAATGGTTGTACTCTTGTATTACATAAATCCCACTTTCTATCACTCAATAGACCTCTTACAACTTATACCTGCTGTAATACAAGCTACAGTATAGGATGCTAATGCTGATGTCTGAAATTGTAGATAGAATGTAGAAGTATCTATGTTTAAATATCTCTTATGTATATATTTGTCTTGTTACTACATACTGCTGTATGCACATGTCTTGTTTCTCCAGACTGCTGTATACTGTATTTTTCCTTGTGTCTAAATGTGTTCTACTGTGGAGCTTTTCTCCCTGGGCCTCCGCTGAAAATGGACCTGTGTCCAGTCAGACCATCCCAGTAAACAAATGTAAAATAAAATAAAATATATCAACACTCTGACCCTATGGCAAATAATAAATTGTGTACCTAGAGTTCTTCAGTTTCTTAATCTAGCTTGGCTACTATTCTGAAATGCACAAATTTCTTCCGCTGTCCAGGCCAGATAGATGGCTTCATGAAGTCAAATGACTCTGGTAGGATAAATTTTGGCATATTCCATGAAAACTCTACAGCTAAACATCTGATAATTGGAGAAATGAGCACTTTGCAAGGTAAAATACTGATTATTGGTAAAAATGGTTTGGTGGCATTCACCTGACTTGTTGATGTAGATTTCTGGTCCAAAATATAATTTTCAGTATTTATCTCTGTAAAAGATCCTGGTTCTGACATTATATAATGATGTGCATATTTGGTTATCCAGTCACACATTCTCTGTTCTTCCCTGTCTCTTATTTTAAAATGATTTCACTACAACAAAGAGGAAAATTTGCTAAATAGTTTGCCTGACCAAGGCAACCCTGGCAACAGTGCCAACAATAATCTGTATGTCTGGTACGTGAAACTTTGCAAAGATCTGTCCACCTTCTGTCATCTTTGCAAAGATTTGATCTCCTTCCAACTCTATTGTCTGTTTAATCTGTCATTACTTCATGATACATTTCTACTAACTGGAAAGAGGCCTTTGTCTTTCATCTCCCAATAACAACCCATGTAGTTGCACCTCAGACTATAGGCCAATCTCTCTTATCCTAGCACTTGCAAAAGCAATCTATAATCAAGGTTTAGATGACATAATTAAATACAACACCCTGAATGGATACCAACATGTGTTTTCACAAGACAGAAGCCTCCATACTGTTCTACTTACCCCTAAAGGCTCCATTTTTGCCACACTGGATGATGGCCTCATAACAGGTGTTTTGTTTACTGACGTCACAAAGGACTTCTTCCTTGTAATCCATAGTGTCCTTAATTCCCTTATTTATCTGGATTCAGCCAAACCACTATCTTTTGGCTTAGAAGCTGTTTAATATAGTCTTTATTATAACTTCTCCTCAAAATCTTCTGTTTACTCCAGTGTAATTCAAGGTCCTCTTTTAGGCCTTCATTTGTTTAGCTTATCCACATTCTCAATACCTTCTGACCTGTACCTCTCAAATCTTATTCTCTGCATTGATGAACTTGGTGTCTCTAGGTCTTTTGCTTTTGTTAACTGTATTAGGAACATTTTTCTCCTAGATTTACAAACTCTCATAACCTGGCTAGTTATTAAACAAGCAACCATAAATTGGAGAAAAAGTCATACTCTTTGGCACTCGTGCTAGGTATGTATCACTTTCAGGTTTATTTCTATTTCTGTTACATAAAGATAATCTTATTGCTTTAGTCTCTTTTTTAAATTATCTTGAAAATTTTCTCAAGCTCACTTTCTATTGGACACCTTAAATGCAAAATTAACTAGACCCTTCTGGCTATATGCGTGTATGCGTGCACAAGCGCATGTGTGTGTGTGTGTGTGTGTGTGTGTGTGTGTGTGTGTGTGTGTGTGTGTGTGTGTGTGTGTGTGCACATGCTCTTAGCTTGTTACTCACAGAAGACACAAGATGTTCTGTGATCTAATAAAACCCTTTTCCAACAAGCTAGAAAGGATGCCTCCTGCTTTATTCCATATACATGAGGTAACAAGTAAGACATGGAACTTTGAGTTACCAAAAATTTCACTAACCATTCTGGAATTTCAAATATTTTGGATGCCTTTTGTTTTTGGCTTGCCTTGTGGCTGAACCGCAGCTCAACTACTGCTCATTAAGTTGGCAATTTGTATTCCACAGCGGCTTCTACCTCCTGATAATCTGTGTCATTCAAAGAGGCTAAAAATATGAAAGCTTACCTTTCTCCTTTCAGGATAGGGATCTGTGCTCCCTGCCTATCACACATCCATTTTAGCCTCTGTACATTAAAAAGCATATTTTAAAAAGCATGTGATGGGATGAGAAAGAGGAATATTTTCTTATTTTGCAGAAAAGATTGTCTTTAAATACTAGACTCCACACGGTTACTGATAAGGAATCATTGTCGACTCATTTTAGTTATTTAATGATGTATAGCCACCCAGCGGTGTGAATATTAGCTCTAGGTGATGGTCACTGTTAATATAACAGCCTAACCCCATGAATAAAATGGGAAAAATATACACAGCTTCTTACCACCTATAAAATTATCCAGAATCGATCTGCTTGCCAGGCACTAAAAGACATTCTACATAAATATGCTCCTAGTTGGTTATTACGCTCCATTGACCAAAAATATCTGTCTGTCCACAAATCTAACAAATCTGCTGGGCATTGTCTGTACTTATACCATGTTGCTAAGACCTGGAACTCCTTATCTCTATCCATCAGGTCAATGCCCTCCTTCAAAACCATTCTGAAAGACTTCCTAGCCAAAAGCTGTCTTGTTCTTCCTCAAACCCAGGTTACATTACATCCCTAAATGTGGACAAATACCTATTCATACCTGCATCTCCTTATTCCCCCTCTTCACTCACTTCCTTACTTCTAACAATTTCTCTTCCCCTGACTTTCTCTGTGAATATACCATAAGCCTGGTTTTCTCTCACTTCATATTGTAGTTCTTGTTTGTATTATATTAACTTACCTTTAATTTCTTCAGAAAAGGGTTAAAAATCTCTAACTGTTAAATCATTGTCATATAACTTGTATCTACTCTTAACCAATGTTTTCATATTATGTCTAATTTGATGTGATAATTTAAATTGTATTTGTTTTTGTATTATTTTTAATGACTGTATAATTGTTTTTTTAAACACACCTTTATTGAATTATCACTTGTGACATAGGCAATTTTATATTTATACAAAAGTAATCAAACCATATTAACAAATTAACATTAACCAACATTATACTTCACAGATATTGCTATATATCATATAGCCTAAGCAACATTAAACACATTATTCAATTCCTGCCCCCTTTATTTAAACAAGAAACGTCTTTATTAAACCATACAGACAGTCATACACTTATATAAATGAAAACAAACCACACCATTACAATCCTAGTTGCAAGCATTTTACATCACAAACCATACCAACACACTCCCAGTAGCAAACATTATACATCCCTTATAATCTACCCAATCATTTTCAGTTAAACATTACAAGGCTCATTTAAGTCCTGCCTATAATTATTATTCTTAAAATGTTTTGTAATACTTTGGAGCTTTTCTGCCTAGGCCTCCACTAAAATGGGTTCCTACCCATTCTGACTTTCCCAGTAAACAAATGTCAATAAATAAATAAAAAGGGGATTGAAGTTGATGCCAGTACTCTTAATCGGGTCTGCCATTAAGAAGAAAATCAATAAATTTAGAGGAGGAACAAAGTAGAATCCTTGAGGAAAACTCATTGCAGTGTGCTTAAATCATAGCAGTGAAGTGGTACTGGACTTCACTTCAGAAGCCAGATCTTAATGAAACTGCTTATATAGCTGACAAAGGTTTATAGATGTCTTGTTGCATTTTTGTGTTGTTGTAAATGGGAAGAAAATACTCCCCCAGTATTTATGATATCTGATAAGAGTGAAGTAGGCATTTTCAAAATTCTGAACCAACCACTGATTTCAGATCTCATTTCAGGCAAGCTTATCTTATGTAAGCAATGAGGCAAGTATCACAAAAACAAGAAATATACTTGAAAGACACTGATGGAAGCAACCAGTAACGTTAAGGTCAAATACCTGCAGAAGTCATGTTATTTCTTTTTAATATCTGTAAGCTCACCTACCTGGAATTAATTATCTGCAACAATAAATTGCTTTAAGAGTTCATATTTATTTATTCATTCATTCATATTTGTTATTAGGCAATGTCCAGCTGGGAAGTTCCATTTATAGTTAAGACCTGGGGAGATGAATCCAAAATAAACAAGATTATATAAGAAGGTTATACATTATAATGACACAGAAAAAGAACATTGCAGCAATTCACAAATTAAATTACACAAAAAGTTATACAAAACAATGACACAGGGACAAATCTTTGCAGCAGACTTAGAAAATAAACATAAGAAAGACATTGCAGGTAGTAATACAGCATTTTTTGGGGGGAAGGGCATATAAGAAGTAATTTATATATTTATATATTTATTTATTGTATTTTTTTACCGGGATGGTCCACCTGGGCAGACAAGCTGCCCCTTTTCATTGTAGGCCTGGAGAGAAAAGCTCCACAATAAAATGAGTAAACAGTAAAACAATACATAATACATTTTAGACAATAATCATAAATACATTTTAAGCATAGATACATTTTAGGTCAATATCATTTAGTTACAGTTTGATAAAGTTTTTTTTACACTTGATATGGAAATAGTACACAACAGAATAAAAATGTCATACAGTGTTACATTTGAGGACAAGAAAATTAAACAGATTTATTACTGACATAATGCAATGTTTACAAAGCTTTATGCTTATGGCATTTTTTTTGTGAACTGTGAGGCTGACAATAAGTGTATTAGGTATTGTGAAATACAAAGAGCAGTAGACCAGATTGTGGTTATACCAGGAGAAATATGAGAGCCATTTATTGAGAGGCAGAGGAAAGAGGTTATAAAAGAGGCAGCATTTAAGTTAAACCAGGAGAGGTGCAAGAGAATAGCCAAGTACTTTTAAGTGATCATTTAAGTGTAGTTTGAAAGACCTATTGTGTTCTAATATTCTAAGAGAGAGAGGTATGGAATTCAAGATTTTATAGACAGAAAGAGAGAGAAGCTGAGTTTAGGGACTCTCCAGCAATATTGTTTGTTTTAGTACAGTTAGAAGCTTCTTGTCAGAGAATAAAGATCTTTTGGGACTGTAGAGTTGGAGAATATTACTTAGACCTGGGCATTTGTCTGAGTCATATATGAGCTTATGTGTTGTGACAAGCTGTCACCTGGTTAAATATTGCCTTAATTCCAGCAACTGAAGTTGCTTTAGTGCGAGGCAGTGATGTGACATATAATGATGGTTGGTAACAAATTTTGCAGTTTTATTATAGCACTTGTCTTGTAAGAAGAGTTGACTAGATTGTAAATTGACGGGTATGGGGCCTGCTTATATGACAATAGGGATGAAAAGAGATGAGGCAGTGCTTATTCTGCCATACTGTGTTAGGTAGGGTTTAGCTCCACTGAACATAGAAAGGAGGAGACAAATAATGGGAGGAACAATTCTAGAAAAAGTGAAGGAAAAATAAGAGAAAGAAATAGCAGAGGAGTGAGAACAGAAAGGAGTGAATCTCAGTATCTGTTAGAAAGCAGAGAGTAAAAGCTGACAAGTAGACTGTATGTGGAGAAGGGGTTACAGACTCTAAGGTTAATGATTACAAACTAGGGCAGCAAAGCACTCTTTTGCAGACTAGTCACTGTGAAGGCGAAAATACACGCAGAAAGGACTGGCTGCCCAACTCTTACGTAATGCACCTGGGAAGAGGTAGAAAGTTTGTCCCAAATGGTAGTTGGATGGATTGACTCAGACTGTCTTTTGGACAAGCCTGCTGTGTATATACTTTAGGGATATTTCCAGTGAACCTCCCTGAAATTCCCTTGCACCCTGCTGGAAAGATATGGAGAAGGAAGGAATGAACAGAAAGATAGAAAAAAAGACGTGTGTAAGAGCAGCATAACAAGGGGCTTTATCAAAACTTTAGCTGAGTTGTATATCACAATTAATTACTAGTTAATCAGGATTTTCAAAGTGTCCCCTTAGGTAATGTAATATCTCCTTATCCAATTTTTGCGAAGGTGGGTAATCAGGAGAGATTTGATTGAATGCCTGTCTTATGTGCTTACATTCCAAAGAAATTAAAAACATTTAGTCAACATGTTTATTGACCACTATTTTTATGTGGATTGGTGAAGTGCTAATTCTCTAAAGTTCCTAGAAAGGATTCTCCAAGAGACCATATCAGACAGATATGGATAATTAGAATTGTAGAGTAATTTATGAGCCATGTCCAGTTTTGTGGAAGTGAGGAAGTGGCTAAATTCTTAACAGCCAGCTCATGAAGTGAATGACAAAGGTGGAAAAGACCGTTAATGTCCAGAAGTAAATTAGAAAATGTATTACAGACTTGTTGGAATCTGTTCTGAAGTAGAGAGACTGTGTCGGACAGAAGATGATACAAATACATGAGAAATAGTAGGAAGCATGATCTGGCTCTGGATACATTCGTTTTATCTATTATGAATGATTTTTGTATTTTTTTTTTTTTTTTTTTTTTTTTTTATGGGCACATTTTTGAAAGCTCCAGTAGCTCCAAAATATTGTACTAACATAGTTTTGAGATGCATAGGATGAAGTTAAGAAGTGTGGTATTAATTCCATGGTTGGGCCCAAAGATGTATGTATGAAATACTAGACTGAAGTTCAGAAGATGATTAAGATGCTGATGGAAACATGCTTCTATTTTTGAGAGGGTTATAAGAAGATAATTGTAGATAACAGTGGTTCTAACTTTATGAAGGGGAAGTTATTTTTTATGCAATGGGGAACCTTTCTTTCATGGTTCTATTTTTAGGGTAGGCAATAGATGGAGCTGTAACTTTAAGAAGTTCAGGAAGATAGCTGTCAGTTGCTGGTGAGATGAATTTGATTTTTATAAGTAATTTATTGAGTCTGATAGTATGGACTGATAGGACAGTAAAACAGGGTTATTTGTGCAGTGAGAGATGGATGTTGTGCATTGGGTAAAATGAGTATTTGCACAATGTTAAGGAAGAGATTAGAGAATTTTCAGCTATTCTGGTATCAGCCATTTGTGGGAAAGGATAATGGCTGGGGGAATGACCAGAGCAGAGGGGGCAGTTGACTGGGCTTCAACATTTTTTGGGTTATTTATATTCTGTCAATTTGGAAGCCTGACATTATGTGTTGATAGACTTATACTATGCAGCAGTCCTGGGTATCATATCCACAGCCTCAACTTGCCTACAGAGTGACTCTGAACAAGTCACTGAACCAAACATTGCTACTTGGTCACTCCTGAAAAATGTCTGTGTGCCCAGTACGTTTACCTGATTAAGTTTTTTCATATATTTATTTATTAGTTTGCTCGGCTAAATAACCCTTTTTACTAAGGAAAACAGAACTTTTACACTATTTTGTGTTATATGAAACTTGGTAAAACCACTAGGAAGTTGAATAATATGGTACAAGTCACAGATGGCTTTAGTCTCCATTAGTTTTTGCTTTCAAGGAAGCAGCCAGGCCAGAAAGGATGAGCAAGCACATTTTTGAAGGTGTACAAATGTATTTAGTGAAACAAGAAAATATTTGATTGAAACATGAAGCAGCTATGTCTAGAGGGAGAGAGAGTGGAGAGGTCACTTTGAATTAGATAGTGCATTGCTAAGGGAGGAGACATCACTTTTGGAGAAGTTACAAGAGAACAAAAACTTCTGTAGTTTGTGCGCTTCAATTAGAAGGAACTCCTGTGTGAGATAACGTTGCTCAGAGAAGATTTCAGGATTGAGTCATGGTTTCTTTGGCACTGTCTTTTTCAGTCTGATTTGGGTTTCAAGATGAACTGGTAAACACCATAATATTGTTGTGGTGGCATTTGGGGACAAAACTGTCAAGTAACCAGTCAATACTGAAGTCTCCAAGGACGATAGTTTTTGAATTGGGGTCAAAATTAACCAATGCACGGCTTCCTCAAAAACTGTATAATTTTCCCCTTTGGGGTATATATGGATAAAGACAATGATGAGGAACTTGGCATCATTTATTATGACAAGGGCTATGATGGTCTCACAGTGAGTAGAAACCAGAATTTAACCTAGACACACATGATAAATTCTCTTTATCCACTAATGACATTCTTCCAACACCTTTCAGGGAAGCATCCTTTCTGGCCTGGATGCTTCCCTGAAAGCAACATAACGCATCAGAGATACTTCAGGTGCAGCTAACAGTGGGTAAGGCAGTGATTCAGGTCATAGCCTACTATAGATCCCAAACCATGTCCCAAGACTCACACTCCACATTCCTAGGCACCCCGGAGAATATTAGGGTCCAACCTAACACTCTCTTACTAGGCGACTTCAACTACTCCTCCATTAACACGGTAAACTACTCATGTACCAATACATTTGCCCAACGTTTCTCGGAGTTCATTAATTCCAGTGCCCTGGACCAGCTTGTTCTTACCCCCACTAGAGGTAGCAACATCCTTGACCTGGTCATTACTAACATGGGCAACTGTTGCTCTACACCAATAGTCAGCTCCTCCCTGGTTAGATCCAACCACAAACTAATCACCTTGGAAATCCACCCCCCCTCTGCAAAGGTAGCCACCATGAAAAAGTTCTCCAAAGCTAACTTTGGGGTCCTAAAAACAGAGGTGGACAACTTCATGGCACCCATGCAAATGGAGAAATGTTGCATGACTGCAGAATCATACACCAATGCACTGTACGAACACGTACACAAATGTATGGATCTCACCATACCCAATAGAACCAAGACGCTCTCCTCCAAAAAAAGGAAGCCAATCTGGTGGTCCCCTGACATAAACAAATTCTACAACAGACAGAGGAAACTGATGCAGAATAAAGTGAAGTCCCAAGACTGGAAAAACTCCCTTATCAGCCTCAACAAAAAGTTGAGATCTCTCATCAAATTCTCTAAAGCTAGCTATGAAAACAGAATTGCAGCAGATAGTAAAGACAACCACAAGGACTTCTGTAGTTATGCAGAGAATCTCCACGGCAATACCCAGATTTGCTCTGAGCTACTGCACAATGGTACCTCCTATACCGAGCCAAAAGTTATTGCCAGTATACTGGCCAACAGATTCTGTGCTAACTTTACCCCCCCAAGGACCAATCACAATACCAGTAGATTGCCAGGCACCCAGTATTACTGCTGCACAGGTTAAAACCGGACTGTCCAAGGCCAAGAATACAGCTTCTATGGGACCTAACAATATCCCTGGTTATGTTCTACATGAACTACAGAGTGAACTGGCACCTCACCTGTGTGCCCTGTTCAATCACAGCCTCACCTCAGGCTTTGTCCCTACCAAATGGCACACTGCTACAGTCATCCCTCTCCACAAAGGTGGAGCGACTACAGACCCTGGGAACTATCGCCGCATTAGCCTGATGAGTCTGATATGCAAAGCTATGGAATGCATCATCATGGACCTAATAAACAAGGATATAGGGAATCTCCAAACACTGGATCCCACACAGTTTGGTTTTGTGAAGGGTAGATCATGCCTGCTCAACCTGGTTGAGGTCTTTGAGTCAGTCACCAGAGCTGTGGATGAAGGCAAGGTTGTTCATACAGCCTACCTTGATCTGGCCAAGGTTTTTGATACCATTCCCCACTCAGGAATCACAGAAAAACTCACTAAGCTTGGCATCAACACTTATATCACTAGGTAGGTTGCAAACTGGCTCACAGATAGAACCCACAGTGTGAAAGTAGCTGATTCCAAGTCAGACTGCCAACTAGTCATGAGTGGAGTCCCACAGGGTTTGGTCCTGGGTCCTCTCCTGTTTGGTATCTACTTCTCTGAAGTCCAGGCCAACACGAATGGACTCTGGCTGACAAAGTTCGCAGACAATTGCAAGTTGGGAGCTATTATTAACTCCCCAAGTGATGTTGACATCCTACATAATGGCCTCACTGAGACCAACGACTGGTGTCAGAACTATGGCCTTAAGCTCAATGCCTAAAAATGCGCCGTCATCCCCTTTGGGAAAAACCCAGTTTCCATGAATTACCACATTGATGGTAGTCCACTGAACACAGAAGGTGTTATAAGAGATCTGGGAACACAGGTTGACAACAACCTCTCTTTGGATCTCCACATTGCCACTGTGGTCAGAAAGTCCTTCTATGTGGCACATCTCATTACTAAGGGTTTTGCATCCAGGAAGAAGTCTGCCTCTACTCTTCCCTCATTAGGCCAATCATCGAGTACAATGCCCCATTTGGCATGTACCTCACTAGACACATGCAACAACTGGAGAGGCTGCAAAAGTGCCTCACAAAGAGGATCCTAGGCCTTAAACATTTGTGTTATATGGACAGACTCAAAAAATTCCAACTGTTCTCTGTCTCATATTGCCTACTTAGAGGTGATCACTGCTTGACTTACAAAGCCATGTCTGACCCAGCTCTGTTAGGAATGCTATATCTAAAGAAATCCCAATCCCTCCACACCACAAGCTCCAGACACCTCAACCTCATTACCACAATTAACAGAACATGCTGGAGGGACAGGTTCATAACCCAGAGACTGCCCATGCTATGGAACAGACTACCCATACATGTCAAGCAGAGCACCTCGCTGACCCTCTTTAAGAGAAATCTTGATGACTGGATGGGAAAGAGAAAATTCACTCCAGGGATAACTACTTGACAGAGGCATTGGGAACTAAGGTTGGGTGGCACTATGCCAGGGTAATCCTATGGCTAGGCTTGTAAAGGCCCCAGGGCCATTAGCCTAGTACACACCTATGAACCTATAAGTATGGTTTAGCCAGGCAGATTGATAGATAGCACTGTTGGAATCAGCTGGTATCAGCCAAGTTAGAGAGACAGCAGGGAAATCAGATTGATAGCGATATAGACAAGAGATTGATCCAAATGTGAGTAATGTGATATTTTTTATGGATACTTCTTGCATTACTGTGTGTGATATTTAGGCCACTGACATGTCAGCAGAAGTCATGAGCTGGTGAGATGGGAGTCATGGATTAATGTGGATGTCACCAGGAAGTAGTAACAAAATTGGTGCTGAAGAGTACAAGGAGAGGGAGAATCACTTAGCAGTTAGGACACATTTTTTAACCTTAATAGTGACAAGGAGCTCTTTGAAAATATGGGTTATACATACAAAATTGACCCACATGTGACACAGCTCTCTGCTTCTTTGCTCAAGAATCTGGGACAAAGGCAAAAACAATGAGTGTAAAAGGCTACAAATTAGGGACAATTTTTATTTATCAGTCTAATTCACTTGGAAAATTAATACAACAAGTTTTCTATCAACATGCATTTTTCAGAAGAGTAAGCAAAACTATGTAACTCTAATGGCTGGCATTACTGATTGAGTATAATCTTCAGTGAGTTACCAGAAAATTATAGCTTTTGAGAGGGACAGGGAAAAAATGTGATGTAAAATCAGGGACATTCCACAAAACCTGGAAAAGATGAGAGTTATATTTGCAGGTTATAACTGGGATGGAAATAAGACCACAGGCCACCAGATATAAAAACAGAACTTTTAATAACCTTTTGCACCTCAGCAAAATAAAACATTCAAAAAACAGTATATCTAATAAAGTAAAAAAAATGATCAATATGTGACTAATAATATACATTAATTAAACAATTATTAGATTAAGAGCGTTACATTCAGTGCTTAAACCCAGAGGGTCTGGAATTGAGATGGAAACACTATACTTTTTTTTCTTTTGAAACTGGTGAGGTATGGTGATTTATAGGTTCATAGGTTCATAGGTAGGTACTAGGCTATTGTCCCTAGGGCCTATATAAGCCTAGCCAAAAAGGTACCTTGGCTTTCACCACCCAAGAAAATTATTTTCCTGTGCCCCTGTCGAGCAGAGCCACAGAGGTGATCCCTGGGGTGAATTTCCCATTTCCCATCCAATCATCAAGATTTTTCTTGAAGAGTGCTAATGAGGAGCTTTGTTTGATATAGATAGATAGTTTGTTCCAGAGTATGGGAAGTCTCTGGGACAGGAATCTATCCCTCCAGCATGTTTTGTTTATTGTGGTGACAAGGTTTAGGTCCCTAGAGTGTGTAGCTCGGAGGGATTGGGATTTCTTTAAGTGTAGCATGTCCAAAAACTCTGGGTTTGACAT
The DNA here is from genome assembly GCF_019279795.1 of Protopterus annectens. Lineage (NCBI taxonomy): Eukaryota > Metazoa > Chordata > Ceratodontiformes > Protopteridae > Protopterus > Protopterus annectens. The sequence continues at coordinate 257,341,632 of NC_056737.1, forward strand.
AGCTTTGTATGTTAGGCAGAGATTGCCTCTGAGTAGGCGATATGCGATGAAGTAAAGCTGGAGTTTTTTGAGACGGTCTGCATAGGGCATCTGTTTGAGGCCAGTAATCCTCTTTGTGAGGTATTTCTGTGGCCTTTCCAGTTGTTGTAGATGTCTTGTGAGGTACATACCAAAAGGGGCATTGTACTCTATAATGGGTCTAATGAGTGATGAGTACAGGGGAACAATGACCTCTTTTTTCCTGGATGAGAAACCTTTTGTGATGAGGTGTGCCACGTAGAAGGATTTCCTGACTACTGTGGCAATGTGATTATCAAAGGAGAGACTACTGTCCACCTGTGTCCCAAGGTCTCTTATCACACTTTCAGTTTTAAGTAGACTACCACTTATGTGGTAGCTCATGGGTACAGAATTTTTACCAAAGGGGATGACAATGCACATTTTGGCATTGAGCCTGAGGCCATGGCTTTGACACCAGGCATCTGTCTCAGTGAGGCCCTTTTGTAGGATGTCCACATCGTTACGAGTTTCGATTATGGCTCCTAGTTTGCAGTCATCTGTGAACTTCATTAGCCAAAGACCTTCTGTGTTAGCCTGTACTTCAGAAAAGTAGATACCAAACAGGAGAGGACCCAGGACTGAACCCTGTGGTACTCCACTTGTAACTCGTCTGAAGTTGGATTTGGAGTCTGCTACTTTCACAGTGTGGGTTCTGTCAGTGAGCCAGCTGGAAACCCATCTTGTGACATAGGGATTTATACCTAGTTTGGTGAGTTTATCTATAATTTCAGAGTGGGGGATGGTGTCAAAAGCCTTGGCGAGATCTAGATAGGCTTTGTGAACCACCTTACCCTTGTCTACGGCTTTGGTGAATGCTTCAAAGAAGTCTATCAGGTTTAGGAGACATGATCTGTCTTTTACAAACCCGAACTGGGTAGGGTCCAGAGTTTGGAGATTGCCAATGTCTTTGTTCATAAGTTCCATGATGATACATTCCATGGCCTTGCAGACCAGACTCATTAGGCTAGTGGGGCAGTAGTTCCCGGGGTCCGTGGTGGCTTTCCCTTTGTGGAGTGGGATAACTGTTGCTGTGCACCATTCAGTGGGCACAAAGTCCAAGGTGAGGCTATGATTGAACATGGTGCTTAGGTGGGGTGCCAGTTCATTCTGTAGTTTGGGTAGAACGCAGCCTGGGATGTTGTCAGGTCCCATGTATGCTGTGTTCTTGGCTTTGGAGAGTGTGGTATTTACCTGTGCAGCCATGATTACAGGAACATTGCATTCTTCCGGTATAGAGATGGGTCCTTCAGGGGGTGAGAGGGGGGTAAAGTTAGCACTGAACCTATCTGCCAGAGTGTTGGCAATATCAGTTGGTTCTGTATATTGAGTGCCATTGTGCTGTAACTCAGAGCAGATCTGAGTGTTGCCATTGAGAATATTAACTTAGCTATAGAATGCTTTGTGGTTTTCTTTAGAATCAGTGATGATTTTGTTTTCGTAACTAGCTTTGGAGGATTTTGTGAGGGATCTCAGCTTTTTACTGAGGCTAACCAGGGAGTTCCTCTAATCATGGGATTTTACTCTTTTTTGCAACAGTTTCTTTCTTCTGTTGTAGAGTTTGTTTATGGCAGGGGGAACACCAGATTGGCTTCCTTTTTTTGGAGGATAGCATCTTGGTTCTGTTAAGGATAGCATGATCCATGTACTTGTGTAAGTGCTTATAAAGTGCATTTGTGTAGGATTCAGCAGTTGTACCTCTATTGTCCATCTGCATGGGTGTCATGATGTTTGCCACTTCTGTCTTAAGAAGCGTAAAGTTGGCGTTGGTGAAAATTTTTTACGGTGGTTTACCTAATGGGGGGTGGGGGAGGGATGTGGATGTCTAGAGTGATTAGCTTGTGGTCAGATCTGATCAACGAGGAATTGACCTCTGGTGTGGAACACCAGTCGCCCATGTTGGTAATGACCAGGTCTAGGATATTGCTGCCCCTGGTGGGGGTGTGGATAAGTTGATCCAAGGCATTGGAATTTATGAATTCCAGAAAACGTTGAGCAAAAGAGTTGGTACATGAGCAGTTTTCCCAGTTAATGGTGGGGTAGTTGAAATCACCCATTATTAGGGTGTTGGGTTGTACCCTAATATTTTCCAGTGTATCAAGAAATGAGAAGTGGGAATCCTGGGACATGGTGGGGGATCTGTAGCAAATTACAATTTGGATTGCAGTCTTGCCCAGAGTTAGTTGCACTTGGATAATCTCGGATACATTATGCTGAGCAACTAGCCTGGAGGTGTGGATATCCTTATTGAATATGGACACACCTTCGCCTTTAGTGTTTTGGTCCAGGTTAGGTGGCTGAAAGGTGTGGCATGAATTATAGCCTGGTAATGCAGGGGTGCTCTCTGGAGCCTTGAACCAGGTCTCTGTCACTGCACAGATATTGATGTTCTCCATTTTAAGGAGTGCCTCGAGTGAATTCATTTTGAGGTTTAGACTTCTAGCATTGAGTAGCATTACCCTCAGATTTTGCTTGCTTATACCTGTTATGGTGGTGAATTTGTTATTTGAACCTTACCTAAAAAAGGCACTATAGGGGTGGCAAGAGCCTTAGCCAGTATCTGGAATCCCAAGGGTGACAGGTGCAGGCCATCTCTGGCAAACCATCATGGTCTGTCGATCATGTCATCCCAGGCAGACAGATGCTGGATCCCCTTAGAATGACACCAGAAGCTTAGCCAATTGTTGAAGTCAATCATTTTGTCCTTGTACTGTGGTATCTTTCTGGATGATGGCAGGATGCTACTCAGGGCTAGGGTCATACCTGCCTGGGCTACAAGATCGGAGAGCTCCTCCATGTGTCTTTTCATGTAGTCCAGGGAAGTACGTCTCAGGTCATTCACACCAACATGGACAATGACAGAGTCATATTTGTACTTTTTGTGGAGTGACCTGAGTGCATGCATTATGTGGCGGATCCTGGCACCCGACAGGCAGCTGACAGTAACTTTCTCCTTGTTTAGCCTGGTGAGTTGAACATCACTGTGCCTGACTATAGAGTCACCTATGACTAGAGTGTTGGGTACCGTGTTATGCCATATGGGCTGTGGTTGAGTGGCACACTGAGTTTGTGGGCTATGTGTCATTTGGGTTGTGTTGGGGGGTGGAGGTTGCTTGCGTTTCTGCTTTGGAGGTCTCTGTTGCTTGAGCAGATTTTTATTGAAAACCTCCGTGAATGTAGGTGTGTGCTTTGTGTTTCCATGTGTCTATTTTGGTGGTGTAGGTTTTGAGGGACTATGTGATGAGTGTGGTGTGGTGCAAGTGTTTACCTTCTCCTCTTGACTGTCTAATCTAGTCTTGGGTGAAGAAAGCTTTGCTTCCAGTTTGGCTATATAAGTGCATCTCTCACAGGTTGTAGTGTTGGTTGGTAGGAGGAGATGGCTGTCTGTGTACATGAGGCAATTGCTGCATTGCCCCAAGATGCCCATATTCATCAGGTAGATGGGAGAAAACACCGGGAGCTGACCCTTAGACATGCCTGGATAGGTGCTTATTTATTAAGTACTAAAAACTGTTTTCCTCCAGACAAGTGAGGAAAGTTGAGTGCTGTAGTCATTTGTAGCTTATTTAGTGCTTACAACGAGTTCTGAACAAGTGCTGAGCTCAAAGAAACAGATTTGAGTGCTAAAACTAAAAAACTGGCTAGTTCTACAGGAAATCTAGAAAGAAATTAGTAGCTTTTCCCACACTTCTGATGAAAAAAATGTGGGTGCTTTCAGAATTCCTGACTCAGTGACTAACTTTACATCTTACACCACAGACTTGTATCGTCAAAAAAACAATGGGTCAGTTGTGAGAGAAACAGAGACAGAAGAGTGAAAGTCACTAAGGGAAACAATCTTATTGATAAATATGTACATCGAACTCATTTGGCATTAACTTACTTGCAATAGTTAGTTGCTTTCAGAAACAATTGTTTGCACTTTATGGGAATTTATTGACAGTTGTGTCATTAGCAGTTGATGCAATTTCCCCAGAGGTCACTTCACCAGGTATTGCTAGTACCATCACTGAACATTTTTCTGTGTATTGTACTGTATCACCGATTACTAACCGGCGTCTCAGTGTCAGTCCTATTTGCTAAGTATATCTAAACTGTTGTTTCAGTACCTACAAAGCAGCATTCATTGCATCAAGGACCACACACTCAGGACAAATGTGTGTGGATGCCTGCCAAAGACAGGAACTTCGCAAATGGAATTTTGTATTTATAGACCAGAGTAGTCTGCAGGTTGAATATAAACCATCAAAAATATGGAATGAACTATATTCGTTGTACAGTGCAACGGAAAAGCAGCATGTCGCCATTTCTCTCCCTGCTATAGCTGTAAAGAGAAAAGCTATACTTAAAAGGAATTAGTCTGATGTGTAATCCTAGCTCACAGATGGATCAGATCCGCAGGAATCTACAATCACCCCACCCGAGAGATGATGCTTAGTTGGGTTGCTGAAGCAGGAGTCGCAGGGTTTGCTGGGAGAAAACAATAACCGGACTGATGATGATACAAGACGAGAGCCGAAGGAGGAAGACAACTGGATAAAGCAGAGGTGGCGGTCCTGATGCATGCAGGGAAGCTGGCTACAGTAAGTATCTTTCCCATCCCTGGTCCTCATCTCAGTGCCTCAGGGATGCCTGATTCACAGGGGCTCCTCTGCTGTCCTGTGGCGACGATGCGGTCTCCAACCATGCTACTTGCCTTATGTCAGGCAGTTCAGAAACGAATAAGTAGTCTTTAGGCTAGTAAAATCCTGTATTTCTCATTACTTTTATTTTAACATAGCGTTCCGGACCATCGAAATTGTATTGTATTTGTTAACTAGAGGGCAGGTGATTACTGTAATATATGTTATAAACGTGCAGTAATTAATCTGTCGGAGCACTGGCGTCGATATTTATTATTATCTTTAATCAAACCAGTTGCTTTATTTCTGTGGAGATCATTAAACGTGTGCAAACTGTCAGTGACCTTAGAGGGTAAATATGTGGTACATGTAATCCATATTTTTCAGCAGGGTTTTTCCACCCTGAGGCTTTTGCATTATATAGTTGAACTCGCAGGGGGTTGAGTATTGGTTTTGGCTCATTCTAAATGTACACATTTTACTTTTCACTGGTGGTGGGAGCGCCCCCCCCATTTGGACTTCACATGTTGGATTTTTGTTGTATAGATAAGCTTGTTTTTAAGTACTAAGGGCCTGCAAAGTAGCTCCCTGTTTTCAGAGACTGTACAAGAACATTTTGTTATCAAGTGACTTGCTGAGAGCTATGAAAAACAAGCAAAGGTGAGAATCAAACCATGAATGGAGCCAACATTTTTGGAATTGCACACCATCATCCAGTGTTTGTACCTGCCATCCTCAACATGGAGATGGTTAACAGCTTGTTTTCTTAGCTGATTGGTTGAAGTTCCAGAATGCTGAGAATTTATGTATTACAGTTGATTATATTCAAGAAACTACACCCGTCACCCTTTGTGGAGGATGTAGGTGGTACCTCTCAACCTCTTAGAGCAAAAAATCTGGACAAAGCCTAAAATTATGGGGGGACAAATAGGAACAGATTTGAAATAATGCTCTTACAAACTTAGAAATTTGATTAAATAGTAGGTTTTGCATTAGCATGAATTTTCTGAAGGATGTGGAGTCTTAAACTCAAATATTTATCATTATTTAATGACTTCATTCCTCATCTATTTGCCAGAAAAGTACAGATTTTAGGAGAAACACGCCAGAAATATGAGGCACAAATCTGGACATTCTGCGAAAATCTGTACAGTTGAGAGGTATGTAGATACTCATAGTTATAAGCAAAATAAAAATAACAGTATTATCAAGTCTGTGAAAGACTGAGTGCCAGAACACAAGTTTTGAGTCAAAAAGTAAGAAATACAAATTAAAGTACAATGCTGAACCCTAAAGTTATTTATCTGATCTTAAAGATAAATTGTATTTAAAAACTACCTTTATTTTCCTGAATTCATAGTTAGAGATTCCTGGCTTCTGTTCTTGATTTATGACTTAAATTGTGAGGCAGGAAGCTGAAAAGCACACCTGTATGTTTGTGTGTTCATATATAACACAGAGAGACTGCTACATCCCAGGTGAAATTTATAATCCCCTTAGGACAGCACTGAAATAATTGTGTTTTCAACCTCTTATTGCCCACAGGAGTGATTGCACTAGAAGTCAGGAAATAATTTCCTGTTTTTGCTCCAAGTAATTTTTTTCAGGTTTGTACCTTCCTTAGTAAAGGTTAAGGAGGCTAAAATAAGTTGTCATACCAATGCTGCTTGTACAGATGGGCAGACTTGGCAGGCTATATTTATGTGAGCGTGGTGAAATTGGGGACAGGGACTTGGGCACACTGATCCCTTCAACAATGTAGATTTTGCCCCCCTTTGGCAGCATGAAAACTGAAAGAGTGGGCAAACCTTTGCACTTAATGTGGTTAGTGTGGAAGCTTGGCCAAGACATGGAAGTTATACATTAGATTCAGAGGCTTCACATTGGTATTGGCTGGGTTAGTATTTATGGGAAATGTTTAGATTTCATGAGTAGTAGTTTCTTTTCTTTTTATTTTTTTGTCTGAGTGGTATCCCTTCCAAGTCCTGCCCTTTGTAACCATTTGTTTTTTCATTCACATGATATTTTGACTAGTAATTCATTTATTCTGTTTCTACTGGCCACAATAAATGCATTCTTGTGGGTATTTTCTTTCAGTACAAATCTGTGGTGTTTACTAAGTATGAGCACATTTATTCTAATAGTAAATGAATATATTTGCAGCCTTGTGGTCTACAAGTATTATGCCGTGGGAACCAATATTTGATATATGGAGCTGGAGATATGTAAGCATGCTGACATATAAGAAACATCATTACATAGGTAGGAGCTGGTTGGATCCAGAAGAGCAACATTATGATGCATGATAAGAGAGGTTGAGGTAGGCATATTAGGTCCTGTGAATCCTGCTGTGAGGTGAGGCTCATGCTCTTGGCAATAGTGGGGTCCAAGGCTGCCTAGATATATATTTTTTGTACTTGGTTAGGAACAGGCAGCTGGAGGTTGTGGAGATGTCAAGTTACCAGGAATATTTGTACCTTTATTTGGGAGATATTTAAGAAAACAGTGTACAACAGAGGAAGATGTGACTTGGCAATGCCATGTCCCATGTTGCTTTGAAGGCACACCATTTAGAAGGTGGGGAGGTTGCACTGCATAGTGATGAGTTTCTGCTCTCATGCGGGAGGATCAAATCTCAACCTGAAGAGTTAAGTGCTGTTGGTTATGGATAATGCCGTAGCATAGCTAGGGATGGTGGGGTATGCTACTGCTGCAGTTACACTGACTGGAAAGGGAACCAGCTATGGTAGGGATGAAGAGTATTGTGTCTGTACTAAAATATGTATCGTTGCAGTGTTTGTTCAGTATTTGCCAAGAATGCTGGAATTTTTTGATTATGAGTGGGTGCAAGGGCTGCATTCAGAGTACTACGCTTGCAGAAGCCAGACTTAACGCTGCTTTTTGGAGTGGTTGAATGAGTGAAGAAGTAAATGGCAGCTGGTTCCATCAGCTTTCTGCAGTGCACTTCCCCTTGGGTTGGTCATGTGGAGCCAGGAGTAGCTGGCCTCTCCACTGAATATGAGAGCAATGGTCCGGCATGCTAATATGGTGATGAACGTGAGCCTAGACACCTAGAACAGCAAGTTAATTTTGGAGTGCAATGTACTGTCTTACTGTGATGTATGAGCTCTCACAGCCCTGATCAAACTTTTGGTTACTTCCTGGTTTCCACCGTTCATAAGATATTTGAAAGGGTGGGAATGGTAAACTTGTGGGTGGTTTCTTGTTTGGAAAGGGAGAAGCTCATTTTAGATGCTCTGTATTTGACAAGTGTGTATTCAAAATCCCAAATGCGTAGCAAACTTTTGCAGTAGTACAACTGGCCTTTTTATAAATATCAGAAAAAAAGGAGCTTCAGAGTCAGAAGACTATGAATGTAGGCCAGAATGCTTAATATTTTAGCAATAAAGAGACATTTCTGTGTTCCTGACATTCGGTTACTTTTTATATTTGGAGTGTCTGTTCTTTTGTATATATTACAGAGACCTCATTCCTATACCCTGTTAGCTGCATACTTTCGACATAAACAGTTTGAAGGGTTGCCTTTATATTGATATATGTTGGGTCCAGCCAACAGGCGTCTGTGTTAAGACATGGATGCATTGATCCCATTCTGTTGTGTGAAAATGCTGAGTGTTCTGGGGAAAGTTCAGACCTAAGAGTGTAAGGTTTATGTAGTTGTATGCATTGTTTGTTAGGCAGCGGGCTACTGGGATATCAGCATATCACAAAGAGTCAAGGATGGGAGCTGCACATGAGACACATCCTTCAGACCTGGTTTTGATTATTTTAGTCTACATGTACATGTTCTATGACTCTTGAATCATTTAATACCGAAGCACCTAGGTCAGCTCTGGAAAGAGGTATTTGGATCTAAAGGGTCATAAAATGTCTCTATTATTTGTATTTTTAATTTTATTACCTCTTTAATTGGGAGAATAAACCAGTTCTGATGGATCATTTTTTCAAAGTTTAAGATCAAATACGAGTAAATTGCAGAAAATGAAAACTACAAAGACAATAACAATCAACAGTTTAATGTAACAAAGTTGATGTCTTTGTAGAAGAATAGACAATGATGATGCAGAATAACTGAATAATTCTAAGTATGCTATTTGTTTAGAGGTATCAATTCTATCTGTGTTTAGGAGAAATAAATGGGGTATGAGAACTTGGTACAGGAAGTAGATGCAGGTAGGTTTAGAAAGTGCATTATGAGTAGAGGAAGCTAGAGAATGATTGGTGGCTGTGAGTTGTGAGTCTGACTTGCTGTCCCCTATCTGCTGTGTGGGTGACCTGGGGTATATCTTATAAGGAGTATATCTGAATGTACCAGGGTCATGCAGCTGTGCAGAGAGGATTTAAGTGTACTAAGAAGGAGGGCAGGAGATTGGAGGTACAAGATAATGGAGATGGAGGGCATTAGTAGGTGTCACCACTCCCATTTATGGTAGCACCTAGATTAAAAACAAGGCACAAGGTTCTTCTCCGAAATAAGGCAACAACACCAGCTTCAAGAAAGGCTGTATAAGCGCTTTCATTCCTTTATTCAACCATAAAAACAGAATATAGGGAAATGTTTTGGCAGATTTTATTAAATGCAAGTACCCTGCCTGGCTTAAATGACAGAATTTCGATTAGTAGTCTGCTGAATTTAAGGGCAGAAGAGATATAAAAACAAAATTAAATATAAATAAAAATAAAAATACACTAAATAGGTAGGATGTCTTTGGTGGGTACAACCTATAGTTTTTAGTTTATTCTTTACCCATAAGAAGTTTTTATAAAAAGGTTTATTAGGAATTTTAGCGGGGATTGAGTAGAATGTTAAAATTGTATAAATTATACTTTATGATTAATATTTTATAGATTAGGGTGTAGTTTCAAATGAGGTGCATTGTGTGTAGTTGGATTTATTGTACTAATATCAATATAAAGATGTTATTGTTTTTAACAAAGACGTAATTTGAAGTTTGAACACATGATTCTTATGCCGTATTTAAATGGAAGGAAATTATGTGTTCTTTGTATATGATGAAGTTCCATTTTTATGGTTGAATAAAGGAACGGAAGCGCTTATACAGCGTTTCTTGAAGTTGGTGGTGTTGCCTTATTTCGGAGAAGAACCTTGTGCCTTGTTTTTTGGATTTGTGAATTTTGGACTTTTACCTGTTTTTTGTAGTACCTAGATTATATATTTCTCTTGACTCTTTTTGAAGAATACCAGTACACTGCTGAGTATTGTGGATTCAGAAGGTGCAGATGTTTTTATGCTGTGCTGAAAAACTGAAGAACCCACAAGCCTTAAGAAGAGGTGAAGTTAAATTAGGGTTATGTCACATTACTATTAAGGAGTAGATGGCAGATCAAGAGTGCTTCAACAGCATTTTGTAAATATTACTTATATATATATATATATATATATATATGCACATATATGGTTTGGGTCTATCCCAAATTTGGAAAACACAAGACAACTTCACCGAAACCTTACTACTGTGAATCCATGGATCACAGGTATTTTTTCTAATGGAAATGATCCACTTGGCCATCAGGGTGAACTTCGCCCTTTTCCCTACTGTAGTGCGATCTCAGAATTGGTATATTTAGTTAAGGGGGGTGTGGGGTGCAAAGCCCCCGCTTTAATGGGTTTAATTTGTGTATGTTTGTTTTGTTTTTCCCTGGTGGCCAAGTGGTTTGTTTCCCCTTAGAAAAAAATATTGGTAATCAATGGATTTTCAAAAGTAAGGTTTAGCTGAAATCGGTTTGCATTTTAGTGGTTCGGGTAAATGTACTTTTTATTAATGAAAGTAGACCCATATGTATGTGTGTGTGTGTGTGTGTGTGTAAGACGTATATATGTATATATGTATATATATATATATATATATATATATATATATATATATATATGGGTTCCTATCAGTTGATCGAACTGTCATTACATCGACGCTCACCTCTTCGACACGAAAACATCGACTCTTCATATCATCGAAATGTCAGGTAAGCGATCCTCCCCCTCGCAGGACCCATGGTAGCACTTGTGGCTATATTGCGAAGTAAATCACAACGTTGTCTAGGGAAATTGTAGGTAGTGACGTGAACCATACGCGTTGTAGCAGAAAAACAAGTGCTACCATGGGTCCTGCGAGGGGGAGGATCGCTTACCTGACATTTCGATGATATGAAGAGTCGATGTTTTCGTGTCGAAGAGGTGAGCGTCGATGTAATGACAGTTCGATCAACTGATAGGAACCCATATATATATATGTATATCAGTGTGTGTGTGTGTGTGTGTGTGTGTGTGTGTGTGTGTGTGTGTGTGTGTATATAGGAATGGTGGAAACCCTTAAACAGTTATTAACACATTGCTTTGTTGGGAAGAATCAGTGTAACATTTGGGGATTGGGATGCAGGACTGTGGATTTTTATGGTGATGGGTATCAGTATAGGGGATCAAAATGCAGACAGCAGGCAGAAACAGTGAAGTATGAGAATGCTATTATATTATTTTTGGAGTGACCAGGCCTATTATGTAGCAATATTTATTATTAAAGTATTATAATGCTTGTATTTAAACCTTAAAAAATTAGCAGTATATGCTTGTCATCTTTAAAATTATTTAAAAAGTTGTACGGTTAACAAATTCAAATACAAATTTAAGTAAGATTCTGGTTCAAAAATCAGGCTCACAATAGACTCTCTCAAGTCCCTCCTTAATGAGAGTCTTTCCTGTCACATGCCTGAATCAAAGACGTTAGCTGATTGCAAAGGACTGCTGCAAGTTAAGAAAAGAAAATCCTTCCAGAGGTCTCAAGTTGAGCCTTTGGAACAGCGAGTGGTCCTGCAACAAATGACCTTTGCTGTGTCTTGTAGGCATAAGGTCTCAGGAGCACTTTCAGTTGAGCAGAACTCAGACTGTGTAAGGCCCATTAGGTGAGACCGAGGATCTTTAAAAGTTCATCTGTCTTGAACCAGTAGTGAGCACAGATCGTGCAACACTTGCATAACATCACATGCCAGTCTAAAGCCTAGCAGCAGAATTCTGCACTTGCTGAATGTTGACCATATCACCGTCAGACTTCCCAAGGTAAAGAGCATTACAGTGGTCAAAGAATGGCAAAATCAGTTAACTTTTACTTGTTTCTAAGGTCTGAAGTGGAAGCAAAGTGCTTCATCTGGACACTAGTATTCAGATGGGAATAAGGTGTCTTGATGACGTTGATACCTGGTTTTACAGTTATAGACTGACATCAAAAACAATGCCACATGGATATAAGAAATAAATTCAGCGATTCTCTCCATAGGTAATTAACAGAAGAGAGCAATGGAGCATTCAGTGGAAGAATGGTAGTATCTACCAGAATTACCTTTATCTTGGCTGCGTTGATCTTCAGTCAGTTGTATGTCATTCACTCAAGGAAGTAATCTAGGCAGTGTTTCAAGGATAAAACATCATGCACATTATCCAAACAAAAGGAGAGGTTAAGCTGAATATCATCAGCACAAGACTGCTAGCAAATATCCCTCATTGCAGTGACCTTCCATACTGGCAGCATGTGAACCATGAAAAACAGGAGAGTCAAAATCAAGTCCTGATGCCCATTGCAGCATGTAACAGCCTGAGTATGACCACGTGTTGAGTATGACCTGATATGGTAAGGTACAAACCTCTCAAGCTCTATACCAAATAACCCACAGTGTGCTCTTAGATATTCAGTCAGTATCCTGTGATTCATAGCGTCAGAAGCTACCAAAAGGTTAAGGACCAAGATCAAATATTGCTATTGATTCCTCACCATCAAGCGGTCATTTACCACTCTCAGTCTTGTCTCCACACTGTGTCTAGCTCTAAAGCTATACTGATAATGATCTAACAGATCTTATGACATTAGATAATGCAGCTGTTCATATACCGCTTTTTAAATAATATTTCTTATAAAAAGAGGGTCAGTGATAAGGTGATAATTTTCTAATAAGTTCACATCCAAGGTTTTTTAAGAACTGAGGTGATCATAGCCTTCTTTACTGAAGATGGAAGGTTCCCCACTTCTTGAGGATGATTGCATTGTGCAGACAGAGAGAGTAACTGGACATAAAAAACTGAAGCAAGTTTTTATCAGTCTTGTAGGCTCTGGATCCAGTATATATCCAAGTTATCCTGTCTCGAACAACCAACAGTGGGTGAATCCTGAGAAAGAGCAAATTTTCCTGGAATACTTGTCTGCAAAAATTATGCATTTTCCTCAAGGTCAACAGGGAGAAAAACTGTCAGACAGACTGGGCTCCATAGTATTTCATCTAGATGAAAGAATCTAGCAAGACAGATTGGTGCAGCAGATATTTCTTTAGATATAAGTGTCCTGTTTGTTGCAAAGCATAATGTTCTTCCAGAACAAGCATGTCCTATCCCATAATCACTACCAGCTCTGCCCTGGCTTGAGTATGCACTGCAATTCACGATCAACTCAAGGGTGTAGCTAAGCATACTCAGTGTACTGAAATTAGTACATTTTTTAATGAGCATCTCTTGCAAATGTCAACACTCAAAAAGCATAGAATGTTTACAACTGTATAAATGAATATTCACAGTATAGTGGTACACAAATAATTATTGTGCCAAAAGAATACACCTCTAAAACTAGCTTTCTATGGAAATAAATTGTAACAGTTGAAAATAGCGTGCATCTTGCTCATACCTTCTGCTGAACCACAGTACTAAGGCCCACAAGCACTGGGGCAATAGGACTATTGCCTTCTTCATCCATTACATCAGGATCATCCATACTGACCACTTCAAGGAACCAGTGGAATATCAGAGAATTTACTTCCCTGGGGTCTCTACATTTGACCAGTCCAACAGTCGGAAACAGAGATGCTGGAATACCAAGCCTGGAGCAGACAAGGAAATTGTCAGACTGAAACATACATTCCACTACTAAATCCATGGTTTCAATGCCAAGCTGGAAAATTAAGTCTAAGTAATGTCCATACTTATGGGTGGCAGTGGAAAAAAACTGAGGGAAGCTAAAACTCTCCATTAAGAGCTCCATAGCAAATTCATGGGCTTTGCCAGCCAGTCAGAGACTTAAATCCCCCCAGCACTAACCACCTGATGATTTTATGAACTAGGTCAGTGAGGAGATCGAAGAATTCTTGCAGAAATGCTCCAGTGTAATGTGGTGGATGGTACACAAAGGGAGATCTGTACATCTGTCTCAAGGACAGATTTAAAGGAGTAAAAGCTTCCACCCTCAACCTTAGTCATCTCCAGAGCCTCCAGCCTTAACTTTTTTATTTTTTTTTTAATTTTGTTGGTTCTCTTTGGAGCATCATATCACTGGCCCAGAACAAGTGTCCTACATCCATGTTGGGTCTACCAGCTTGTCTCTTATGCTTCTTTCCTAGGGGAGTCTTTCTTTGCCCTATTTATTTCCCTGCCTGCCTCCCATGCTCATCATTTATGTTCAAGGGCATCTCCAGTCTTGGAACCATACTTCTCCTTAGGCATGCCCATCCCTTCCTGCTGCTCCATGAGTCACCTGAGCCACTAATTGAACTTGGGTTGACTGGGCCATAGTCAGGGCTTTATACATCTATGCCACCAGAGCGGCCCAGCCAATAGCCTTAACCTTGGTCAGCTCCAGGTCAGATGAAAAACAAAGAGCCATCCCATCACCTGAAACAGCCACTCTACTACTTGACTGCCCCTTCTTGGGGATGTGAGTCACACAGTAACCAAGAGGAATACAGAACCCAAGACAAAGCGGTTGAGTGCTCATTCATCTAGGTCTGCATAAATGCCAGGGTAGGCATATGGACAAAGTCAGATATAATACCCATTTTTTCCTGCTTGATATGGTATTATATTATACAACCCCTGACAACTTATATGGAAGGCAGGTCCTGCTCACTGACCAGAGATGGAGAGCCAGTATCTTAAGTACAGGCACAAGCCACTTTTCCCTTTGGAGGAGGCGTGACTAATGCTAACCCTCACCTTGGCGTGCAAGAAAAGGAGTCCTTGTAGCTTCAGTCCTAAGACTCTTCTCCTATATTTAAGAGAGACAACTAGGTCAGTAGGTAAAGAAATAGAAGGTGAAGCATCACCATTATCCTATTACAGTGTGTGTCAGATTGATAAAAGGATGTTATTAAATTACTGGCTACACTAGTAATATGTTATTGAATGGTACTGCTGGCACCTACCCTTAGGCCTTGCCTCCCTTTTTAAGAAGGGCCAGGCCAGTTATACCATGGGTGAATTTATAAATATTCACCAGTTGACCCTGATGATTTTTCAGGTGTTATGATAATTCTCAGGTCTTTTCCTTCTTTCTTGGTTGTCAACATCTTCCTATCTATACTGTACACTGTTTTAGGACTTTTTCTTTTAAAATAAGATTGCATAACTTTACATTTATCTACATTGCAACTTAAGCTGCTATGTCTCTGTTAAGTCTGTCAACCTCCCTAGATCCCTATAATTAATTTCTTCCCCATCCTATTCCATTTGCCACAGTCTTGATGGCCATTGACAAGATATTTGATAATTTTACCAGTCCCGTTTTTAAACATTTTTATTAAACATGACATTTTTTTAAAAGTGACATAGTACGTACACAGTAACAGAAAAAAACAACCATAATAACTTTTCCTTTATTTTTATGCAGTATACACATATGACTAAAATTTTTTCCTTTATTTCTATATATTGTACATATATTTTCTTTTTAACAATTTTCATTCACTCCATCATTACATAACTTGCTCAGTTCCTGTCTTCTCTTAAATTTCACTCCTGCTCTTTCTTCTAAAATTTTTTCTGTATGAATTATTCCCTTAAGTTTCATTTATTTCTATCCTTAGTGATGTGTTGCATAGCTGTAGACCTGACTCCTGAAGTATCCAGCTAGTCAATGTTCTCTCACTGACTTCACTCCTCCTGTAGCACCTGCAGCTTCTACTTCTTCTGAGATGGCAAACTTTTGATCTACCTTACTATTCACAGTCCTTTTCCTAATTGTGTGATTTGTTTTGCATCAACCCTTTCTGTGTAACAGTGCTGAAGGTCTTGCTAAGATCAAGACAATGATATACATTCGTCTTTATCAATGTCTGCTGTTTCATAGTCAAAATACTGTAATGAATTGTGTGATGCTATCTCCCTGATATTATGCAAAACTAACATGCACTTTTTGAAATTTAAGAATCCTGCTTTTGGGAATTTTTCACTAGTTTTTCACAACATTGGCATGACACTTGCTGAACTGTTCCTAAAACACCACTTTTACTATCACTGCGAACTATCTCTGGTTTCCAAGGGCATGTTATATAGTCTGTTAATTGAAGCATGCTTTATTCTCCTTCTTAGTCTAGCCTCTTTCTATGCTGTCCTCTTTTCCTTGCAGTCACCCTCACCTAACCTCCATGGCCTTTTACTGCTTGGAGCTCTCTACCTTTATCTTTGGTGAATTTGTAGACAAAACATTGTTCAGTAGCTCACCCTGCTTACTTGGACCTCCTGCTCTCTTCCCACTTTTCTCCATCAATGTCACAACTTTCTTTTCTTCAGTTATATATCTTGTGTACTATATATGTATTCTACCTATGTTCCAAATTTCAGCCGTACACTACAAATCTATTAATTACCTTTATTTTTAAAATTAATATTTTTTTGTTTGTTCTCTCCACTGTAACTGTTTATGTGCCGCATACCACTGTAAAAACATGCCTCTTGTAATTTGTGTGTATACTGATCATGTCTAAATAACTAAATGTGCCTGTAATTTTTCTTTGTGGAGCTTTTCTCCCCGGGCCACTGCTGAAAAAGGGCCTTTTCGGCTCAGTCAGACACCCCCGGTTAACAAATGTAAAATAAAATAAATAAAATAAATATATGTATACAAAAATTATTTTGTTTCCTCTTCCTCCTTTAATCTGTTCAGCAACTTTTCTTCCCAGTTTTGCTTTGTCCTATTTTAAAGATAAATCCAATTAAATTTTTTTCCTGGCTCTTTGCATGGGCACTTTTCCTATCTCCATGTCTTATGCTATTTTTTGTATGGCAGCCTCTTAGATCTAATAGCAATACATATGTCAGTGTTTGTGTATGTTGACTGTCTCTTCCCCTTCTCTTCTTTTTATTCTTCCTTCTACACCTCTCCATTCATTACTTCCCATGTCTTTCTTTTGATGTAACATCAAAGTGTCTCGACTGAACATACTATGTGTGATTTGCTTGTGTTCCCTTAGTTGGATCAGCCAGCTTCCCATAATCCAAAATTATAGTCCCAAATATACATCCTTTAATCACATTCCATTTACTTTGTTTTACTAGTATTACATTGCTATGTATCTTAGAACAGCTGTATCATATTTTTGTTTACTTGGCATTATTGCTGCCATGTTATTGAGTATGTGAGTTTACTACTAGCATGAGGGTTAGTGCCTCAGCTAGCTAGTATCAAAGTTATTTGTATAACATGGCTGATATTCTGCTGCTATATGCTTTTCTCTGTTTAATTTCTACACATATTTGGGGTTTCTGTTAACATGAAGGGAGTTATGGCTGCTGTCATGTCACTGTTTCCGGAGACTATTGGTGTTGTGTTCCTTTGAACTTTGAGGTCACTGATGTACTGATGTCATAGTGTCATATTACTGTATGGACTAATATCACTGGTGTCATGTTACCATGTATCCATTGTTTTTTTCTCTCTGGTGCTACTGTTATATTATTGTTGTGTTAATCAAAATTTCTCCTGTCCTATAGTTGTTTACCTTTAGCTGTTTAAATTTTTTCTACTGATGAACCACAAAGCAGAGAGAGAAGTAGTAGGCCTTAGCCCACTGTTATGATGTAAATTTGTGGGGGACTGCAGGGGGGTGAGATAATGCTGAATAGGGTTTGCAGGGAGCATTTTTTAGTAGTGGGGCCTGAGACTGGTGAAGTCTAGTGTAAGTGGGAAGACCAAAAGGTGTCTTGAAATGGTGATTTAAGAACAACAGTATCATATTATTTTGTTTGTGTCTATTCATGGTCGAGACAATTCTTCAGCAGTGAAGCCATAAATTGATGGTGTCATGTTGCTGAACAAAGCAGGTGGTAGTCTCTACTATCATGTTGCTGTATTTGTGTAGGAGGGAAGAGTATGACCAGAAGGCATGGAGTGATGTTTGTTTGTGTCTTTCGGCTTTTCCCGGTTATGGGGTCGCCACAGCAGAACTCCGGTCCACTAATGATTGGCAGTAGATTTTTACGTACTGGCTTGCCGGGCCTAACGCACAACCTTCAACGAAGGAATGCCCATTCATGCATGTCGTTACACAGAAGACGCTCTAACTGAGAATCGAACGGGCAACGTCTAACTGAGAGGTGACAACGCTACCGCAGCACCACATGGAGTGATGATATGATAAAATTAGCTAAATTTTGTTAATATTTGAACGAGGGACAGACTGAAACTTGTAGCTGCTGGGGGTGAGGGGAGGTGGCAGGGCTTTCTCAGTGCTGGCATGTAGTGGGAGAGAACAGTCACGAAAGTGTTATTTTTATTTTGCTTCATTTTTTGTGTGTATGTGTTATGGGGATGTACCTGAGCACCTGTGTTTCATGTAGGGGTGAGGAAGCAGTCAGGCCTTGTCTCGCATTACTGTGTATATGAGGTATGAAAGACATTATTGTGCTCTGAAGAGTGTAAGTATTGATTTCATGCTGCTATGTGAAAAAAGGGCAGCAGGCAGAGATATAAAGCCTTTACACTGAATTGCCCATTTAATGTGAATCATTTGTGTATGAGGAGGTGACTGGTAAACAGAATATCAGGTGCTACTAGGTGCTGAGCTCAACAATATTAAATGTGTGTTGCTGTGTCAGTTCAACCACTATGTACATACCCATGCAGTGTAATGACAGATAGACAGCACAGAAGAGAGGGCACTGTGTACAGAACAGGGCCTGAGTGGTCTGTATTAACAGGAGTTGAAAGTGCTTACAACCTTCTGCTACATCAGATAGGCAGTAGCTGCAAAGCTGGTCCTTGGATCAGTTTCAGTCATGGGCTTTCCAAAGTGGCTATACATATATAAATGGAATAGAACTACAAATTATAACATTGGTAAGCATACACTGATGCAGTAACCAATTAGTAACACAACAGTAGCATGTATTAGGTTATTAGCACAAATAAAAAAGCAGTTAAAATGTAGAAAGCAGTAAATAAATTGGTAATACATTAACAGCAGTTTTTTTTGCTGCTGCGGAAATCTCACACTTTAGCATTTACTTGTGTTAATCTAAGCTTATTCAGCCAATTTTTTTAGTTTAGTAGAAAGTGGATAGCAGTCAGTCATGGCTGTGGATCACTTGCAGTAAGCAGTTTTGTCATCTAATGTCACTTAAATAACTCCCACCAGCCCGACTATAAGACACACTAAGTATTATTTTGCTGCAAATCTGTGACTTTTGGCTTGTGAATTATGGCTTATTCAGCTCATTTGACAGTTTTTTCTTTGTGCTTTTAATGTTTTCCTTTAATGGAGGCTTTATCTCTGGATACTCAACATGGGATCTGTACAGATGCTTGACTGCATCTTTCACCGAATCCCAATTTAGTTTCGCGTAAGTATGCTTGTTGTTCCGGTCATACTACGGTGCAGTAAGGGAAAATTCCCTTTTCCCCACTGTAGTGCAACCTCAGAGAGAGAATATTAAAGTAGGAAGGTGCAGGGGGGCTTGCCTCCCTGCATTCAAGTAGATTTTGTGTTTTTTTTTTTTTAACATACTTTAACGAAAGCGCTTTTTCAATGAAAGCACTTTTGTTAAAGTGTGTTTGGTGGTAATGGATTCGGGCTTTTGATCTTTCGATCAAAAGTCCTAGATCCCTCAACATATACTATTTATTTGTATTGCTCTAAAATCATATCTTTGTTTCTGTTCTTACTAAGAGATCTCATACCCTTACTGACTCAGCTCAGAATCTCAGAGGGTCCCGATACTGTGGCATATTAACAAACCTTTTCTTCTTTTACATTCTATGCCACATGGTAAATGCGTTTGTTATCTTTTGGTTAAGTGGATGGTCTATGGACGTTCGTAAGAGGAATTTGACTCTACCACCATTTGTCTTGCATGAGAGCTTTTCTTCTTGAATCTGTACATCTGTGAACTAACTAGGAATGGTCAATGATTTGCAGTCTTGAGTTAAACGATTACTTTCCATTTAGTATTTGGGTCTGTGGAGCAGAAAATGGAGTATCAACATCTATTCCTGAGAAGCTGACATGACACTTCAGACATTTTTCTAATAAATCATGTCCCTGGTCTGCTACTAGCTTATCTATTGATATTCCATTTATTTGGACTTGAGTTTGCTCTTCTTAGTGTACACCTGAAATCAGGAACCCTTCATTTATATTTTTACCTTATAACTCATTTTAAAAGATTTTTAGTTTTATTATTTTGAAACACATATTGTGTTATTACTGTCAATGCTTTTTATAGGAATGTTATTTCATTATACACACCTTAATTACTGGATTTTTTGTTGATTATTCTTAAAAAAGCATAGGGCGGATGATAGTGCCACCCTCACTAGGGATCTTCAGGGCCACTGCTGCATTATATGCTGGATCACTACAATATCTGTTATGGGGTGAATGGGGTAAAACATAACACAAAAGGAGGATTTTTCCTTCCTTATGTAAAGAATCATGGATTCCTCATGCAGTCTGGGACAGATAAGTAGAATTTGTTTCATCAAGGCACCAGCTTAGAGATTGTAGTTTAATGCCAGTTCAGTCCGTAACAAGAATAATACTCTATATGATTTGCTGCTTTGTTCTGAACTGACGTTTATCATGGAGACCTGGTTGGATAATAATTGTGTTGCAATCCTTAGTACCCCCCCCCAAATTCTCTGTGGTAAAGCATCTGCTTCTAGATCAGGCTGGAGTTAAGGATTGGAGTACCACCTCCTTTGAATCTGCTGTGGTCATTACAGCAAACTGTGGATACCTCCTCAATTACCATCCAGGAGGTAGTATGAAAAAATTCCTTCAAGAATTCTCTGATTTCAGTGTTACCTCTGTGCTGGCATCTCACGATGACTTATTCTAGGGGGACTTCATCATCAAGGCTGATGAGGAGTTAGTGTCTTCTGTAAAAGAGTTCTTCTGCAGTATGAAGGGATTCAGGCTTGCTGAAGTGGTTATCTCAGGGATTCAGGCTTGCTGAATTAGTTATCTCAGCTACCCACCATTTTGGGCATCTCCTGGACTTGGTCTTCCAACTTGAAGTCTCATTTGGTGATTTGGTGGTGGAGTCAGGTCATTCCATTGTTTTGATTTATGGTTGTCCAAACTCAGGCGGAACTTGCAGACCTATGCTTTATATGGTGCAAGACTTGGTCCAATTGTTCCCAAAGCTTGAGCCTTGTCCTGCTTGGACAGGTTCATGATTGCAGTACTGTTACTCCTGATGTGCTGATTGCGGGGAGGGTCTATAATTAGGCCCTCAGTATCCCACTAGACATATTGGCTCCATGCCAAGTAAGGCTCATTCACCTAGTTCTGCATGAGCCAATATTTGACTCTGAGCTTGTTACAGCAGGCTGAGCAGCACCATTCTTATAGGTGGAAGGGAGGTTGTATAGTTCAGTGTGTGTCACAATTTAGAAGGTGTTATCAAGTGAAAAATGCAAATCTTTCTGCTCAGTGTTTCCAAGAAATCTTTCCCTTGTTATGTCAGGTGTTTCACTAGGTTCTTATAAGGACCAGTTAGTGATACTAGAGAACTGCTGCTGCCTTGAAGTTGGTAAGAGTTTTCTCTTTCTGATTATGATGGTTTCCCCTTTCTCTTGTTCCCAGTATGCACACTACAACCAGTGGGCATGATCTTTGTCTTGTTACACTGCTGCTTGCCTTTTTGGATGTGTTTAATGTCCAGTCCTGTACCAGTACTCCCTTTCCTCAGTTGTAGAATGAATATTTCCAACTAAACTGAAGGGGCATTGATTAATCCAGGACTTAAAAAAGACTGGTTTAGATTATGATTATCTGAATAATTAATTACTGAGCAATCTCAAACCGTCTCTTCATGGGTAAGCTTCTTGAGAAATTGGTTTGAGTGCAGCTGGACTCTTAGCACCATGATTGATCCATTCCAGTCCAGATTTTGAGCTAGACATAGTGCTGAGGTGATCCTTACTTGGGTCTTTAATGACATCCATAAAGTGAGGCATTAATGACGCTACTTGGTCTTGATTCTTAAGTGATCTTTCTTCAGCATTTTACATGGGGGACCATGTCATGTAGGTGACAAGCTAGAACATTTCTGGAGCATCACTGAGGCATCATTGGACTGGTTTGCCTTCTGCTACCTCTCTGGATAATCACAGAGTGTGGTGTCAGGGGTTAAATTTTCTGTTCCTTTTTCTCTGGGTTATGTTGCTCACCAGGCTTCTGTCTCTGCCCAGTACTTATGCTTCCTCTGGGAGACATTATTCCGAGAAGAACTTTGTAATTTAATTGTCATGCTGATGATGTATAACTTTACCTCCTCTTCCCTCAAGAGTCTGCATTACTCATAAACAATCTAGCTAGTGACGTGGAAAGCATCTACACACAAATGGTTGATAATGAGCCAAAATTCAAAACATTTAAGACAGTCACCATTCATATTCATTCCATGGAGTTTCTTGCATTACTTCTGTTTTCTAATGTCATATGTAGTGGAGATAAACTTTAGTTCTTGTTGATGGCAGGTGATATAGAAATAGGATTAAATATTGATAAGAATGTAATGTTAATGGACTAGATCTCAGCTGTAGTCAAAGCCACTTGTTTCTGTCTCAGGAAAATTGCCTTTATTAATCAGCTACAGGTATGTAAGAGGTGGGAAAACCTGGTACTAGGTGATGTAGATCTTATCACTGTGTTGCATGGCCTGGTGTCCTCCCATTTGGAATACTCTAATGCCTTATATATCTCATGCAAATTTGAAAATTAATCACCAGTGTCTTGTGCAGAACTTTGCAGCCTAACTTACTTACTGGGATTTCTAGATGCCAACACGATACTTTAGGTCTGTATGGGTTGCCCTGACTTCCTGTTAGACAATTTAGCATATACAGCTCTCTGATCCTGGTATATTTGGCCCTGCACAGACTGTGTCTTCCCTGCTTTAAGGATCTGCTGACCAGGCATCAGCCATTCATTTCCTTCATTTAACTTCCCAGGGGTTGCTTGTGGTTCTGGAGACACAGTTGGAGTCTTCCAGTGAATGGATGTTTGCCCATCAGGGGGCAGAGTTCCAGGAGAAAAGCTCCACAGTTATTACAGCTATAAGTTCGGAGAACATTTCAAAATGCATATATAAAGTAACATAATATGAATTTTTCATTGTACAGGGAGAAAAAAGCTGCACAGTTTTTACAATTGCAAAATACAGAAGATATTCATTTGACATACAGATATTAAAAACATTGTGACATTTTTCATTGTGAATAGGTTATGTAAATACATTATAATTGTATGTACAGTTTAGGATTTACAGCTGGAATGTCAAACATAGTATGTACTTAAATCGAATATATACAGTTAATAGAGAGACATATGTTTAGAGATATGTTAGAAATATGTTAAGATGTAATGTTATTTAACTATTGAAAACATGGAGTTTTCAGGAGTAAAGTAAGTAGGTTAGAGTTTATAGTTTTTGATGTACGTTTGTTTTATAAAAACATTAGTTTGCAGTGGAACATGAGGAAGAGGCACAGAGACAGAGACGTTAAATGAGATAGGGATGGGGAAAGGATGGACATATATGGGTTAGAAGGAGGTTACCTATATATGGGAGGGGAAACGTGCTGATGAGTAGTATTTACTCTCCTGGAGCTGCGCAGGAACACAGGTAGTTGTCTAATTAATGTTTTTTCAGTATTGGTTTAAATAAATACAGTTGGTCTGTTTGTCTTAGTTCTAAGAGAATGCTATGCTTATTTATTTATTTATTTTACATTTGTTGACCGGGAGTAGTCTGACTGAGCTACAAATAGCCCTTTTTCATAGGGTTGCCACCTTTTCAAATGGCCAAAGTGGGACATTTTCGGGATACACATCAGATTTTACAAGCCGACACATACCCATGGTCAGTACAAAGGATAGAACTTTACTTTTTTGCCTAAATAAAAGCTTATTCTTGTAGCAGTTTAGTTGCTTACTCTGTTTCTTGTAACATTTAGGTATTTTAGATACAGAAATAACTATTTTATGCAACTATTACATAATATATGGGACATAATTATGTCCTACAATCTCAGGACATTTGCTATTTTTAATATTTTTGGTCAGGACACAACTGCCCAAAGAGGGACTGTCCCTCGCAAGGTGGGACAGGTGGTAACCCTACTTTTTCAGCAGAGGCCCAGGGAAAAAAGCTCCACAGAAAAGTACAATACAAAAAAGCTAATACAGTGATAATTACAATATTTGCTGGTATTAAACATTTTACAAGCTTGTTTGAAAGCAATATAATGATACTTTCAGTAGTAAGGAAACCGTTGTTGATAACGAGCAAAGTTTTCAGACATAAACAGGAAATGAGTTGTTTGTTTCAAAAAATAGTAGTAATATTTGGTATATTTCACACTCTGTGGGTTTCCTCAGAGCATGGGAAATATAACAGTTATCAGGCAGGCAGTTTATCTTTGCAAAATGAAGACTCAGTTCCTCAGGCGTTCATGTGCATGAATCCCTTTCTTAAGCACATATTATCCACCCTTCCTAAACTAGGCAACATTTTATAATCACTGAGAGACAGTGACAGGTTATCTGACTACTTTTTCTGCTGCTTCATAGAGCCATTCCTGGACAGTTTTAACAAAGTGAATATTAAAATGAATGTGTTCTATTTGGCAACAAGATGGTAGTGGATTTTGCGAAAAGGATGGACATGGCTGTGTTGAATACGTATTTTAACAAGAGGGAGAAGCATAGGATGACATACAAGAGTGGAGGAAGATGCACACAAGTGGATTATATCTTATGTAGAAGGGCCAGTCTGAAGGAGACTGGAGACTTTAAAGTGGTGGCAGGGGAAAGTGTAGTTAGGCAGCATAGGATGGTGGTTTGTAGGATGACATTGGTGATCAAGAAGAGGAGGATGAGTGTGAGGGCAGCACCAAGGATCAAACGGTGGAAATTGAAAAATGGTAATTGTGAGGTGATGTTCAGGGAAGAGTTAAGACAGGCACTGGGTAGCAATGAAGAGTTACTGAATATCTGGTTAACTACAGCAGAGCTAGTAAGAGAGATGGCTAGAAAGGTGCTTGGTGTGACATCTGGAAAGAGGAAGAAGGACAAGGAGACCTGGTGGTGGAATGAAGAAGTACAGGAGAGTATACAGAGAAAGAGGTTGGCGAAGAAGAAGTGGAATTGTCAGTGAGATGAAGAAAGTAGACAAGAGTATAAGGAGATGAGGTGCATGGCAAAGAGAGAGGTGGCGAAGGCCAAGGATAAGGCGTATGACGAGGTGTATAAAAGGTTGGACACTAAGGAGGGAGTAAAGGACCTGTACCGATTGGCTAGACACAGGGACCAAGCTAGAAAAGATGTACAGCAGGTAAGAGTGATAAAGGATAATGAGGGAAACGTACTCACAAGCGAGGAGAGTGTGTTGAGCAGATGGAAAGAGTACTTTGAGGGGCTGATGAATGAAGAGAAGGAGAGGGAGAGAAGGTTGGATGATGTGCGGATAGTGAATCATGAAGTGCAGTGGATTAGCAAGGAGGAAGTAAGGATAGCTATGAAGAGGATGAAGAACGGAAAGGCTGTTGGTCCAGATGACATATCTGTGGAAGCATGGAGGTGTTTAGGTGAAATGGCAGTGGAGTTTTTAACTAGATTGTTTAATGAAATCTTGGAAAGTGAGAGGATGCCTGAGCAATGGAGAAAAAGTGTTTTGGTACCGATTTTTAAGAATAAGGGTGATGTGCAGAGCTGTAGTAACTACAGAGGGATTAAATTGATCAGTCACAGCATGAAGTTATGGGAAAGAGTAGTGGAAGCTAAGTTAAGAAGGGAGGTGATGATTAGTGATCAGCAGTATGGTTTCATGCCAGGAAAGAGCACTACAGATGCGATGTTTGCTTTGAGAGTGTTGATGGAGAAGTACAGAGAATGTCAGAAGGAGTTGCATTGTGTCTTTGTGGATTTAGAGAAAGCATATAACAGGGTGCCTAGAGAGGAGTTGTGGTATTGTATGAGGAAGCCGGGAGTGTCAGAGAGGTATGTAAGAGTGGTACAGGATATGTACGAGGGTAGTGTGACAGCGGTGAGGTCTGCGGTGGGAGTGACGGATGCGTTTAAGGTGGAGGTGGGATTACATCAAGGTTCAGCTCTGAGACCTTTCTTATTTGTAATGGTGATGGACAGGTTGACAGACGGGATCAGACAGGAGTCCCTGTAGACTATGATGTTTGCAGATAACATTGTGATCTGTAGTGAGAGAAGGGAACAGGTGGAGGAGACCCTGGAGAGGTGGAGATATGCTCTAGAGAGAAGAGGAATGAAGGTCAGCAGGACTAACACAGAATATATGTGTGTGAATGAGAGGGAGGATAGAGGAATGGTGAGGATGCAGGGAGTAGAGGTGGCGAAGGTGGATGAGTTTAAATACTTGGGATCAACAGTCCAGAGTAATGGTGAGTGTGGAAGAGAGGTGAAGAAGAGAGTACAGGCAGGATGGAGTGGGTGGAGAAGAGTGTCAGGAGTGATTTGTGATAGACGAGTACCAGTAAGAGTGAAAGGGAAGGTCTACAAGAGGGTAATGAGACCAGCTATGTTATATGGGTTGGAGACAGTGGCATTGACAAAAAGGCAGGAGTCAGAGCTTGACGTGGCAGAGTTGAAGATGTTAAGATTTGCACTGGATGTGAAGAGGATGGACAGGATTAGGAATAAGTATATTAGAGGGTCAGCCCAGGTTGGAAAGTTTGGAGACAAAGCCAGAGAGGCAAGATTACATTGGTTTGGACATGTGCTGAGGAGGGATGCAGATTATATTGGGAAAACGATGCTAAGGATGAAGCTGCCAGGTAACAGGAAAAGAGGAAGGACTAAGATATGGTTTATGGATGTGGTGAGAGAGGACATGCAGGTGGTTGGTGTGACAGAGCAAGATGCAGAGGACAGGAAGAATTGGAAACAGTTGATCTGCTATGGCGACCCCTGATGGGAGCAGCCGAAAGAAGAAGAAGATAGTATAGCTTAAAAGACTTTTATGGTCAGAAACTGAAAGGAACATATCATCATCATCATCAAGATGTCTTTTTCACATTTTTTTTTTACATGGGGTTGGGTGTTGTGTCATCTGTCGCCATACCTCCCAAGCTCTTAGTGCAAGAAATCTGGACAAAGCCTGACAAATGGAGGGACTAAGGGCCAAAAATAGGAAGATTTTAAATATTGTTCTTATAAACTTAGAAAGTTGCTAGAGTAACAGGGTTTGTGTTAACATACATTTTCTGAAGGATTTTAATTCTGAAAATCAAATGTATGTCATTATTTAGTGACTTCAATCCACAGATCATCCCATTGATTTGCCAGAAGACCACAAATTTTATGAGGAACAGACCAAAAATATGAGATGAAAATTTGGACATTTGAGAGGTATTTCTGTTGCTATCTTTCTTGATTTAATGCCAATCTCCTACCTTCTTCTGAAAGGAGCATATGCTTTATCGGGTTCATATTAGAAGCTCGATGGTCCTGTTCAGCGAATATGAAAAGAGTGACACTTATTGCGCGAACAACGAAACAGCGAATGTTCAAACTCGGGAATTTTGAAATGTCGATTCGTCATAGTTGGCCCATCTGCGATATAGCTCCGTAAGGTAAGTGTGCGATAGTTACGGACCTTAGGGTTAGGGTGTGGGTTAAGGTAAGTGCATAGATATAGTGTATGTATGTGTTTATTTATTTTGTTTGGGTAAGTAGTATGTCGCAGGCGGTGGGGTTGGCCGAGTATGACGATTCGTGATTTTAAATTTTGCGGTTTACGGCATTCGGTGTATTTGCGGTTTGGTAAATATGTGTCGCTCTTTTTATATTCGATGAACAGGACCTTCGAGCTTATAATATGAACCCGCTTTATCTTATTTGATGGGCTTTGCAGTACTTAGGTATTTTCAGCCCTGTAAGTGATGTTTTGTTTTCATTTGTTCTACCTCAAAAAATCCTGATAGGATGGCCACAATGTCATGACATTGTCTTCTGGCTAATCTTTTTCCTTCTACAGTTTATGCCTTGTACATAGAAAGTGACATTATTACATTGGTCATCTCTCCTGTTAAGGCTGATTTGTCTCTTCACATAGAATAACAATATAATAAAAAAAAATGCATAGTCAATAACAATAAACAGTTAACAATAAAAATGCATAGTCATCCTGTTTGGGAAAAACAAAACACCCATGAATTGCCACATAGGTGGCAGCCCCCTTAATACAGAAGAGGTAATAAGAGATCTGGGGACCCAGGTAGATAGTAATCTCTCCTTTGACAATCATATTGCCAAAGTAATTAGGAAATCCTTCTATGTAGCCCATCTAATTACTAAAGGGTTCGCATCTAGAAATAAAGAGGTTATAGTGCCCCTCTACTCGTCACTCATCAGACCCATCATAGAGTACAATGCCCCATTTGGGATGTACCTCACAAGACACTTCCAACAGCCGGAAAGACCACAAAAGTACCTCACCAAGAGGATTACTGGCCTCAAACATATGTCCTATGCAGCCTGACTGGAAAAACTCCAGCTGTACTCAGTGGCATATCACTTACTCAGAGGTGATCTCTGCCTGACTTACAAGCCATGTCCAACTCAGAATTGATGGACATGCTCCACCTAAAGAAATCCAAGTCACTGCAAGCCACTCGCTCTAGTGAGCTAAACCTCACCACAGCAATAAATAGAACATGCTGGAGGGATAGATCCATGTCACAGAGACTCCCCATGCTTTGGAACAAAATTCCTAACTACATTAGGCAGAGCCCCTCACTAACACTCTTCAAGAGAAACCTTGACGAGTGGATGGATCACTTCATTGACTCTTGGGGCTCAGTTAATTAATCAATGGGGCGGCGAAAGCTGACACACTCTGGCTAGGCTTATAAATGCCCTCGGGCAGATAGCCTAGTACCTACCTATGAACCTATGAATATTCAGAGTTACTGCTTACTTTCAGAATCTTTGGACAAAGTCTTTTCCAGTGGCACACTGTTTTTTCTTTATGTTTTAAGCATGCTGAAGTAAACTCTTTTCATCTTTAGTTACAAAATCTTATTTAAATTAGTAAGCTGCAGGGATCTCTTCTTGTTCATTCCCTTTGTCTGCCAATGTATTTGTTTTTTTGACATTTTATCCTTGCTTTCTATCTGAGTTTGTCTACATAGTAACAGAACCGTGAAATTCCATACATGCACTAAGTTTGTGGTCCCACTGAGATGAATGGAAGGCAGGTTTAAATGACATTACAAAATAAACGTTGAGAAATTCTAGAGACTGAATAGATTTATGAGCGTAGTGGAGAGAAAAGAAAAAGAAGGCCTACAGAC
Organism: Protopterus annectens; assembly: GCF_019279795.1. Lineage (NCBI taxonomy): Eukaryota > Metazoa > Chordata > Ceratodontiformes > Protopteridae > Protopterus > Protopterus annectens. The sequence goes on from NC_056737.1 coordinate 257,370,928, forward strand.
ATCTTTCTATGTGGGTTTTCTTGGGCTAGAAACCTTAAAATATGTTGGTCAATATGATGCAAGAGCCAAGAAGACAAATTTTTTACAGAAAGTTTTGTGAAAATGTCATCCAAATGCAACATATTGTGCATCTAAGAAGCTGAGTAGAACAAAATACCATGAAAGAAAAAAGGGAAAAAAACTGCTGAGTTACATTGTATTCATATGTAATAGTGTGGAAAACATAGGGATCATTTTGGGTGGAGAGAGAAACATTCTGGGAACAAGTATGCTTGCTTTGCTATTGTCTTTTAATGTTATACCTCATTATCTGTGCAGAAAATGTTTGTGACGTAACAGGCTGTACTGGATGAGGCCTACAGCTGTTTCACATTACAGCATACCAGATTAGCTACATGGTATAGTTGCTTGCTTTGATGCAGGTCCTGATTGTAACACCCTGACTGGAAGCACATTCAGTAATGTAACCTTATGAAAATTATTATCCCTAGTAAAGTATAGGAGATGTTACTCATTTTTGCTGATGTCCAGCGGATAGCTAACTTTTCTCAGCTGGCCCTCACATGGTCATGTCATATAGCTCTGCATCTTTGTATTATTGCTGAAAGGCAGACTGCATTCTTTTGTTGTATGGTGGCTTTCTGGATGTTGAGAAGTCTGTCATCTGCATTATGAGAGTCACCGTGCTTTTGAGACTGGCTCTGATGGTACTTGCATGGTCTGCATTTTCTTCATTAGTTACAATCCACAGCAGTTTACCTCCATGTAGTTCAGTTCAGATCACATGCAGTGTTGTCACTGGTGATGGTATGATTTCAATTCCTGTTATTGTATGCACCTCATATTGGTATGCTGATGTATGGAGCAGTATGCAAAATGCTATTTGAGAATTGAACTTGTGGCTGGTTCACATTTTGGGGTCAAATCACAAAAATATGCATAAGTGACAAAAAAGAGCCTGTGACTGAACATTACTGTGCTGTGAGAGAATTTGTTTCATGACTGTTTTCAGTGAGCAGCTGCTGACCAGCATTTTTCTGCTCTTAAAACATCAGTTTTAATTATTTAAGATTTGTTATCCAGGGTAATGTACTGATCACAGATGACTGATTTCAAATTCTCCTTGTGTAAGGCTCAGTGGTTACACTGAACACACAGGAATAAGGTACATGTATCATAATAAACAACTCTACATACATGAAACTATGTTTATATATGTTGATATAATGAAAAAGATTATTAATTAACCAGGATCACTTGTTGATGTACAGGGACTGATTTCAAACTCTGCCTTGTTCAAGGTATAGTGATTGTGATGAACACAGAAATATGCAATAGACATACAGTGCAATATTTCACAATAAATCAAGAAATAATACATATGTTGCAGTTCATTGCCATAAAGAAATAAAATTATTAGTCCAAAGGCCAAGCTAGATAAGAATAGAAATAGCTAAATCATGTGATAAGAATACTAACAGTTTATAATTAGACTTTATATATACATACCTGTACGTGTGCTGTGCGTGTGTCTGATATGATTTGTGATAGGAATAACAACAGTTTAAGTCTAATTAGCCAGTTAGCCAGCCAACATTATCAAAAGGGTATGTGTGTGTGTGTGTGTGTGTGTGTGTGTGTGTGTGTGTGTGTGTGTGTGTGTGTGTGTGCGTATGTGGGTATGTGTGTATGTATATATATATATATATATATATATATATATAGAGAGAGAGAGAGAGAGATGTCAGTATGTCAGTGTGAGTCCAGAATGGGTGAAACATGAGCATTTGGATCTATTTATTTATTTATTTATTTTCATTTGTTAACCGGGTAGTGTCTGACTGGGCTAGTAGCCCGTTTTCAGTGGAGACACTGGGAGAAAAGCTCCAAGGAAGATTGCATAGATTTTTACATTTGAGATAGAAATATTACAGTGATTACAGTACATAAAGTAAAATACAAATAGAAATTCAAATTACAAGGTTCTTAACATGATGTCTAAAAGAAAGTAACAATGGCGGTCATGTCAAACAATAAACAGTTGTACCATACATTCTGAGAGTGAGAATGCTAAATAGCCAGGAGGTAATTGAGAAAGGGAAAAAAGGAGTTAGACATTTATGGGTTAAAGTGTTTAGTCTGGGTGGGAACAGGAGCAAAGCCTATGCTTAGAGAAATATTCATTTAGGGTATATTTAAATTTATGTGCGCCATTGATGGGCAGAATATGCTGTGGTAGAGAGTTCCATTGTTTGGCAATGATATGGGAGTGCAAGGAGATGCCATTAGAGTTTTGTGCTTTAATAACCTTTAACTGTATTTTATCAGCAGATCTAAGGGATGTTAGGTTACTCTAGGGTTGGACAAGCTCAGATAGTGTTGGGCAGTTGTCCGGTTTGTATAACACTGTGTAAACAGTTAGTTGCTGATTCAGGGTGAGAAGATGAGGCAGCTGTAACCAATTTAGCTGAAGAAGGGCAGTACAATGATAAGATCTTCAAGACTGATTAGTAGCAAATTTGGCAATTTTGTTATAGCAAGATTCAAGACTATTTAGGTCAGATTTGCGGAGATTGGTACATATTTGAGAGCAGTATAGAAGGGAAGATAATAGATGGGTTCTAGCTGTTGTGAGTCTGGCATAGTCAGTGAGATATGTTTTAGCCCTATAGGGTGAACCCAGTTTGACAAGAACCTTTTTAATAGTTAGTTCAAGGTGTTTGTCAAACTTAAGTCCACTATCAATTGTGATGCAGAGAAGTTGTGTATGTTCAACAGGCTCTATTTTAGTGCCATTGGAAGAGGAGATATAGATAGGAGGTAGATTGTTAGCTGTCGGGGTATTATGGAAGACCATAAGCTTGTTTTTTTTGGGGTTAAGAATAAGTTGATGGACTGTTAGGTAATTTTCAATATTGTGGAGGGCTGCCTGAGTTTTTTCTTTGAGCTCTTTGATAGTGGGGACGGAGCAGATTAGGGCAGCATCATCACCATATTGTATAATTCAGGCTGGGTTAACTGTGGTTTTAAGGTCATTAGTAAAAATTGTGAATAGAAGTGAGCCCAGGATTGAACCTTGTGGGACTCCAACATTTATAGGGAGTTAGAGGGAGAGTTTATTGTCCCATAAAGTGGCTTGTTTCCTATCAGACAGGTTGCTATGAAACCACTTTAGGGCTTCAGGGCTGGAGTGATAGAAAGCTAGTTTGTTAAGAAGTATTTGATGTGATACAGTGTCAAATGCTTTTGACATGTCTAGGAAAGTAGCAGAGACTAGTTGTTTTTTGTTTTTAATTTGATTTACAGTATCATTAAACCTGATTAGAGCTGTACTGGTACTATGCCTGGGCCAGAAGCCATGTTGTGTATTAGTTAATGGATTATTTGACAGAAAATGGTCTAAGATCTGTTTGTGTATACATTTTTCTAAGATTTTGGTGAGTGGAGACAGAATGGCTATGGGTCTGTAGTTGGATATGTCAATAGAGGGACCGTCTTTATGTAAGGGTATTATGTGAGATATTTTCCAGAGGAGAGGTGCATATTGTTCAGAGGTTGAGCGGTTGATGAGAATATATATAGGGTAAGCGATGGAAGTAGCAGCTAGTTGTAGAAAGTCACCAGGTAGCTGGTCTGCAGTTAATGTGCAAGGTTTTAATTTGGAAAGGAGTATTTACATAGTTTGTTTGGATTGGTTTGAGATGGAGAAGGGTAGAATTGTTGTTGAAAGTTTGAGGTATGGTTAGAGGTGTATTAGGGATTTTGTTGAGTAGAGAGGTTATTGAGTTAATAAAGTGGGAGTTAAATTGTGTGGTTATGCACTTATTTTGGTTGGTCAGAGTTGGGGCTGGGGTAGTGGGTTTTCCTGGGTTGAGAGGGAGATTAATTGTTTGCCAGAATCCTTTAGGATTATTCTGGTATTTTAGTTGATTAGCTTCGAAGTAGGTCCTGTTTAATTTGTTTTTTAGCTTGATTCCTAAGTTGTTGGTAGGTACTAAGATTCTTTTTACTTTGACTATTTTGATAGAGAGACCAGGCTCTCTTTTTTAGTAGATGAATTGTGTCTTGTGCTTTGGCGTGAAATTTTCTAACTGGGGCTGGATCATTAAGTATTTGTAGGAAAGAAGTATTGAAATACTGAACTGCACTGTTAAGTGGAAGAGTTTTCAGAGAAGTCCAATCGTATTGATGGAGAGAATTTTTTTTTATTGTTAATATAGCGAAAATAAATATTAGAGGTATTTTGTAAATGTTTTCTAATCAAGTAGGTAGGAAAGTGATTGTTTAGTGTGTCTATTTTGCAAATGGTGAAGGAGTTGAACTTTGAAAACTCTGCAATCAGTGAGATTATGGAGTGATGTAGTAAGGGCACCCAGAGACTTTGGGCTGAAAATTGAAATTCCCAAGTGTGTTACAGGATATATCAGTTGGCTGATGTTTTTAGACTCAGCCACAAAGTGTAAATATAGGTGGATAGTGTTAATTTGCAATACATAAACAAACTGATTTCTGACTTTTGCATGGACAGAGGGGAGCATATCAGATTGAATCTTTCTTATGAAGCCATTTGGTTAGTATACCAATGATGTCCTCTTTGAGGATAGAGGTTTATGATTCTATTTTCTATAACTTGCAAGGAATAATGGATTTTCTGAGAGGCATTGCTGTTAAAGAAGGTTTTTTTTGGCTATAGTAAGTAAGATGCTTGTACCTGTGGTGCTTTTGGCTTAGAGAGATAGAGGAAAGGTGAAATCATTTAGGACCACAATAGTAGGTTTAGTTTTGCTTCATTTTATGACATGGTAGTAGATGACTGACTTATCTAACCAGATACCTAAGGCTGTAAATTAGTTGGAAGCTTCAAGAAGTGAGTCTGAATGGTTAGAGATTGCAGAATAAGAGGGTAGAGTAGTTCTGAGTTTCTTTTGTGTAACAGAAAACATAATTTGGTCTTGTTTGAGTTACGTATCATACCTTGGAGAATGAGCTAATGACAGATTCTTGAGATTGTCTTTAAGCATTTTTTTATTCTGATATGGGAGGATGAAGAATGGTAGATAACCATATCATTGTCATATAGAATTATTGTAATACTGACTTTGTCATAAGATAGAGGGTCGATAGTGTGGAAGCAGAAAAGTATGGGGTCGAAGATGGCATTTTGACTTACTGCTTAGAATAGGGGTAGAAGAGAAAAGAACAGAAGATGCAACCAAGTCTAAGAATGAGCTGTCCTGAAGATGAGAGGTTATGAAAAATTTTGTGAGCTTAAGAAATGCTGATGCATAACAAGGCCAAATTTCTTTGTTGGTTGGTTCATTAAAGACTGCACCTGTGGGGTTGGATTTATGTTCAATACTTTGTATAGATACCAAGAAAGCTTTTAGTTAGGGAAAGTGATATATTTTTGGTATCTACTAGCAAGACTGCTTATGCATTTCCTTCTTTTGACATTTACTTAGAATACAGAGGAAAGGGAGCTGGGATTACAGTCTCAGGTAGCTGTGGAGAAGGAGATTTTAGGGAGTGGATTTGTGCTTAAGTATATAGGTAGTTAGGAGATGGTTAATATTTTCTTGAGTTCTAGATCTGAATATGATTTGAGGCAACTCATCACATCCCACCTTACTGAAAAATGGCATTCATCAACTTTAGTGTCTCTTCACAAAGTGGTGGAAGCCAGTCCCTGTTCCCCCACACTTCCCTTATGTAAATAAAACAACATCAGGAGCATACCATCATTGAGTAAAGGGGCAGCTTTTGGTGATTTGTCCCTCTTGATGAATGGGGATGCAAGAAGGTGTCCTGATCACTCTGAATGATATGAAGGTGGATGAATGTTTAAGCACTGGGTAAGATATGATGAAGATGATAGGACAGTGGTCCCTAATGGATGGGAGGGGTGGATTTCTGTTGAAGAGGTGCAGCTTGGGCTATTTTTGATAAGTAGGTCAGGTAGGGGATTGATGTGAGTGAGTGGGTTAGGTCTAGCGGGATTATAAATCAGCTAGACAAGGCAAGGGTGAGGTGGATAGCCTGGGATGTCATTTGTGTGTTTTCCCAGTAGACTGGTGTTGAAGTCACGTAAGATGAAAGCACTTTGATACTTAAGGATGAAACTGGCCAGGTGGTGATTTAGTTTACAAAAATGAACTGGGGTAGTAGGTGGTAGAAAGGCTTAGGCAATGATAAATGTAGGAGTACTGCATTGCAGAATGTCTATATTGGAGCATGGTTATCTGGGGAAATAAACCTTTTTTTAAGACCGAAGTGTGGTTCTTTCCCAATGCTAATTTATGCGGTCTGACATTCAGCGGGTCTTGATCCCTGGTGAAAGTTTGCTTAAGTTTGGGGATTTCTTTTTGTCTTACAATTCACTGACTTCAGCTATCTCTACAAATGAGAAAACAGTCAAGAGTTTACTTGCCTCTGTTTAATATACTAAATCTGAGGCTGCTGCGAGGAGGTGATTGTGTGGTTTTAATTTTGAAATTGGGGAGATTTATTAACTTTGCTGAGTTGCATCTCTTGGTAGAAATATTTGTATTGATCCTCTTTTGTTACTAGATGCGGGAGAATGGGTAAAACTCTCAGGTTGATCTTTTTGTTGTAGCTGTAGCACTGCTCAATTGTTTGTGCTCTGTGTCTGCATCATACAATGGGAACAAATGGTTGTGGTAAATAAGCATAGGTTAGGCACTTAAAACTGTATAATGTGCTTCTGTGGAAAGAAACGTGGGATTTGATGTAGAAATAGCCTAGATGGCCCCTCAGGAAATGGGGAGAATGCACTTCAAATGAAGTCATAGCCTGTTTCAAAGGAAGTTGCACTACAGATAGGGCCAGTGGTAGCATTTTGAGGGCCCCCAGGAAGTATCAAGATGAGGCCCCAGGGCACTAAGTATCACACTGTGGGTGCCACTCCTCACTCACCAATCTTCATGCTGAAGAGGTTTAGGAGTAATACACACAGACTGCTCTTATGTAAAAATTGGTCCTTTTTACATATGTCACATTATGTTGGCCCATCTCACAGAAGGACATTCACAGTGACTGGTATTTAGTTGCAGTGAAGATACATTACAACAACCCTAGGTACAGAACTGGCCTTGGGTAAAATGTTGCCCAGGCAAAGGGCACATAGCACCCCCCACTGCCTATTGTTTTAGCCCCCCATACGTATCCTCCAGTGCTCCTCCCTGATTTTCCTGCATCCTGGACTCCCAACCATGCATATTACTTTATTCCTCCTTTTCCCACATTTTTCCTTACTGTTCAGCTTTTTCAAGAAGCCAAGACTCTCTAGATATTCTGAAGTGCATTTCAGAGTTGTTTTTCCCAAACTTTTTATCTAATAATGACATAAATAAAAAATATGACTAAGGAAAGATATTCAGTGTTACTGTTCAACTTTACTTTTCCTTGCATCCTTTCAACACACCTTACTTGGCCAAGACAGCACAGTAATAATTATGTAGGAAATAATTGAATTCAGCCGTAGCTTTATGATACTCTGAATTTATTGTAAAGCAACGAACAAGAAATCAAAAACCAAGCCAACTGGAAATGAACAAGTGAGAAAGGAAATCCAACAGCTGCAGACATAGTACTTTAACGTAACATGGTTTATTATCAAAACTCAACACGTTTTCGTCACCCTCATAGGATAACTTCTTCAGAAAATACAAACGAACTACAAAGTAACAGTTTTTTTGAAAGTTATTTAAAACCGGCAACTGGTGTCATGTGATAGCATAAACCTATCAGCTCAACCTCAATTAGTAGAACAACCACCAATAAATAAGTAAATGGAAGTGTCAGCTGAAGCATTAAAATAAACATTCACTTAAAATTAAAATTATTTAAAACTTACTGTCACTGTTTATCGGTAACTATGACCATATCAACTTGTGAAATAGTAAAAAGCTAACCAATGTATACAAATTGACATTTCAATAAAAGTAAAAAAAATACATGTGTTAAACTTGAATTAACATATACATCTAGACTTATACTAGATAGATTTAGTCACATAACTTATTGACATCATACTTCCAAACAACTTTTTCATGTTTAATGGTGAATATTACCTACAAAAACAAGGTGTAGCTATGTGTTCACCATGTGGGGCTAGCCTAGCAAACCTTTTCATGGCATATTGGGAAAAGATATTCACATTTGATAAACCAGAAATTAAAACTTCTTTAATTTATTATACTAGATTTTTAGACAATATTTTTATTATGTTTAGAGGTGATGAGAACAAAGCATTACAATTAGTGGATTATTTTAATTCTACCACAAACTTTTTTAAGTTTACCTTTAAATTTGACACTGGATGTATTGACTATTTAGATGTCAAATTTACTAAAGACTCAGTAAACAGGAGACTCCTTTCGAAGACCTTCAGGAAGCCTACTTATTGCAACTCTTTCTTGCATTTCACTAGTGCCCACCCTTATGTACAGAAAAGATCTATAGTTAAAAGTCAACTAATTAGGGCTGCAAGAATGTGCTCATTGGAAAGTGACTTCCTGGCTGAATGTCAATTGTTGAAAGAGATGTTTTACAACCGAGGTTACCCTATTACTCTAATAGATTCATTAACTGAAGAAATTATTTTAAACGTAATAGTGGTCATTTTAAACCTCTGTTGACATTGATAGACGTAAGTGAAGTGTTTCAGTTTGAGTCTCCAGTAGTATCTATGGGCAATATTACCTCTCAGATTACCACTACCAACAACGCTACGTTGGTTAGTGGAATTACTAAAGACATGAAGGATCGGTCTCATCAGACCTCCACTTATAATATGTGTTTTATTACAACTTTTAATAATGATAGTGAACAGGTGAAAATGATCTTATATAAAAATTGGTTCTTTTTACATAAGGACAATTTTTTAGGTGATAGAATAGGTCATTTACCTAAAATCATCTATAGGAGGGGGGCAAATCTGAAATGCCTCCTTGAAAGTAAAAACACTAAATCTAGTATGAGACTTTATGGCACTTTTACATGTGGGGCATGCAGGATGTGTAAGTTCATTAAGGTGGGTAGTTCATTTGAAGTAGGTAATAATAGCAAGTATTATATTAAACACAAATTGAATTGTGAATCCAAAGGTATTATTTACCTAGCAAAGTGCAACAACTGACCGGAAATTCCGTGAAAGGATTTATCAGCATTTATACGGTATAATTAAAAACAAAAGTGAAAATGCTTTAGTTAGGCATACAATGTCAAGTAATGGCCATTCATTTTATTTTCAAGCTATTGACCAAATAACACCAGATATTAGGGGAGGTCCCTGTTCCTTACTTCTCGAGGTACATGAACTGGAATGGCAACTTGCCTTAGATGCATTTGTATACCCAGGTTTGAATGAAAACTGTAATATTTCATGCTTATTGAAATTAAAAAATCTCATGAGATGATTTTAAAAGTCCCACGTGATGATATTCACCTTAAACAAGTTACATTCTTTAACATAGTAATAATATTATCTGGTGGTATTTTTACCTTATATAGAGTTTATAATGCTTGTAGTATAATTCTAGATGTATATGTTAATTCAAGTTTAACACGTGTATTTTCTTTTTTACTTTTATTGAAATGTCTATTTGTATACATCGGTTAGCTTTTTACTATTTCACAAGTTGATATGGTCATAGTTACCGATAAACAGTGATAGTAAGTTTTAAATAATTTTAATTTTAAGTGAATGTTTATTTTAATGCTTCAGCTGACACTTCCATTTACTTATTTATTGGTGGTTGTTCTACTAATTGAGGTTGAGCTGATAGGTTTATGCTATCACATGACACCAGTTGCAGGTTTTAAATAACTTTCAAAAAAACTGTTACTTTGTAGTTTGTTTGTATTTTCTGAAGAAGTTATCCTATGAGGGTGACGAAAACGTGTGGAGTTTTGATAATAAACCATCTTACGTTAAAGTACTGTGTCTGCAGCTGTTGGATTTCCTTTCTCACTTGTTCGTTTTTATTGTAAAGCATTTTTCAACCTTTTGATCCAGTGGTGGTCTGAACAAAATGTATGCATAAGAAAAGTATTTCAGTCTTAGTTTTTCTTTCAAGGAGTTCCTCCCCTATCCCAATTCAGTAACTTGGACAGTTGAATGGAGAACAGGAAATTCATCCCCTGTTTTGACACCTATGTTTCCCAGGCCTCTGCTTGTAAATGTTTCATCTCATAAGATCCTGCTTACACTTCTCAGAGATTTGGGATGTATAGCTAGGCTTAAAAAGGCCCTTGTGGTTGTTAGTCTAGTAAACACATGTGAACCTATGAACCTATAAGTTATGTCAAGACATAATCTTCAAAATTGTTAGTCTTGTCAGTCATAATAAGCTAACACAACAAATATATAAGAGGATATATAAATCCTGTCTGAGAGTATTGCCTGCTGCCTACCCCCCCCCCCCCCAAAAAAAAAAAAAAAAAAAGACAGCTGCTGACTGTGCATCCCTCTGGTTTTAGATTGAGATGAAAGCAAAGGTTCAAAAGGTCATAGTCATGTATTTCAAGAGACTGTTGTAATACATATGCACTGCATGCCTCCTCACTTGTCACCCTACCCCCAAAGGTAGCCTGCTGTAAACTTGTCCAATGTGTGATTGTGAGGAAGGTGAAAAAAGGAAGAGATCACAGCATTGTATTGCAGCTTGTTGCTTCTAGAGAGTACACTACTCCTACACAAGCTATACTAACCTTTTTTGGTCACCTATGGGATCTGTGAGAAAAGTAAAAGAAACAGTGACCACACTGACCTCAGTCTCAACACAAACTTTGATGACCTCCTAAGTATGTGCCTGGTTATGCGCGCACACACACACACACACACACACACACACACACACACACACACACACACACACACACACGCATACACAACACATTCACCTTCAGGGATACTGGAGGAATTCAAATATACTTGCTGCGTGTTTTTGATGTGCTGATGGAAACTAGAACAGATGGATAGACATAGAAACAGAAAGGAAGGACATGCAGACTCCAATTAGAAAAGTTACAGCCAGGAATTCAACCAGAACAAGGCACTGTGAAATGGCAGTGTTGCCACTGTACTACTGTGGCAGTGTGCGATTGGTTACACATATATCCTCTTTCTGCCAAACCAGTGAAGATAGCCTCCGATCATGTGTAAGGACTATGTTTGTGATGGTAAGTAAAAGATATTATGTCTGACTTGTTACTCTTAAATATACTTCAACCATACTCCACCCCCCCACAAGCACAATGGTGATGTTGATGGTGTTTGGGGTGGTGAAAGAAATTACAGCCAGCTTGTTACTCTTACACTTCAACCCCCCCTCCCCACCATCATGTGCATACCAGTGTAAACAATAGCAATACTAGTTTACATTGATTTCAACAAATATAATGCATTGTGTTAAACTAGTACTGCCAGAGCAGATCAGTGACTATTGCTTAGCAGTCACCAAGCAACAGCAGGGGTAATTCACATTTATTCGCATTATTGAGGAATAATGCATGTGTTACTGCCTCTGATTTCACAAAATGTCCCTGATTTTGCCCTGTCCCTCATAAAAAAAATATGATTTACTGGTAAATCATTTAAGATTACAGACAGTCAATATTGCCAGACATTAGAATTTCATACTTATCTCATTGTCCAAAAAATTCACATTCATGCAAAACATGTCATTTTATTAACTTTTTGCATGAATTAGAGTAATATTTCAAAAAATTTTCCTGATTTTGAGCCTTTATTCTGCCAGTGTTTTTGACTTTGCCCAGATTTCTTGAGCAAAAAAAAGTTGAGAGGTGCAACATGTGGCAGTATTTATAAAGAAGGAGAAAGCCATTCCTGAAGATTAGGAGGGTTTACTATAGCAATAACCCATGCCTGGGTGTGGGTAATGCTGGATTTACCCACAGTTGGTGTGGTTTGGTCCCAAGGGACCAAACAAAGCCAACCGTGGGTAAATCCAGCATTACCCACACCCAGAAGTGGGTTATTGCTATTATACAATGACATTATTTAAGAAAAAAACATGTACTTTTCTTAAATAATGGCATTGTATAATGCCTCCTTGCTGCCCTTCCGCAGCTGTCTGGTATTCCGCGGAAGTTCTGATGTACTGCGCATGCCTACACAGTACATCAGAGCTGTGGGCAAAAGCAACAGAGAAAGCAAGATCTCTGTTGCTTTTTACTGTTTCACTATGTTAAGTGGGTTTAACATAGCGAGACAGCTTTAAAAAAAGCAACGGAGAATCTCCGTTGCTTATTTTAAGGCTGTCTCGCTATGTTAAACCCATTTAACATAGCGAGACAGTTTTGAAAAAAGCAACGGAGAAAGCAAGATCTCTGTTGCTTTTTACAAACTGTTTTGCTATGTTAAATGTGTTTAACATAGCAAGACCACTTTAAAATAAGCAACGGAGATCTCCGTTACTTATTTTAAAGCTGTCTCGCTATGTTAAACCCATTTAACATAGCGAGGCAGGTTTAAAAAAAAAGCAACGGAGAAAGCAAGATCTCCGTTGCTTTTTACACACTGTGTCGCTATGTTAAAGGAGTTTAACATAGCGAGACAGCTTTAAAAAAAGCAACGGAAATCTCCGTTGCTTTTTTTAAACCTCTGTCGCTATGTTAAACTCCTTTAACATAGCGAAACAGTGTTTTAAAAAAGACTTATACGAATGGAAAAAGTCCGGGCGGACCTTTTTCCATTAGTATAATTTGATTTACAACATGCACGCTGACCAATCAGCGTGCACGTTTTGGAATATTAATGGGGGGGTCATGGTATAATCTAATTAAACTTCCAGGTAGGCACTGAGATTGGTCCTCTGGCTGCCAGTCTCTAACGCTTAACTCATTCATTTTCATTCACTGATTACCTTTATTCTGTTTAGGGTCATATCACAACCATGTTTATGATAAAGGATGTAATTGAGGAATGAATGATCTTTTTTCTCCTCATTTTTCCCTAACCAGCAGCAGTTTTTGCAGGGTACCAACATAGTCAAAGGTTATCAGGTTATGCCCGCAGCTGTGGGTATTGCTGGTGCCTAATGCTGGTTATGAGAATGCCCACCCGCAGGATTTAAGTAAGGCAAAGGCACCATGTCATTTGTAAATATTTAAAGAAAACATGCTACCTGCCAAAACGCTGTCACAACAGTCAAAGGTATCACTGGATCTTAAAGAAGTGATAGTCCTTAGGATTTTTCATCTGAAGAGTTATTATTACTCACTTGGTTTATTAAGTACAGAAGGCTGCTGTAGTAACTTTTGTTGATTTGACAAACATAACAAAATATCAAAATAAGATAACTTGCTGTAGTTGGGGTGGCCCAACTACCTCAGGGTTTGCTGGTCCCTAAAACCGTCTATGACTACAGAAAAAATGGTAGAGATGCTTTAGGAAAAGGGTGGTGTGTGTCTGATTAAGTATACATTGTAGTACAAAAAGGAGAACAGAACATTACAAGCAAGATATCTAGAGGATTCGTCAAGAAAGGGAGTAATAAAAAGGAGTAAGTTCTAGGAAATACCTTTCACTTTTGGCTAACTAAAGTCTGTTTTCACATTAAAAAGGTTGGGGCTGCAATTCTAGTGGGAGTCGGGAAGTAACCTGGTCTGTTCAAGTTGGCAAACACACAGAGAGGCTTAAAGTGGAAATTACTTGTTTTAGCTAATTATTTGATTTGTTTCTGAAACATTTTCACTTTTGGCTAATTAAAGTGTGCTTTTACATTAAGAAGAATGTGACTGAAATTCTAGTGGGAGTAGAAAGGTAGTCTGGTTTATCTGAGTTGGTAAACACACAAGGGGGCTTAAAGGGCTATTACTTGTACCCTTTCATTTCTGGATAACCAATTTGTGTTTTTACATAAAGAAGACTGGGACTGCTATTCTAGTGACTTTAGTAAAGTATCCTGGACTGTCTGAGTTAATAAACACACAGGGACGCTTAAAGTGAGATTCTTTAATTAGCCAGAAAGAGTTATTATGGAGTTAATTGTTTGATGTTTCATCAACCAGAGGCTGTACTATGGACTTAGTTGTTTGGTGTTAATCTGAACTTGAGAGCTACTTTTGCTATGCTTTTACATTAAGACATTCCAGGATCATCTGGTAGAAGTCGTTTGCCTGGCTGTCTGAGTTGGGAAGCATTCCAGGGAGCTTAAAGTGTAGTCATTTATTGTCCAGAGGGTACAGGAGTTAGTTTTCAGCTTATTTTCTGTCTGCTATAAATTAGGAGCTTTTTAACACAGCTATTTTTTAATGCATCGACATGTAGCAGTGCCCTGTGTAGTAGCAAACTGATAAAGCTGGTACTTAAGACTTTAACCTGTAACACAGAAAGGCTTTGTGTGGAGCTAAGATTAGGGAAGCTAGTTAGTGCATCAAACAACACTAATATCAGATCATAGCACTATCTAACATCTAACCTTAACCATAGACACCAGTCAGGTTACTCTTGTAAAACCAGTTCCCAAACTATAATAGCCCAAACCGAATGCCGGTCCTGACTACATGAATTTGCAATTTCCTAATATCTTTGTGGCTAAATTGATAGATATGGGCATCCTGAAACAATGTAGCAATTGTCTAATTTTCTCAGACAACCTTTTAATCCTTAAAGAAACTAACACAGTATGCAAGAGATGTACATACATAACTTATTTGGAGGCAAAAATCTCGCTTACGAACAAGGTCGTCAAGAAAACACACACTATATTTTTCACACATGCCACTCACCAGACACACACACACACACACACACACACACACACACACACACACACACACACACACACACACACACACACCCACACCTTCTTATAATGAGACACTTAAGACAAACCTCAAAGACCTGCTAAGCCATCAAATAGCAACATCTATCCTCAGGAAACACTAAAGCACACACCAAAAGCAACACCTTACACCACACACAAATCTACTCCCAATGATCCCCAAGAACAAAGCTTACAAGGCAAACAAACACTTTACCCAGTACTCTTGTCGTAGGGGATTTTATTGTACAACACACAGATGCCCCTCTCACCAGGTTGGACAAGAGAAGCTAATGGTTAGTTGCCTATCTGGAGCAAGGATCCGCAAAAGCACGCATGCACTCAGATCACTGCACCACAGGAACCAATATGATTCTGTCATAGTCCATGTGGGTGTAAATGACTGGAGACGTAAGTCACTGGACTTTATGAAAAGAGATATTACGGATGTCACCGAATATGTGTCAGAGTCAGGTATGTGCCTTGCATTGAGCAGCATTCAACCTTCACCAAGGATGATGCTACATTATGAAGAGAAAATTATTAATTTTTAATAAATGGCTTAGTTGCTGGTGTTACTCAGAGAAGTCCAATATCTATCAGCATGGGAGGACATGGTTAACAGACCACATTGCTTTGCTAGTGATGGTCTGTGTGACGGTGTGAGGTAATCCCAGCTATGGCAGGAGAAGTAGTGTGTAACCTATGCTAGCACAGCTAGCTGGAATTTTATAAAGAATTATATGTAATTTGTATATCAAACTGATTTGTACAGATACTTGTGTTCAAAAATGTATTTGTAAAGTTGCTTGTGTTAAAAATGTATCAGTAGTGTGTCCTGCTGAACAGAAAATAAATATACGTGTATTATTGTACTGTTTAAAGGTATATGTTTTAATGAAGGATAGAGATTAGGTTAAGCTCAGTTCCAGCTAACTTTGGAAAATAGATGAAATTAAATTAGGCCTTAAAGATTGTATCATACAGTTCTGATTACAACCAGAGGTGAAATGTCTGTGAGAAGTGTTAAAATTGTTTTATGACTTCTAAGAGCTGCAGCTGATCTTAGCAAAACTCTATGTGTGTGCATTATTGACACATAGGTACTAAATCCTGGCAGCTTCTAGCCATAGGAGATAGTGTGGGAACCATAAGTCAGATGACCAGATGTGATGTCATCCTGTAAGCTATCCCAGAAATAATATTTAGATATTATATTGAGAAGTCTCTCAGTCAGACTGGGCAGTCTGTTTCTTGGAGCCTGACATAGAAGGATCTCTTACCTACTTCATCTTGCCTTGCTTCAGTTAAGCAAACCAGGGATTAGTCAGGAAAATATAGTGAGATTAGTTAAGTACTGTTTTTCTGTATAGTGTGACTCTATTCATGTGTGTTATTTTAATATTTCCTGTGGCTGAAAATTGTAAATAGATATTTAGTATTCCCATGTTCTTTTATTATTTATTATTAAATATGTTTAAACTTTTCATTGTGGCTGATTCTTTTAGAAAGTATTTAAGCTTTGAGAGTATTTGCATATATTTATTTGGTGATACCTCTGGCCACTCCTGAAAATCTTACTGCTTGGTCAACATTATCATTTGTATTAACTTCACTTAATATAATTGGGTACCCTTTTAAGAGCCTTATAGTAACTGACTGGTGGCAATGAATCTCCCTCATAGTCTGGGCAAAGTTGGTAGATCAGGACACCTGTGCCAGCCTTACCCAGGTGTGTGTGTGTGTGTGTGTGTGTGTGTGTGTATGTGTGTGTGTGTGTGTGTGTGTGTGCGTGTGCGCGTGTGTGCAAATCAAATCTCAAAGAGTGTATATGTCAGCTGCTTGGGGCGGGGACACAAATCACGGTTTCACAGAGAGGGTGCTGGAGGACTTGGCTTAGACACTTGGCTGAGGATTTAACTCAACAGTTGTGCCAGTGGGGAGCCTTATTGGGGACCTGGGGAGAGACAGAGAGAGAAAAACCCAGACCCCGGGCTGTGTGTGTTCCTTGTGTGCTCTTAAGGGAAATTGTGCTTGATGCAGAGACGTCTGCATCTGGAAATACTGAGTGTATTCATTTGTATTCCATGTGAACATCCCTCTCCAGTGTCAGTGGTGAGGATTCAGGCTCCTTGATTACTGGCCCAGAGTGGGGACATCACAGTCTGCTCCTGCCCTCCATGGGCTTTTAGATATTGAATAAAACTTTATCCACTGCCTTAGAGCCTTTTTAGGCAATGTCAAAATAACAAAACTACCAACATAGCAAACTACCAACATAGCAAAAAAAAAAAAAACAAACAAACCTCAAAGCAACCTTAAGCTGTTACTGCTCAATGCTTGGTGCCTTAACAAGAAAACCCACACCCTACAAGTTCTCCTCATTCTGGAAAATGTAGACAGAAAGTAGTCCAGCAGTGGTAGGATACAGTGCCTTCCACACATTTAGACCAATAGCAGCACAGACTAGGGCTAAAAGTAGAGGTGTCTCACTCCATATTAGCAACAAATACAACTCCATGTAGGTTAAACAGGGTGATTTCCTGTAGTTCATCCAAGTCCAAGTCTCTATAGACAAGGTTTCTTACCATTTCCTGGCCAGCTACAGGTCACCATCTATGACTCATGAAGCTCACAACTCTTACTTAGACAAATTAGAAGTGCTCACCATCCAAGCAAATACCATATTCATTGGAGACTTTCATTATCCTTCTATAGACTAGGAAATGTACACTACCTGTAACTTGGAGGTGCACTGTTTCCTAGGCTTTATAAAAAAAAACTCCCTGGAGCAGATAGTGTACACTTCAACTAGAGGATCAAGCATATTGGACCTGGTGGAGAGCATTAAACCCCCCATGTCACATTCTCATCGGTGAGGATGGACCACAAAGCTGTCTCCCTCAATATAAAAATCAGCCTGGAAAATCCAACTAAACCTGTACCAGTTAGGAACTATTCTAAAGCTAACTGTAGCCTGTTAAGCAACAGTTTGCAAAATTCAAGGCTCCCCAAAATTCAAGAACACAGCTACAGAAACCCTGTACAAACATGGAAATGGCAATATTGAGGCTGCCACACCTACCAGAAGTAAGTTCAGCTCTAACACCAAAAATAAACTCTGTTGGTGAAACCCCTACCTTAACAGGGCATATAACCAAATATAAGAAATCATGGCCAGAATCAGAAAGAGCAACTCTCACAGAGACAAGAGCTCTCTGATTTCTGGTTGGGAGGGTGGCCTAATGGTTAAGGTGTTTGCCTTACAAACACAAGGTACAGAGTTTGAGTCTCACAAAGGGATAATATTAGGCTTAAAAATGGCTGTAAGGCAAGGCAGTTAGAGTACTGACTGATGAATGAACCTCTATGATATGACTCTGACTTAGAGTTTCTCAATATTTATGCAGTCTTTAAAAGGGGGGGGGTTGGGGGATGGGTTTCAAGGTGTTTGCCTTACAAACACAAGGTGCAGGGTTTGAGTCATTAAAAAGGGATAATTGGCTAGGCTCGAAATAATGGTTAGTTTAGGCAGTTAGTTTAGTACCACTATTAACAAGAAAAGAAGTTATCTAATAAAGTCTAACAAGGACAATTATTTTATTTTACATTTGTTTACCAGGAAGGTCCGAGTGGACAGGTAGCTCATTTTTAGCAGAGGCCCAGAGAGGAAAGCTCCAACTAGGATAAACATAAACCAAAGTTGTAATAGTACAATTAAAACAATAACACATTACAATATGAATGAGGAACAAAAGCACTTCTTAATGCAATAGAAGAATATGTTACAGTAATAATAAGGAAGAAAAGCTCTTGTTAATACACTTATGAGATCAGGATAGCCTTCCAGGCTAAGGACAATCACAAATGCCTTCTGCAGCTATGTCAGGAACCGTAAAGGTAACACTCAGCAGTGTGCAGAACTGGTGGTAAATGGCACAGCATTTACTGACCAGAGCGACATAGCAAGTTTACTCGCTGATAAATTTAGCTCTAAATTCACACCCCACTCCCCCCACTACCTCCTGTGAAATTCCTTCTAGCATATCCCTCCAAACTATCTACAGTGAGCAGGTCCTGGCTGAACTTGCTAAGGTCAAAAACACTGCTTCAGTGGGTCCAGACAGTATCCCTGGTTGCCTGTTAAATAGCCTAAAACAAGAGTTAGCAGGACCACTTGAGGCACTCTTCAACTTCAGCCTCAAAACAGGTTACATGCCAGGTGAATGGAGGACCACAGTGGCCATTCCCCTTCATAAGGCAGGCCATCAGCTGACTCCAGGAACTACAGATCCATCAGTCAGACAATTCTGATATGCAAATCATAGAATGAATTATCATGGGAATGATCAACAAGGACATTGACAACCTACAGACACTGTACCCATCCCAGTTTGGCTTTTTTAAGGGAAAGTCTTGCCTAGGCAACCTGGTAGACTTCTTCAAGAGGGTCACCAAGGTTATGGATGAGGGGAAAATGGTTCATACTACTTACCTTGACCTAACCCCACTCGGGTATTGTTGGCAAACTCTCAGAACTAGGCGCAAATCCCTACATAACTTGTTGGATTTCTGACTTGCTCATAGATAAGACCCAAGAAGTCAGGATCAGTGAGGCCACTTCCAAAAGGATACCGGTACAAGAGGAGTATCCTAGGGCTCCATGTTGGACCCGCTCCTGTCTGGCATCTATTTCTCAGAAGTAAAGGCTAATGTCAAAGGCCTGTGGCTCACCAGCTTTGCAGATGACTGTAAACTGGGAGCTATCATAAATTTCCCCAATGACAGCAACATCTTATAAGAGAGTCTAATGCAAAAAAAGGCTGGTGTGAAGCCATACATTAAAATTCGATGTGAAGAAATGCATTATAGTGCTGTTTGGGAAAATCATCGACCCAAGTTAATTACTTCATTGATAAAAACACCCTTAAGAGTTGACTCAAGTTAGGAATCTGAGAATCTATGCAGACAGTAATCTGTCCTTCAACCAATATATAACCAAGATAATAAGAAAACCATTCTATATTCTCCAACTCCTAAGCAAGGATATGGCATCCAGGGCCAAGAAAAGTATAGCACCACTCTACTTAGCCCTTATCAGACTCATCATTGAGTATAATGGCCCCTTTGACATGTACAATACCAGGTACTTGCAGCAGTTAGAATGCCCTCAAAGGTTCCTCACCAAGAGAATCCAGAGTATGAATACCATGTCTCTTTACTTGGTCTCTTACACGTTACTGAGAGGCAATCTATGCCTAACATATAAGGCATCCTCAGATCCACCTCTGATTTATATCTTGCACATCTGCAAAACAAAGAGCATGAGAAACACTAGACTGAAGGACCTTTGGCATAAATAGAACATGCTAGAAAGACCAATATGTCTGTGGAATAAACTCTCCTTCTACGTGAAGCAGAGTTCGTCCCTGACCCTTTTCAGAATAAATATTTTTTTTTCCAAACACCTTTATTGAATTATCACTTGTGACACAGGCAACTTTACATTCATATAAAAATAATCAAACTATAGTAATATAACAAACATTATGCTTTACATATATCACGATACATCATATAACCTAAACAGTATTACATAAATTATTAACATCCTGCCTTTTTCTTAAAATAAGAAACATTTTGATTAAACCATCACTTACTGCATAGGCATTCATACATGTATATAAATGAAAACAAACCACACCGACACAATCCCAGTTGCAAGCATTTTACATCACAAACGTTACTGACATACTCCCAGTTGCAAACATTATACATCACTTATAATCTACCCAATCTTTCTCACACAAACATTACATAGCTCATTTAAGTCATGCTGCCTTTTAAACCTCATTCCTCCTTTGTATGTATTGTTCCACAATTCCCCCTATTCAAAAGAAATCTTGATAATCAGATGGGAAATTGCAAATTCATCCTGGTCTGGTCTCCATGCCTCTGATGGACAGTGGTTGACAGTAAGTAAATTAATCACCAACTAACATACTCTCCCTCCCTGCATAACCCTTAGCTATCTCTTTACTGACATACCCCACCATATAGGCATCCAAGGAACTGAGGGACTAGGCTTCTAAAGACCCTGGTGGACATTAGCCTAGTATAAACCTATGAACTTATATGTAGGATATAATGTGTGATAAGCTGAAGAGTGGATTGTTCTAGGGTGTATAATGAAATATTCAAGAGGGTGTTTAATGAAATATTCAAGAGGGTGTATAATGAAATATTCAAGAGGGTGTATAATGAAATATTCAAGAGGAAAATGGTAGAGGGAATCTCACAAGAGGAGGAGAATGGGACACGTCAAAGGAAGTGGTGTAAAATGTGCCAAAGGAAGAAGAGTAGAGCTCAAAAGGAGTGGCTTGGCAGTGCAACAAAAAGGAGGGTGGATGGCTTCCTCAAGAAGGGTAGAGTATTTAAGTGTAAGTAGACTACCCTGTGCTAGATAGAGAAGGGAGAATGAACCCCAAGGGAGGTTGCTTATGGTGAATACTGAAGAAGAAGTGGAATGTGTCAGAGGAAAGAATTGTTAGCTGCAGGAACGGTGGTATCTATTGTCTCTAAGAAGCAAGACAGAGCATGCCACAAAACATTTTTTGCCTGTATATGAAAATGACACATGGTTCTATAGTAACTCATCTTTAGTTACACTTTGTGTACCTTGGAAGTTGTGAAGAGTGACTTCTGAATTCAGGTTTATTAAGACGTTTGGAAACAAGCACCGTCAAAATTTATTTATGTGTGTGTGTGTGTGTGTGTGTGTTTGTGTGTACACACACACACACACACACACACACACACACACACACACACACACATGCGGTAAACAAATGCTAAAACATTTCTCAGTGCAGTGTACTAATAAATAAAAGATAAAAATGCATAAGAAAGTGTGTACCAGTCGGCCTTCTTGAACTTTTTAAAGCCAGCCAGCATAGAGGGCTGCCTTTACTATTAGGAAAGGAGGTTCCAGAAGAAATATGCTTGGGAGGAAGAAGAAGTGACCACTTGATATATCTAAGCCCAAACTTGGAACCCCTAACAAATCCAAGGGTGATGGATACAAAGACTTAGCAGGGATATATGGACTCGTGGATCTGTAAGGTGGAGGGGGAAAATCATACAGGGGTAAATATAGCAGCACTATAATTTTAAAAGTGATTTGAACTTGAATAGGTGACAAGTGCAGACTCTGCAGGACTGGAGTATTGAGAAGGTGACTAGTAGTATTTGGAAGAAACTGGCCATGTAGTTATGTACAAGCTGTTATAACCCAGGGTTTGTGTTAGGAAGCCACAGATAAAGAGGGTTAGAGTAGCAAAGATATAATAAAATCAGGGCACACTCAACCACAGGAGCATTCTTAGGTAGGACAAGGTATGTGATGCTGGCAATGTTCCTTTAATAGAAATGGAAAAAAATGACAACAACAGATAGGACCTGGTCCATAAATGTTAGTCTGTCATCTAAAAGCATACTAACAATTATAACCGTGTCCATATGTTTTAGCTTTTCACCACCATAAGTGATGGCAGGAGTTAAAACTGAAGAATCTGAGTCACTTAGTGACGTGAATAGCCATGGCCTTGGTCTTGGAAAGGTTAAACTTTAGTTAGTTATATGCCAGATCCTTACTAAGAGAATCTACCACAGACATTTTGTCCAGAGGAAAGGAGTTATAGCTGTCTGCCATCTGCATAAGAATGATAAGGAAGGTATCTTCCCTTAATGAGTTCTCCAGTGGAGGCATGTACAGAGATAGAATAATATCACTGATCTGTCACTTTTAGGAGATCAGTATTAAGTAGAGAGCAGGAGGTAGCAAGCCACATAAGCTTTATTGGAGGATGTGTGCATTGCCATCTAAGGGCAAAACCTGACAGGTGTAGTTCATTTCCAGATTACATCTCTTTCCAGGGAACATTATGGTTAAAGAGGCTGGCAAGTGGGTCATATTAGATACACTCTCCCACATGCAATTTTCTGTATGCACTACCTAAATGGTACCCTCTTCCTCTCCAGCCCTACTATTTTTTTACTACTCTGAGTGAGCTCAGATTTGATGCCTGCAAGTGCTGTCATTGCAAAAAAAAAAAAAAAAATACAGACTACAGTAAGCTAATCAAAGGCTTGGCAAGCTCTACTCTGTCAATCATTGTAGGAGTAAATATATCAGAATAGTTACAGCACATGCTTTCTTGCAGTCCAGTCTTCTGCCCATAATGTTTCCAGAACCTGCTTTGCCATTATAAAGCCTTCAGTAAGCCTATACAGCTAGAATTTCATAATTCACTGGCATTCCACCAGATAATAAAAAACATTTTTTCAGCCCCCACACCCCTGCTAATTAAATATACTAATTCCAAGACTGCACAATACCAGGGTAAGGGCATACTTTTCAGCCACGGTTTAATGTGTTCCTATCGCGAAATCAAATATGAAGAATGCTGAATATCGGAAGGCCGAACTTGGTAGTTTGAAAGTTGAGAATGTCGAAGCAGCGGAAACCCGAATTCTTTCCCAGGGAAAGAATTTAGTTGGCCGTTTTTGCGGCTTCGACATTTTCAGACCGGGTCAAGGTAAGTGTACGAACGGGTAGTGACGGACTTTAGGGTTACGATGCGGGTCAGGTAAGTGTGCGATAGTGACGGACTTTAGGGTTAGGACGCGGGTCAGGTAAGTGTGCGATAGTGATGGACTTTAGGGTTAGGATGCAGGTCAGGTAAGTGTGCGATAGTGACAGACTTTAGGGTTAGGGCGTGGGTCAGGTAAGTGTGTGATAGCGACAGACTTTAGGGTTAGGGCGCTGGTCAGGTAAGTGTGTGGTAGTGATGGACTTTAGGGTTAGGGTGCGGGTCAGCTAAGTGTGCAGTAGTGACGAACTTTAGGGTTAGGGCTGGTTTAAGGATAGTGCATAGATAGTGGTGTATGTTAGGTAGGTTTTGAAGGTGTTTGGTGTGATTGTGTTATGTGTGTGTTTTTTGGAACAGCAAATTTTTTTCCAAGGGAAAAAATTTGCTGTTTTGAAGTTTCAATGTTATCCAAATTCGATTTTCCAAGTTCGAACTTATGGTGTTCGACATTTTGGAAGTTCGATTTCATGATATTGACCCGGTTTAATAGTGATCTTGTGTAAATCAAAGATCTGAACCCCAAACAGTTCATGTGTAAAAATCACTGTTTGTATTCTCAATAAAGCAGTCACTTTTTTTTTCTTTTTGCTGATTAGTTTAGGTTATTTTTCTTGTTGACTTTTTTGTGTTTAGATCATTTTAGGTAGCTCTATGAGAGAGAGAGGGTACAACTGCATAATTCCTGATTACATGTCTACCTGTTTTCTTAGTTGTAGTATTCTCCATATATTTTTTCTATGTATTCATTTATACTATATATTCTTGTCTGTGTACTCATTTCTCTGTATAGGAATTATATTGATATTCTGTTCTTTTTGTTATTAATCATAAAAGTCTGGAGGTTTCTTTCTATGCCTCAACTTTCCTGCTCAGTTAGACCTCCCAGACAACAAATAAAAGTAAATCACTTCACCCTTTCATTGTAGACTTCTTCAGGTGTGAAAGTTTCAGGTTTAGAATTTCATTTTCCAGAATTTTTGTTGTTTTGGCCTTCAGGTTCTATGCATCCGTGTCTTCCTTCCCATCGTGTACTGCTTTAATGATCTAATTGCCCTTATATTCCTGTCTAAAAAAAATTGGGCCTGACTCTTAACGTTCCTTGCCTAGCATGTCTCTCTTATTAAAATTAGTTCTTGTTTACTTGTTTTCTGTTCCTTTAATGTTGTTTTATCAAGTGATCTTCCTCTTTATGCATTTCCTTTATAATATTACATCATTTAGGAGGAACAGGGCAACAATGTGTCTTTCTTGGTTTTTCTGTCCTTTTCCATTAGCAATTGCACATGCTTTTCCATGTAACAAACCCATACTGTAGGCTAGTCTTGTTTCTGAAAAGGTTGAAAACCTTCTTCCTTGCAAAGTAATGCAATGCCTTTGGCTGTCAGTTCTGTTAGGGTCTATATCACCACATCAAATGGTGATAAGTTCAAATGCCCTTTTTTCGAACCGAAAAGTCTGAAAGCCCTAAACCGCGAAGTTAAGGAACATCAATTTTTTTGCTAGGGAGAAAAATTGTGGGGTGTCTTCGGGGCTTTGCTATTTCCTCCACTGTAGTGCGATCTTGGAGTTGGTATATTTAAGTAGGGGGGTGTAAGGGGCTCACCCCCACTTCAGTTTGTTTTAAAGTTGTGATTTTTTTTTCACGGAGCGGCGATTATTTTCCCTGAGAAAATAATCACTGTTTCGTGAGTTCGCTGTTTAGGGTTTTCAGACTTTTAGGTTTGAACAATGGGCGTTCAAACTTATCACCATTCGATGTGGTGATATAGACCCGTTCTGTTGCCATTACATCTAAAGTTTCCCAAAGAACACTGGTCCTTTTACCTGCCTGGCTGTCTTATGTCTCGTATTTCAATTTGCTTCCTGTTTCAGTTTTCTCTGACAGTGTTTCTCTGATTCCCTGTTTAGGAGCATAGTCAAGGAGTTTAAAGTAGCAAACTGCAAATGACCTACATCTTGGAGATATGAGCATCTGCATACTGAAGAATTTTGAGGCAGACTAGATTATTTAATTGACAAAATAAGAATGTCTGGTAAATTCAGTTACACTTTTCATTATCCACACTGGACGCAAACAGGATGGAAAAAGATCAACAGCATAGAGAGAGAGAGAGAATTGTGACTGAGTAAAAGAAGGAGAAATGTCAGGATAGGAGTATTTTGTGTACCAGTAGGAGGTATTTGTAAGTAAACACCCCTCTGTCCTAGTGTTGTGTCAATGGTTCTTGTGCAGATTAAGATGTTATTTCCAAACCTTGCAGCAAGACACCAACAGCAGCTGTCAACAGAAAGCTGGACAGAAGGACAGTACCAAGGGTGCAATGAAAACCATCTGGCTTCAGTGAGCTATAAAAAGATTTCATGGCATATAGTTAAGAAGTGTTTAAGTGTCTTACCCATTTTTGTAGCAGAAAATTTGTGCTTCAGTAACTATATTTCTATACAAGCAAAAGGCAAACACCAACAGTGTAAGACTGATGGAATTCCGTATTTCAGTTCCCATGCTTCAGTAATGAAATGTATATTTTAGTAACAGCTACTCGTGTGCTGCTACTGTGTCTGTTGTTTGTCTGCCTGGCATTGATAGAAAAGGGAAGGCTGACTGCTGATTGGATGGGGTGGGACTGATGCCTAGGGGAGTGCTTCCGGATAAATGGTTTTGGTGGAATATGCATTCATCTGTCAATCTATCAACATGTATGTGTCTGTTTTCAGGAGGATCCAAGTGGCTTTTTAAACTGAGTAGGGGTGATTTGGCTAGGACACTGGGGAAATTTCACTTAGCGAAATGTTTCTACAAGCTTTTGTGACGATATGGAAATGAGAGCATATGCTGTAATAATGAAGAGTGTTGCAGGAAGCGGGGAAAGAGAGTATAGTCTCCACATCAGGAGTATGGAGAATTTGTTGAGTGCTGTATGTTGGACAAATGAAGTACACAAGTCAGGAACGAATAAGAGCATTGTGGAGGTGGAAAACATCCTTAAGAAGATCTTGGAAAGTGATGGATGTAGTTTTACAAGTTAGTCAACAAAGAGCTGCAGATGAAACAGCAACTGACTAATCTCTGCAGATTTTAATAGGTGGACAAGGAAAATTATAAAAGTCTGTACCTTATTCTGTACCGGATTCTGTGCTGACCTTAGCTAAGAAACAGACTAAGCCCATTATATAATCTGGTAATGTAACTTTTGCAGAATGTATAAAATATTCTAGTGTTATTAATGCTGCCTAGTCAAAAACTAGGATTTTTTTTTCTGTAGGTGAAACAACAGATCATTTACAATGTCATTCTGTAAATTAAAACAAATTCTGAATTTTGGATTAGGAGTATTTTCATGGAATACCATGATTTTGTATGTGGATGAAATCAGAATTTTTCATTTAAGAAAGATTTGAAAGATATTAAATAATTTATATCAGAAAAACAATAAAACAAGTTTGCGAATTTTGAGGTGCTAATTTAAATTGATGAAGCATTTTGCCTTATTAAAGTATTTAATAAATGATCTAGTACGCTAGGACAATATTGATACTAGTTGTGATAAAGATTATACTTTCCTGGATGATACGAATCCTAGCATTCGGGATAGTTTTGGTGGTAAGGTCCAAAAAGGGTTAACCTACTGGTGAACAAAGCTTGACTTCTTGAGGTTAGACTGCCAGGGCTTCAATTCATGATGGTCGAAGTTCCAGCATAGGAAATCATTGTCGGCAAGTTTTGCAAGACGTGCTTCCCTTTTTGAAAGAATATCCCCCTTTTTTTGAGTATGTGCGAACTCAGAATTGGTGTATATAAGTTTGGAGGTATGGGGATTTGCCCCCCACATTGGGTTGTAGGGAAGCTTTCCCCCCACAAAAACACTTTAAAAAGTGTTTTTTGGTGAAAAGATTTCAACGAATGTAGTTCAGGGATTCTGATCCTTGGTACATTTGCTTTTGTATGTGTATAGTGGAAGCATCTGAAAAGTTAAGGCATTGCTGCTAATATTGAAACTGTTCTGCAGCATTTGCCAAATTCCTCTGACAAAAACTGTTGCCTGACATTTTACACTGGCCATTTTAGACTGTTTCATGTGTAAAAATGAGAATATGTGAAAATAAAATAATATTCCTTATGGGGAAAGATGGTATTTGTATAAAATATAGAAGGATGATTTTTGTTTGTTTCTTGTATAACAGTAGAAAAAAGATTTCTCAAAATGCAGATGTGTAATAAAGAATAATGTTTATTGGGACAGAAAAACAGGTGCAATTAGTAAAGTAAATTCAGAGTTTTGATTTTAAATAAAGGTAGAACAGAAATACAAGTCTTTAATGAAGAAAGGATGGATGCTAGAATTTCTCAGAATACTATGGAAAATATTCCTATATTTCCTGGTTAGGGATCACCACAGCAGAACAATTGGCAGTAGAGTTTTATGGTGTTGGGTTGCCAGCCTGGCGCCTAAAATTCCACAGAAGGCACACACTCACATCTATGTCCAATCTACCTACAGCATGTCTTTGGGATGGGGGAGGAAACTGGAGCACTTAGAGAAAACCCACATGACTGCAGGGAGGACATGCAGACTCCACACTCAAGGCCCCAGCTCAGAATCAAACCAGAAAACCTCTTGCTCTGAGGCAACAGCACTAACCACAGTACCACCACAGCCTCCCTAGAGCACTATGGAAAATATATCTGGTAAAGTAGTGGAAGAACCAGATTCATTAGGGTTACAAGGAACTATAGATGTAGACATAGCAAGTGAATTTGCAACACTAATGCCTGACAGGGTGGGTTTGTTCGTCTATAAATTCACCCTGGAGGGCATTATTGTGCTTAGAAAATGGGCTATAACACCCACTCAGGTGGACATCATTGTGTTTAGAAAACAGGCTGTCTGTTAACTTGGTTTGTATTTGTTTTACTGTTAGTATATGCATGTTTGTTTTTATATTTTTGATTTAAAATAGTTCATCCACCTAATATTTCATATTTGCTGTAGGATATGCAATTGCTTTTGGAGGAAGTATTTTACATCCAAATATACATATATACAACAGTTGTGTAGCCAGAAATTTAGATTTTCTACTCACCCCTAATGTTGCTCCATTACCCACCTATGAATGTAAAAATGCACTTAACCCTCAAAATGCACCCCGACATAGTGCAGACACTCATACACACCCACACATACATATGCAGAGGCACAGAGATTCACATACAGAAACACACGCACACATGTATTCATCAGTTACAATCTGTCATAATGTTTAAATTAATGAAAAAAATACATACAGTGCAAAGCAATGCATTTCCTCTCCTCTCTTCCCTCCACCCCACATACCTCTCAATTTTCCCTGATTTTGTAGAATGTTGCTGATGCCTTATCATATTTTTGCTCTGTTACAGGAAGAAAGTCTTATTGTTCAGAAAAGTATGTTACTGCAAAACCTGTTACTCTATTAATTTTAAGTGAATTTGGGTAATACTTAACATGTCCCTGATTTTGAGTCTATGTCATCCCATTATTGTTGGTTTTGTCCAGAATTCTTTAGCAAAGAAGTTAAGAAGTAGAGGTGCACACACACACACACACACACACACACACACACACACACACACACACACACACACACACACACACACACACACACACACACACAGTCTTCTAATGTAGCTATCTGCATTAGTTTTGTTTCATTTTATTTTTTCAGGTTCTCTAAATGCAGCTTTTTAAGTGGTGCAAATAGGAAATTACACCTCTCAACCGCTTAGTGCCAGAAATCTGGGCAACTGATAAAATAATGGGGGATATCACATAATCAGGAACAGATTGTAATTATTGTTTTTATAAAATTATAAAGTTATACACTGTATGTATTCTGGTAAACAATGAGGGCATTGATGTAAATAACAAACCACAGCAGCCCAAAGATGTAGCTCTGGGGAATATTACATTGTTAAATGGAGTATTGGGAGTGCCAAAGACCACTACCTGTAGATAATCAGATAATTCGTTTATTGAGCCCAGCGAGTGAGAGCTCTTTGATGAGAAGTGAATGATCCAGATGGTCACATGCCTTTAACAAAGTGATGAAGATAATGGCATTGAGGTTCCCTGGAGTTACTGAACAGTAGATTGACTCAGTCAATGTGGGAACAGCCATCTTAGTATCATACCCTTTTCTAAACCCATGCTGGTGGTTTGTGAGAAATCTGTAGGCTTCAGTCTTCTACACTTGGGAGGATGCAACCTTTTACAGAATTTGGGTGAGGGAGGGGTTCACATGAGAGCTATAAGCTACAAGGAGTCAGGATTTGAATTAGATAAAATAGAGTGAGAAACTTCTCTGTGTGGAAGATTTTCAATCCATATATATCTAGTTAATTGCAGTATATTAATCAGATCAGATAATAGTGGTAGAGGTAGCGAACATAAACTTATTCTAAGTAAAAAAAATAATAAAAAAAATATAATTTGAAATATTATACAGAATTACTATGCATTCGAAAGTAATCCAAGCAGGGTATGCAGTCTGTTTCCAGTCAAAAATCCTTTATTTTCCATTAGTGATCTGGCAGTACGACCATAGTTTGTTTTATATCCATGTCATTGTCCTATATTTTTGTTTAGGGATGTTGCTGGTTGCAGATGAAGTTTTCCAGATGTGTGGATGCTTGAACATGGGTTGGAAGATAATATTTTACTGTCATGTATTGTCCATATCACTGCAAGTAACACATTTGTTTTAATGAAAATTATTGAAAAATATGGCTATCAATTGTTCATATGAGCTGGGTTTACTTGGCATAATCTATTATACACTGCTGTATTATTTTTATCACAGCTGCTTATTACTTGTATGTGTCAGTATGACAAACACCACTGAATACAATTTTCCATTCACTTGTTGATTTTTGATGGTAGAATTTTGACTGGGTAAGCTGAAATAACATTATTATAGTGTTAAGATTAGGAATGTAAAGGTAAGAGGACATTTTAGCAGAAGGAACATTACTATTTGAAGGAAGAAAAGGACTTTTGCTTATTTTAAATTACAGCTAAAAATATAACAAATACTAGATAAATCAAGGGAAAACATGCTTTAAGGACCACTTCTAAGTTCATAAATATTTGGATAAAATTTAGAAAGGACAAAAGGTACTTAACTAGTTAGAAGCTAAAAGTCATTGTGAGCAATATATATATTTACCAGACCTATACTTACAGTGAAGTGATATATTTTTAATT
This sequence comes from Protopterus annectens, assembly GCF_019279795.1. Lineage (NCBI taxonomy): Eukaryota > Metazoa > Chordata > Ceratodontiformes > Protopteridae > Protopterus > Protopterus annectens. The sequence goes on from NC_056737.1 coordinate 257,401,630, forward strand.
TCTGTTTTTTGAATAGCACTGTCATTACATTTCAAGTAATATACTCCAGAGTATACGCAGGTATGGATATATTTAAATGTGGAGGCTCTAGCAATTTTCTCCCTGCACATTTGTGCTATATTTAGCCTTTAATTGTGTAATGGCTTAGTAAATTCAAGAGATTACATGTTGCCGAACATTGGATACTCTGATGTTCTGATGTTGGTAACATCACACTGTTAGGATTATTCCCAGGAAAGAAAAAGTTTCTGCTGTTGTTATAAATAAGGCATTGTATAATGGCAACTCTACATTGTGTTACTACTCTTTCTCTCTCTCTCTCTCTATATATATATATATATATATACATATACACATACACAATATATATATGTATATATATATATATATATATATATATATATATATATATATATATATATGTATATATATATAACTGCTTTTTGAATCTGGATATAACAGAAATATGAACTGCACTTTAGTTTACCTTTAATTGGTAAATTAATATATGTGATTTAATCCACAATATGTTAGCTTTTCTGTTCCCAAAGGAATGTAAAAGTTTTAAGTACATCTACAGTGGACAAACGAGCATTGTAAGGCATTGAAACTCAGAATTAGTGGAGAAAAAGGGGTCTAGATGCTATGCTTAGAGGGATTATTCAGTATGAATAAATGGTATAGACAGTGTAGGCCCATTCCCTGGTGCAGCAGTGCATATATCCTGTATGCTGTTGTCACTAAGCTGATGCTAGTGAATTGCTTAGTGATTCACATTATTTCTGTGATGTTTTGTACACATAAACATGTTTGGCACCAGTGATATGACTTGAGAGGCCATATTGCTAGTGTCCATGAGTTTTTTAGATTTAAAATTTTTACATTTAATGGTAGGCAGAGCAGATTACAGCACCATAATCCTTGCAGTGGTGGGATTCAACCCCCCATCTTTCTGCCGCCCATCCTTCTCTCTTTACATCAGTTAGCAATTTTGGGATTCAAACCCATCTGTTTGCTTCTCAATACCTCTCTTAGATGGTCAAAAAAAATTTTTAACCTGTGCTGCAGCTGTCTCTTGTTGTGGTTGTGGTATTAAGAAGAACATTCCCTTTTGTGCCTTGTTTAAAATGAAAGTGAATTTCTTGGTAATTTCAGTCGCTTGGCCATTGGTCACAACCAGGACTGGCTTGTTTCAATAAATACCACAACTTCACTTTTCCTGTTTGTCAGTCAGGCACAATATGTTTCAAGCACACACCTTCATGTCTTTATGTGTGGCAGGTTGTACCAGTCCTGTTACTTTCACCAGCACTGACTGGCATGTCACTATATTTTCCTTGTTTGTTTGCATTCCCTGTTTTTAGTCTGCTTTGATGTCAGGTGTAACCAAGTATGCACCTAATCCATTTGGTATGCCAGTGTGAAGAACCAAGCCCACATTTTAATATAGGGATAGCTTGTTTGCAAATGATTGAGCCTTTGCCTTCCTGCATGAAAGGACTGCTGAATGGCAGTGCCTCACTGTTCCCTCTGTAAAGGTGCTGAATGTTTGAATCCATTTCTACACCTGAAACATAATTGTATTATAATATGCTTAGTCTCAATGAATATACCCATTGTGTTAAGTGTAATGTAAGGTTATGGGTGAAGCATTTTGTTGCAATACAAACCACTGTTTAATATGCCTTTTTTCTGTTTCTGTTTGCTGTTGAACAGGAATGGTAGATCCAGCTGATCCAGAAGACGATGATGATAAGAAGAAGAAGAAACAGGCCCTTATGTGTGAGGGTGCTACTGCAGGGACCTCTACCTCATCCCAAAACGGCATGGATGCAAATGTAGAGACTATGGAGGACAGGCAGAGTGAGCAGTCTCCCCTTTTACACCTTGACTTGTCTAACTTTGACTCCCCAGAGGCAGAAGGCAGTCGTTATGTCCTTACCAGCCCAAGGTCTCTAGAGGCATGTGTCAGGTGTGGGGTGCGTCCTGTTGAGCTTCTTCCCAGAAGTATTAATGATTTTGTTAAGCAAGCCCCAGGCAAGTCCATGAGAGTGGCCACTGGTCTGTTTGAGGTGTATGAAGCAGAGAGGCAGAGGAAGCTGCAGGAATGCAGGGATGAACGGGGAAAGATCATTAAAGAAGAGAAAAGGAGGATATTCACACACTTTATGAGCAGCGTACCTTCATCCCCTGCAGCAAAGGTAGAAACCAAAACAAATGGGAAAGTAACAGCACCGCCAGCAGTACGACCCAAGAGCCATTCATGGGACTCTCTCCAGAGAAAAAAGGATGCCAGTGGCACTAGGTCATCTTCTGAATCAGGCACTTCCTCCTTTAGCTCTGACAGCCTTAGAGATAAAGATAGGGAGAAATGGGTAAAAGCAGGTGCCAAGACAAAAGCATTGTTCACTGTGAACTCCTTTGCTGGGAGAAGCCTCAGTCTTAGTGACTTGAGTCACTCTCCACAGACCACACAGAAAGTGGAAAAGATAGTTAAGGAAGTCAAGAAGAAATGCATGAAGGAAGTGCCTGAAAGAGACAAGAAGATAGCTGCTCTCATGTTGGCAAAACATCAAGAAGAGAATATCTTAAGTGAGCAGAGGTATGTGGCACACATGCAGTGGGACATTGAGAAAAAACTGGAAGAAACGAGAAGAGAAAGAGAAGAAAAAGAGAAACAGAAGGCACTACAGCAATGTCAGAAGATGTGGGAGTCAAAGGTTGGGAGAAGACACCAGAAACAATACAAGGAGGAAACTGAATCAGTTTCTAAGAAGCAGAAACAGTTTGTTGAACATGAAGATAAATGGCATAAACAGGCTGATAGACAAGAAAAGATGAAGAAAGAAAAAATTAAACAGACAAAAGAGGAAGAGCAACTGAAAAAGCTACAGCAAGAGCATAGCCTGAAGGCCAAAGAAGAAAGTAAAAAACTTTTAGATCAAAGCATACAAACTGTACAGGAAAAGTTGTCTGTAGCAGAGCAGAAGCGACTGGACAGAGAGCTGCAACTGCATGAAGCCAAGAAAGCAGTGAACAGAGCTGAGAAGCTGAAGCATGAAATGCTGCTGAAGGAGATCACCAAAGAGGCAACTGTCGAGAAACAGATGCTTCGTAAAACACTTGAAGAAAACCTTCAGAAGGCTCAGGAAAATTACAATCAGCTACTTGAAAAGAGGAATCGTGAACTGAGGGAGAGGGCTAAGAAGGAAGAGCTGCAGCTCCAGAAAGCAAGGATGGAGGCTGAAAAGAGGGAAAAGGAACACAGAGAGCATCTGGAAGCACTGGCTAAAGCTGCAGAAAGAAAACTTCAGCATGCCCAACTTGTTGCGGAGGAAATGCTCCAACAGAAAGCTCGCAAGGCAGTACAGAGCCGCATGGAAAAGGAAAAGGTCCAGAAACTCAACAGACAGAAGGTTCAGCAGGAAGAGGATGTAAGACGTAAGGAGCTCTTGATGTCCATAGAAAAGAAGCTGGAGAAAAGTGAACAGATTTTCAGGGAGAAGAAAGCAGTGCTGGAGGGTGCCAGGTCCGTAGCTAGAGCTTCCTTTCATGTTCGTGAAAAGGTCAGGGTGGAGACAAATGTGCGGACTTTTGACAAGATGGCTTTAGAAGCAGAGCTCCATGCCAACATGGATAAAGCTTAGAATTTTGCAAATTTTTAGCAGGAAATACAGCAATGTAACAAGTCCTCTGTCCATTGATGCCTTTTGTATAGAAATACACATGAACTGTTTTAAGGGAAAAAAGAAACTTCCCAAACAGCACAAAAACAATATAATCAATGGCAGCTATATGGGTAAACACATTCAATTTACCCTTTCATTTTTTTTCAGTGTTTTGTTCTTTCATTTCTGAAGCCCTATATTTATACCATAGGATGAGGTTAAATGACCTGGAAACTTCTATAAATTTGTCTTGGTGGGAATGTTCATCTATAAGGTACAACATACATCAATTCCTTTTGAATGATTAAAACAATAAATTCTAATTAATGCATAAAGCTTTTCCTTTAGTATTACACTGTCACCATGTTTTTCATATGCAACGAAGACTAACTATGAAACGGTCTGAATTATGATGCTTAATTTTAAATAATGGTATTTCTTGAAAGAAAACTCATTGCACTGTACTTCTTGTTTAGTTTCTAGGATAATGACTGGTTTGGGAAACATTTTGTTTTATGAAATTTACATTATTTTTGTTAGAATGAGGTTGAGAACAGTGTCCAGAGAATGAAAGATGTCAAAATTCTATCTTTAAAACTTCATGACTCATTAGATAAGTATATTTTGTTTCCTTTTTAAAAATAATATATTGTGCACAAAAGAGTACAGAGACTGATACATATGTATTGCATGTATATTATCAGATGAATAATACACAAGTGGTAATTTGTGTTTGTTGTTACTTGTGTGTTACAGGTTTTGAAGTGGGTGAAAGGCACATAATGAGCAGCAACTAAAAACTGCATTTAAAAAAGATTACAACTTGAATTCTGTGAAATGACATTCAGTTTTTTCTTAGCATTGATGTTTTATTATATACCATATATATTATTTTATGCACTCATTCACACAGTCAGACACACACACACACACACACACACACACACACACACACACACACGCGCGCGCACACACATTTATACATGTATGTTGTTGTTTTTGTTATTTAGTTAAGGCTGACACTTTGTAACCTCAATGACTTCAGTACACAAAGCCTCTCTGCCAACAACTGCTTTTTTATGTTCTTGCAAATTCACATCAAATACAAACCACTAATCCTGTCTATCCGTCTTTGCCTTCTGTACCTCTTCTACTTTTGTGTTTGAGCTTTCCAAGCATCAGTATATTCACAGGTGAATCCTGTCATTGCATTATGTGGGCAGAATATCAGAGTTTCATATTTAGTATCAGATCTTTTAATGAACAGTCTGGGCTTTGCCTGAATGATTTGATCTTCTCAGAGGCCACAGCATTCTCAAACGTTTTCCCCATTCACACACTTCAAAAGTATCAATTTTCTAATACTCAGGCATATATTTTTACTGTGAAAACCTCATCTATAAGTATACAGGCCTTTGTTTGCAATGAGATGTCTTTGCTGTTTAATATCTTATCCAGATTTGCCATAGCTTTCCTTCCAAGAGGTAAGCGTCTTTTTATTTCATTGCTACAATCACCATCTGCAGAGATCTTTGAGCCCAGAAAAATAAAATATATCACTGCCTGCACTTCTTCCCCATCTATTTAGAAAGACTTGATAGGGTTAGATGACAAACATATATGAGTCTACTAAATAAGATCAATATACCCAAATGTCATTTTTGTTAATGTCAGCACACCAATATGCATGAGCCAAGGGAATTTCTCAGTGCATACAAATCAAATACAAACAAAACAAAACAGAAATACTTTTAAACAGGGCGGCAAATCACCCTAACCCCCAACACCCCATGCTAATTATATGCACTAACTCTGAGATTGAACAGTACCAGGGAAGGGACCTATTACCATCCCTGGGAATTGTGTCATCTCATACACCTGTCAACCATTTGTTTAGTCAACCACATTGTTTTGACTAAAAAGATAACAAATGCAAGTCGATTTCACCATATTAGGTATCACCATCTATATATATACACATATATATATATATATATATATATATATATATATATATATATATACATGCATACACACACACACATATACATGGGTCTATATCATAAAACCGAAGAGGTGCTGCAGAGAACGCCTCTTCATCGACACATACACAGTGAATGCACAAAACTGCGAATGCTGACATCAGCATTTCCCAGGGAAAGAAATCTCTTGCCTCAAAACATAAACACATCATTACAAACACACACACATCCCCCCAACTAAATATACCAACACCGTGATCGTACTATAGTGGGGAAAATGGCAAACTTACAGGGATGGCCAAGTGATTTCTTTCTCAGGGAAAGAAATCACTGATGTCAGCGTTCACGATTTTGTGCATTCACTGTGTATGTGTCGATGAAGAGGCATTCTCTGCAACGCCTCTTCGAGCATTTGCTATGGACCCTATTTATATATATATATATATATATATATATCTTCATTGAGAGTACCCCCACTGGGGAATATGACTCAGGATTAATAACTACCTTTGATGGGAATTCAAACATAATTAAAAAGATTTTTTTAAGGGAATGGAAGAATTTTTCTAAGATTTCTGATTTGGAGGGTATTTTTGACAAGGAACTTACTTACACATACCAAAAAGGAAAAACAATTAAGAACATTGTAGAAAACAGGTTTGTAACCAAAGGTGAGGATACGTTGAACAGAACCACAAAGAAAGGTTTGTTTAAATGTGGCAGGTGTAGATATTGCACATATTTAATACGCAGTGATCATATATTTTTGGATGCCAGGAAAAGGAAATTGTTTTTGGATACCTTTGCAAACTGTGAGACAAAAGGTATTATTTACATTGCGACCTGTAAAAAATGTGGGTCTTTTTACATAGGCAAAAGTGAGAGGAAACTTAGACAAAGAATCTACGAACACTTATATGACATTAGGGTCCAAAATGACAGGAATGCACTATATAAACATTCAGTAAAATGTGGGTCTCAGAACTTCGAATTCTTTGTCTTAGACGTTGTACCTATGACCCCAAGGGGTGGCATGTGGGAAACTCAAATCGAGTATAGAGAGTTGTACTGGCAAGTGGTTTTGGATGCTGGGAGAAGTCCTGGGCTTAATGAAATGGTCTCAATTGCACCTGTACTGAAACTAAGGGCTGCAAAACTTTGGCCAGTGGTTTAAAGTTAATTTTCTTTTGTTTTTACATCATTAAATTTTAATAATGTCATTATTCACTCAATGTTCAACTTATTACACATTCCTTTTAGCATTTTTAAACATTTTTAAATATTTTAAACATTTTATAACATACAATGTTTTATCAACTCAATTTCTTCTCACATGAATTTGATTGTTTTATGGTTTCCACTAGATGGTGCTATTTTGCTGCTGTTATTTACTATTTTTTATTACATTACACATGTTCATGTTAATGAAAAATGCATTTATTCATGGTTTAGTTTTATGTATTTATTATACGATTCTTTAACAAATTCATACATTTATTATGTATTTTAATACATATCGATGTATAGTCAAATTAAATTTGTATGCATAAATACCAGTTATTTATTTATTTGATTGGTTAATGAACATCCATTTGCCTTTCATTGATTAATAGATCACTAAAACACTCCTATTGGATAATTAAATTTGGTTTGGAGGGAACTTTGGGATATATATACAGTTTTAAAAGTTATATGAGTGTGTATTGACAAAGTTGAAGACGAAAACGTCGCATGTGCGTTATTTTGTTTGCTGAGTATCGCTGATTAAAGTACCTTTCTACGTACTCTCAGGATTGGATTTATTTGCGCTTGGTGGACTGTGGTGTTTTTTTTGTTTCTTAGTGCTTGGGCGCCACTTGCTTTACGTTTATATATATATATATATATATATATATATATATATATATATATATATATATATGGGTCCCTATCAGATTACTGAAGTTTCAAAACAGGACCATATGATCGAAGTCTTGAAACATTGAACGTTTTGAATGGAGATCGTGGTACAGAGTGGAATGAGAAATTTACCCTTTTCCACAATGTAGTGCAGTATTGGATTTGGTATATTTAATTAGCAGGGGGTGTGGTGGGTACAGGGGGGGGGCTTGTTCCCTTGCAAAAACATTAAAAATAGATTTTTTTTGTTTTTTATTATTTTTTTTTTTAATGTTCGAAGTTCCGAAACTTATTTTGTAACTTTGACAATCTGACATAGAGCTCTCTCTCTCTCTCTCTCTCTCTATATATATATATATATATATATATATATATATATAGGTTCATAGGTAGATACTAGGCTATCTGCCCTAGGGCATTTATTAGCCTAGCCAGAGTGTATTTGGCTTCCGCCTCCCTATTAGATTAGCCTACTGTGCCTCTGTAAAGTAGGTCACAGAAGGTACCCTTTTAAGGTTAGTTTACTGTGCCTCTGTCTAGCAGGGACACAGGAGAGATCTCAGGGGTGAATTTGCGATTTCCCATCCACGCGTCCAAATTTCACTTGAAGAGGGTCAGCGAGGGGCTATGTCTAACATGAATTGGGATTCTATTCCAGAGTGAGGGGAGCCTTTGGGAAATGAATCTGTCCCTCCAGCATGTCCTATTTATTTTTGTGCTGAGGTTTAGGTCCCTGGAGCGTGTAGCTCTAAGGGATTTGGATTTTGTGAGGTGGAGCATGTCCATTAATTCTGAGTTTGACATGGCTTTGTACGTCAGGCATAGATCGCCTGTGAGTAGGCGGTAAGCAACTGAGTAGAGCTGGAGTTTCTTTAGTCGAGCTGCATAGGACATCTCTTTGTAGCCCATGATCCTCTTGGTGAGGTACTTTTGGGGTCTCTCCAGTTGCTGCAGGTGTCGGGTAAGGTACATCCCAAAAGGGGCATTGTATTCAATTATGGGCCTGATGAGTGATGAGTAGAGGGGCACAATGACCTCTCCTGATCTAGATGCAAACCCTTTCGTGATAAGGTGGGCTATATAGAAGGTCTTTCTAACCACTTTGGCAACGTGATTATCAAAGGAGAGATTACTATCTACGTTGGTCCCCAAATCTCTAATTACTTCTTCCGTACTTAATGGATTACCACCTATGTGGTAATTTGTGGGCACCTTGTTTTTCCCAAAGGGGATGACTATGCACTTTTTAGCATTTAGCTTGAGGCCGTGGCTCTGGCAGCAGCATCCATCTCTGTGAGACCCTTTTGGAGGATGCTTGTATCAGCTGGAGATTCGATTGTGGCCCCCAGTTTGCAGTCATCTGCGAACTTTGTCAGCCATAATCCCCCCCGTGTTAGCCTGAACCTCAGAGAAGCATATACCGAACAAGAGAGGTCCCAGAACTGAGCCCTGTGGGACGCCACTTGTAACTGGTTTGGATTCGGACATGGCACCTGCGATTCTGACCATGTGGGTTCTATCTCTGAGCCAGTTTGCAACCCATCTTGTGATGTAGGGGTTGAAATTTGAGCTGGTAAGCTTATTTATGATGCCCGAGTGGGGTATTGTGTCGAAGGCATTTGCGAGGTCCAGGTAGGCTGTGTGGACTACCTTGCCCTCATCTATGGCTTTGGTAACTGTTTCAAAGAAATCAGCTAGGTTTAACAGACAAGATCTGCCCATAACAAAGCCGAATTGGGTAGGTTCCAGTGTCTGGAGGCTCCCAATGTCTTTGTTTGTGAGTTCCATGATAACATGCTCCATAGCTTTACAGACCAGACTAGTCAGGCTTATGGGGTGATAGTTTCCGGGGTCTGTTGTGGCACCACCTTTGTGGAGTGGGACCACTGTAGCTGTACGCCATTCTTTGGGTACATATCCTGTAGTAAGGCTAAGTTTGAACAGTGACTTAATGTGAGGGTTCAGTTCTTCTTGGAGCTCATGTAAGACACAGCCTGTGACACCGTCCGGTCCATTAGATGCTGTGTTTTTTGATTTGGAGAGGGAAGCTTTCACCTGTGCATCTGTGATGTCAGGGAGGTTACATTCAGTTGGGATAGGCGTTTGCTCCTTTGGGGGTAAGGGAGGGAGAAGTTTGCACTGAATCTGTCTGCCAGGATGTTGGCTATGTCTGTAGGTTTGGTATATCGGTATATTTTGTACCGTTATGCAACAATTCAGAGCATATCTGGGAGTTTCTGCCCATGTTTCTGACATAACTAAAGAAGGCCTTGTGATTATCTTTAGTGTCTAGGGCAATTTTTCTTTCGAAACTGGCCTTTGATGATTTTATGAGGGATCGAAGTTTCTTGCTAATACTGATGCCTTCCCTTTTTGGGATTTTGCTCTGTCATGTAGTAGCTTCCTCCTTCTGTTGTATAGCTTATTTATGGCCGGGGTCCACCAGACCGGTCTCCTGCTTTTCGAGGAGTGAGTCTTGGTTTTATTTGGGATAGCACGATCCATGCATTCCTGCAGGTGCTCATAGAATGCATTTGTAAAGGATTCTGCAGATTGGGCTGTATTATCCTCTGGCTCAGGGGCTTTGAAGGATTCCACCTCAGTCTTGAGAAGTGCAAAGTTGGCTTTGGAGAAATTTTTTACAGTGATTTCCTTGGCTGGGGGTGGGGACGGGATATGGATGTCCAGGGAAATTTGTTTATGGTCTGATCTTACCAATGAGGGGTTTACCTCTGGTGTGGAACATAGAGTCCCCATGTTGGTGATGACCAGGTCTAATATGTTGTTCCCTCTTGTGGGAGTGGTGACCAGTTGTTCCATTGCATTAGAGTTTATAAATTCAAGGAACCGTTGAGTGAAGGTGTTTGGTCTTGAGTAGTTTTCCCAGTCAATGTTTGGGTAGTTGAAGTCACCCAATAACATAGTGTTTGGAGAGACCTTCATATTCTCCAGTGTTCTCAGGTATGCCAAGTGGGGTTCCTGTAATAGGGAGGGTGTTCTGTAGCAGGCTACAAACTGAAAGGCAGTTTTGCCCGCTGCTAATTGCACATGGATGGTTTCCGATGCTTCGTGCAGTGTCACTAACCTGGAGGTGTAGGTATCTTTGATGAATATAGATACTCCCCCTCCTTTTGTGCTTCGGTCCGAGTTTTGGGGCCGAAACGCATGGTATGAGTTATAACCTGGTAGTGCTGGGGTGCTCTCAGGAGTCTTGAACCAGGTTTCTGTTACTGCACAGTCATCGATTTCCTCCATACTGAGGAGAGTCTCGAGTGCGTGCATCTTGAGGTTTAGACTTCTGGCATTGAGTAGCATTACCTTTAGTTTTTTTTATCTTTGGGTTGTCTATGGAGGTGGGTTTGTCCTATGAGCCTTGCCTAAAAAAGGCACTATGGGGGTGGCAAGAGCCTTGGCCAGTATACGAAAGCCTAAGGGTGACAGGTGCAAGCCGTCCCTAGCGAAGCAACGTGGCTTGTCGAGCATGTCATCCCAGGCTGACAGACACTGGATCCCCTTTGAATGACAGCAATACTTTAGCCAATTGTTGAAACTGATCAATTTGTCTTTATACTGTGGCATCATTCTTCATGAGGGCAAGATGCTACTCAAGGTCAGGGACATACCAGCCTGGGCTACATGGTCAGAGAGCTCCTCTATGTCTCTTTTCATGTAGTCCAGGGAGGTACGTCTCAGGTCATTCACACCAGCATGGACAATGACGGAGTCATACTTGTACTTGCTTTGGAGTGACCTGAGTGCTTGCGTTATGTGGCGGATCCTGGCACCCGACAGGCAGCTTACAGTGACCTTCTCCTTGTTCAGTCTGGTGAGTGGGACGTCACTGTGCTGAACAATAGAGTCCCCTATAACAAGTGTATTTGGTGTGTTGTTTGGCCTTATGGGCTGTGACTGTGAGGCACACTGATTTTGTGAGATATGTGATTTGTGGGTATTGTTGAGGGGTGGCTGTTGCTTGGATATCTGCTTAGGAGGTCTGCTGTTTAGGCAGATTTTTATTTAGAGCCTCCGAGTATGTTTTTGTGTGTTTATGTGTTGGGTATGCAGATGCAATAGGTCTGTGTGAGACTGGATTTGTGGTGGGGGTGGTTACCATTTCCTCCTGACTGACTGTGCCAATCTTGGGTTGAGAGAGCTCTGCCTCCAGTTTGGCTGTGTAACTGCATCTCTCACATGTATTAGAGTTTGTTGGAAGGAGGAGAGGGTTGTCTGTGTACATAAGGCAATTGTAACATTGCCTCAAAATTCCCAGATTCACCAGCTGGACTGGAGAGTAACCTTGAAACTGACCCTTGGACATACCAGATTAGTATAGGGAACTGTTTTTTTTACTGATCAGATTAGGGAAGGGAACTGATTTTTCACTTGATCAGGAAGGACCAATCGGGAGTCTAATACTTATGAGAAGTCAAGGAGGGTGTAGTGCTTTAGTTAGTTAGTGTTTCCTTATAAGAGCTGAGCAAGTGCAGGGCTTTAGAAAGAGAATAGAGTGATTACTTAGTTTGAACAGTTCTAAGGGAAAAGGTGAAGAGCAGACTTTGTGGAGCCTGGAATAGTTTAAACCTGTTTAGGCGGCGCTGACCGACGCTGCTCAGTGCGCAAAACCGCACAAAAAGAGAGTTGCAGGGTTTTAAGAGAGAGAGAGATCAAGGAGTTTAGAATTGACCCAAAATGGCCAATAAAACTACAGCTTCTAGGTAGTAACCACTCCTCCAGGGACAGGCAGGCTGTTCAGTGTTAACCACTCCCACTGGTGAACACAGAGACTTCCCTTTAGCCCAAGCAAGTACTGGCCTTCTAGAAACTTCCAAACAGTTCAGAACAGCAAATCTGTAACTGAACTTTCTTAACTTTCAGAAAGTGGGAAAAAAGCAAGATTTTTTTGTTTTTTTTTTCTATTTGTTGTAGTTTAAAGGTAGCAGAGATACACAAGCAGCAAAATAATCACAACAGTGCAATAAATGACCCCACACTTGAGTGCTAGGCCAAAATCAGGTAAAATGCAGTTTTTAGAGAAAAAAACTATTTTAAATTAAGTGCAACACAGGAAATGCAGTAAAGAGGCTCTAGATGTGTTCCAAGTACTGTTACTGTTACAGATATAAACTTTAGCAAGCCGGAAAATGCCAAAAAGTAGGCGGCAAATCTATATATATATATATATATATATATATATATATATATATATATATATATATATATATATATATATATATATATACCAAATCACTGAAAGCTCAAATCACTGAAAACTCATTTCACTGAATCACATTTCACTGAATGTAAATACTGTTGGGCAAATAAAATGTATACGCCCTTTTCCCCACTGTAGTGCGATCCTGGAGTTAGTATATATAGTTAAGGGGTGTGTGGGGGGCATAACCCCCCACATTGGGGTGTGTGTGGGGTGTAGCATCCTACCTACTTTTGTTTTATATTGTTAGCTTTCAATGAAATGACATTCATAAATATAAAAGCTAAATAGGTGGGGGGCTATGCCCCCCACAAGCCGTAACTATATATAATCCAGAATCGCACTTCAGTGGGGAAAAGGGCATATACGTTTTATTTGCCCAACAGTAAAATGTGATTCAGTGAAATGAGTTTTCATTGAATCAAAGTAGACCTATATATATATATATATATATATATATATATATATATATATATATATATATATATATATATATATATATATATATATATATATATATATATATATATATATATATATATATATATATATATATATATATATATATATATATATATATATTATATATATATATATATATATATATATTATATATATATATATATACATATATATATATATAAAATATATATATATATATATATATAGATAGATGCATATAATATACCTATTTATTTATATTGATCAATAGGCTAGCTTTTGTGCTTAGTTTCACCTTTATCTCTACAGGATCATCAACTTCTCACCACTTTCATCCATATACATGGAACAAAGACTTATGAAATCTTTGGTAGAACGCAGTGGCTATGCAGACTCTGCTTAGATCATCGGTAACTCTATAGCAATTGTATGCTTGGAATTGATATCATTAGAAGCTCAGGGAGGGAGCACTGGAACTGTTACATATACCATGCCTCCCTCAGAAAAAATGTACTACTTTCCAAGTTTTGTACCCTAATTGACTCTGTCAGGCATTTTAGAATTACCATTAGAGAGCTTAGACAAAGGGATGAGTGTTTTGCAGCATTCACTTACTTCAGAAATCTCTTCCAAATATCTGCTTCTATGATAGTTTTGGCTAGTAGAACTGTATGGTGTTCCTAGGTTTGTGAAGCAACAAAGCATTCAAATGTGCTCAAACATACCTTGTACTGGTAAGCAGCAAAGCTATAGTTGCAGTGCCAGATGTTGTCTTCCACACTGTAGTCATGCACATATAATTGCTATATCTTTTCATAGCTGCTGTCCAGCTTCACCTGATGTTTAGTGACAGGTGATCAGTATCTCACTTATTTTATTATTTCTTCAGAAACTAATTATCATTATAATTAGCCATTCCATTGTCTGAAGGATTGGAATATTAAAGGCATTAGCTCAAGTAGAACAATATACTTCATAATTATTGCGTTTAAAGCCTTGAAAATGGTGTGGTAGGAGCATATGATCCACAATACTTATCTGGACCTTGCCAATGCCTTTGACACTATCACCATGCTATAATTATTGACAAACTCTCCCAACTCAACATTAACCCATATATAGTTTGCTGGATTGGTAACTGGCTGTCTGGCAGAACTCATACTATTAAGGTGGGGGGTGTTTGCTGTAGACAGAAAAAATGTCACTAGTGTTGTCCTACAAGGCTCTGTTCTGGGTCCCCTGTACATCTCTACAACATGAATGCCAGTTGACAAGGTCAACAAAGCAATGAGGGCAAGATGGTGTACACTGTCTACCTCGACCTGATCAAGTCATTCAACACAGTAACCCACTCAGGCATTGTAAACAAGCCCTTGAATTAGATATTAACTCCTATATCACTTGCCGGATAGCCAACTGGCTGACAGACAGGACCCAAGAAGTTAACACAGGGGAGTCTACCTCCACAAAAAAGCTGGTTACTAGCAAAATGCCTCAGGGCTCAGTTCTGGGACTGCTTCTTTTTAGCATTGACTTCTCTGAAGTCAAGGCTAACATCAGAGGCCTCTGGCTGACCAAGATCAAAGATGATTGCAAACATGGTACACTCACTGAATCCCTCCAAGACACAAATACCCTCCAAGAAGGCCTGACACAGACTAGTAACTTGTGCCAGAGCCACAGTCTTAAACACAGTGCCAAGAAATACATAATAGTATCTTTCGGTATGACAGTCACCTCCACAAATTACTACATTGATAATACACCTGTAACAGCTGACCAAGTAGTCAGGGATTTGGGAACACATGTAGACAACAAGTCAACATCTTGACCTTTGGTTATCATGAATCACAGTAGTAAGGAAATCATTCTGTGTTACACAACTTATAAGCAAGGATACATCATCCAGGTCTAAATATATTATCATTGTGTTGAACTCTGCCCTCATAACACCAGTCATTGAGTAGAATACCCCCTTCGACATGTACCTGAACAGGCATATGCAACATGGAGTATCCACACAGGCTCCACACAAAAAGAATGCATGTTTTAGAAAACAAGTCTTATCCAGACCACCTTGTCCTTATACACAGCCTCCTACAGCCTGCTGAGAGGTGACCTATGCCTGGCCTACAAAGCATTGTCTCATACAGCCTTAATGGACCTCTTTCACATTTGCAAAACAAATAGCATCAGAAACACCTGACTGAGGGAACTAATCTTTGCCTACAATATACGTAGGACATGCTGGAAGAACAGGTAGATGTCTCAGAGGTTATCCCTTCTGTGGGGCAGGCTTCATATTTATGTGGAGCAAAGTTCTTCCCTGCCCTTACTCAAGCAAAACTTGGGTCAATGGATGGGAAATCATAAATCTACCTCAGGTCTGGCCCCTATGTCTCTATTATAGACAGAAGAAGGTTGTAAATGCTCAATCACTCATGTCTAATTTTATATACCACCACAAAACCTAAGGGACCAACACCTTTCTAATATTTATGGGAAATATGGCTATGTTTAAAAAGGCCCTTTAGATTAATTAGCCTAGTATTCTGCTGTGATCCTGAGGGACTTTGGCTAACCAAGATTTTTGATGATTGCAAACTGGGGACAGTTATCAAACCCCATTATGACAGGAATTAACATTCTCCAGCAAATGCTGGACCAGCCAAAGTTTATTCTGTATGGGCTTGTCCTTAACACCAAGAATTACAGCATACCATCATTTGCTAAATCTAACATCACTACTCCTTACGATGTAGATAACATTTTACTTGAATTTGACACAGTCATCATAGACTTGGTCATTCACCATGTTTCTATGGTGGCAAGAAAATGCTTCTACCTTACAGAGCTTATCCTTTATTGTATCCCCTTAAGGTCAAAAAAGTTATAATTCCACTTTTTCATCCTGTATTTGGCCTGTCACTGAAAATAATGCACCTTTTGGTATGTAATCATCAAATACTGAAACCAGCTTGAGAGAACTCAATTTTTTTCTCACCAAAAAGATCTCAGGTCTCAGTATTAATCTGATAAATTACTGATTAATTACTCTGATAAAACAAAAACTCTTCCTCTCTACTCAGTGTAATACAGACTCCTAAAGAATGACCTCTGCTTAGCTTTGTCTGCCAGGAATGAACCGGCACTCTTTGAACAACTTTACTTAAACAGAATATGTGGTAAAGCAAACATCCATTCTAGAGACCTAAACCTACACTCCCATTAACAAGACCAGATGGCATAGGAGGTACCTAACCTAGCATATTACTTATTTCTGGAACCGTCTGCCCTTATAAATCAATCAGAGTACTTCCCTAGCAGACTTTAAAACCAGTCTGGGTGACCGGATGGTTGATCATTAATTATCACCTGGGATATATGAGAAAATTCTTCTTAATGGGGGATATTGGTAGCATCCTACCAGTAGTGGGTTATGTAGCTAAGCTTTTTGTTGGCCTCTTTTAAACTTTGTAAGAATTTATGAATAAAGCAAACTGCAAGGTTACTCTTCAGAGAAAATGCCTTAATTTTTCCTTCTTTAGGGTTCTTTAGTCTGTGTTATATGCTTGTCTTTTTAATCCTTCACACGAATTACTCTCACACACTGTTCTTGTTCTTTGTATATCCAGCATACCTGTGTTTAAGACTTCAGCAAAGAGATTTTCCTCTTGTATTTATTTTTCTTTTGAAATTAGAGTTTTATCACTTTCATGGTAGAGTTTTTATTAATTTCTGACATCTACACTTTGACCAAACATAATCAAAATCTTTAGATCTACAGTCTTGCAAATATAGAACATATAATGTTGCGGCCTTTCATATGGTGTCTAGTTTGTATTATAAATAAAATACAAAAGTCCTGTTGTTGTGGACTGTCCTGATTTCTCTGGATCGATAACTTAGGACACAAGGTGGAGTGGCATATTTTCAAACAGAGTTGTCATTCATCCACAACAAAATAAAAAATTGTTGAAAGTTGCAAAATCTTTACTAAAGGAAAGCTAATTTAATGACATAATGGCATGGTGTTTGGTTTTTGAAATTCAGAGTTCAGGAATGGCCTTGGGATATTGGAGGATAAAGGTGTTCATAGGTGACTACTAGGCTAACAACCCCTTAAGCCCAGTCATACTTACCAAATGTATCTCACAAGTTTTAATTCCCTGGGGTTATTTTAAACGGTATATGTAGGCTTGGGTATAGGTGGTTAAGTATTTACAGGCTGCCTGCATCTACTAGACAGATAAATGCCAGACCAGGGGTAAGTGTCTGATTCCTAACCCACTGGTCCAAGTTACACTATAATTTGGTTAGGGAAGAACTGTGCTTCATGTGTTTGGGAATCCTGTTCCAGAGAAGGGTAGTCTCTCAGACATATACCTGTCCCTCCAACATGTCCTACTTGCTGGTAAGGTTTAGGTTGCTAGATCAGATAATTCTGATGCTGTTTGTTTTGTAGCTATGCAATAGGCGCATCACACACACAAATTTATATATATATATATATATATATATATATATATATATATATAAAACAGTTGTCTAGAGCCAGTGTTGATTGTCAGGTGCTATTTTATATATATATATATATATATATATATATATATATATATATATATATATATATATATATATATATATATATATATATATATATATATATATATATATAATCAGTTCGTACTAGGCTATTGATCAAACAGATCAATAGTAGCATAATCTCAAGATCCTGTTTTGTCAGTACCCTGCATCACGAAGTAACTACTACCTAATTTCTTTCAGTGAGTGTTTTGTTTGTTAAACAAGAAACATCTTTATTAAACTATCACTTATGACATAGGTACTCATAGATTTATATAAATGAAAGCAAACCATACTGGCATATTTTTAGTTGCAAATGTTATACATGTCAGTCAACCATTACATAGCTCATTCAAATCATGCCTTCTTTTAAACCTCATTCCTCCTCCAAAGCATTATTCTGCATGCATTATTCCCACAATTCCCATTTTTTTCTATGTCATTTACATCTACCCTTTTATAAAAAAAAACATTTCTAGTTGTTTTATCTCTGTTACCATATGCTCTCCTTCTAATACAGTTGGCTTAGCCTTTAATTTCCTTTTTCTAGTAATTGCTTTTTTTGGCAGCCACCATAATTAGACTCACCAAGGCCTTACTATGTCTAGGCAATTCCGATTCTGTATCATAGCTCAAAAAAATAATTTCTTTAGTTACAACAATTTGCTCACCCAGTATTTCTGATAGAGTAGTCTGCAGGGAATTTTTAAAGTCTGTCAACTTATTAGACTCCCAGAAAATATGTTCCCAATTACCTGTTTCTTCCCCATCACACCTCCAACATTTGCTGTCTACCTGAGGAAAAATTATTTGGAGTCTACTTGGAGTACAAAAATACCTATGTCAGTACTTCCAAGTAAAGATCCTAAATCTTTTAGACTTTGTTGCATATTTGAGAGACATGCATATACTCCACCATTCTTTCTTTATGAGTTGCTTAGCTAGTCTTTCTTCCCAATCCTTTCTAACCTCTGATTGATTCTTATAGTTATCATGCAATATTTTATATGCTTTGATAATTATCCCTTTTTAACAGCAGCTTCTGCTCCAGATTCTACTAAAAACTATACCACTGCTGGTCTTTCCCTTGGGATCCCCCTATGTCTTTCTCTTTGTTTGAACTCTGATATCAATCCTTCATAGGGAAGGCAATCTCTAGCCTGCAGTCCAAATAAATTCTTGGCCTCTTCTCATACTATTACCTTTCCCTCTTTAATTATTTGCTGTCAACATCTTGATTCCTTTGCCAGTTTTCTCCAATAAATTCCAGCCCCCTCTTGCCTATTGTCAGTATTTCTAATTGCAGTCATCACTATGGGCAGAATTTCCTTTCTCCATTCATATGTTGGCTTAGTTCTTAGAATACTGAATGCTACTTTAAGAATATAATCTGTATGATTATGGTTATTCATAAAGATCTACATCAAAAATATCTGTGTCTCCTTGTTTCTTGAGCTTCCTTCCTGTTTTGTTATCATTCCTTTCCACTTTGAATTATAGTTTTCTGCTTGTGCTATGTATATGAGCCTTTACTGTGCAGCTCTGAAATACCCCTTCAAATTAGGTAATGCCAAACCACTTTGCTTTATTGGAAGAATCAGCTTATCCCACTTGACTCTTGCTGTCTTCCCCTCCCAGATAAAATTCTTCATCTGCTTATTAATTGATATCCATACTTTTTCCTCTGGTTGATAAAAATATGCCTGACATGTATATAGATCTAAAGAGACTAAAACATTTTAACTGCCTGTATCTTGTTATCCAAATTCATAAAACAGAGCTTCCAATTTCTCAGTTTTTGCATTATCTGTTGTTTAGTCTCTTCCCATATATCCTTAGTTGTCACAACAGTTTCCTTTGTAATCCATACTCCTAAGTACTTCATTTTATCATGTCCCCATAAATATGGATATTTTTGAACCAATTCATGTGTGGGTACATAGTTTAGAGTTATTGATTTTGTTTTAGCATCATTAGTTTTGTATCCTGAAAAGGCTTGAAACTGTCTCAGAATGTTCCACAGCACTGAGATGCCTTTTCCGGTTTTATCAGGTATAAAATAATATCATCTGCAAATAAAGCCAGCTTCTCTTACTACTATACCAGTTATATCTTTGAATTTCTTTGCCAGTGGTTCTAAATATAGTGGAAATAATAAAGGGGAAAGAGGGCAACCCTGCCTGGTTCCTGTGCTCCAACAGAAATTATCATAGAGGAACCCACCCACTTTAATTTTTGCTTCTGATCCCATATGTATTCTCCTAATCAACTTTATAATTTTATCAGGGAAAGCAAATGCTTCCATTGCCCTGCTCATAAAATCCCAGCTTACTCTGTCAATTGCTTTCTCTGTATCAAGAACCACCACCAACAGTGGCAATTTCTTATGTTATGCTTCCCGCTGGATAATCATTGTTCAGTTAATGTTATCAAATGTTTGCCTGCCCTCCAAAAACCACATTGATCCATATCTATCAATTTTGGCATCACATTTGCCATTCTTTCAGCCATTTTATACATACACACTTTATAATCATGGTTTAGAATTGAGATACGTCTGTATGAAGCTGTATCTGATGTGTCTTTATCCTCTTTAGGTATTACAGCCACCACCACTTTCATCCAGGATGATGGTGCTTCTCTTCTTCTTAAAATACTGCTAAAACAAAACCCTCCAAATCATTATCATTTTTTCCTCCCAGATTCCAGGCTTCCACAGCAATGCCATCTATTCCTGGGGATTTTCACATAGATTGGTTATACATCACCATTTTTATCTCATCTCTTCCTATCCTAACTAGTAGCAGTTGAACCTCATCTACCGCTAATATTGGTATATTTAATTCTTCCATAAATATTTGCATTAGTATTTTTTCTTGATTTCCATATTTTTCTGCTTTATACAGATTTTAATAAAATTTCTTAAATATTCCTAGTATGTCCACAGGATCTGTTGTTACTTGCTTGTTATAGGCTCCGTAAGCTTAGCAACAACCCTTTCTACTTTCTGTTGCCTAATTCATTGTGTTAAAAATGTTTTGTCCTCTGGAGTTATCAAAAAAAAAAAAAAAAAAAAAAAAAAACAGCTGCTTAATAGCATTCTTTCTAAATTCATGAATATTATAGAGGTAATCCCATATTTTCTGTTTAGCATTCTGCAACTGCTTCTCTTCTTGTTCTGTGAGATTCCTCCAATTCTGCAATACTTTAACTTTTGTCAGTCCCTCTAAATAATTCTTGTTACTTCTTAACCATATCTCTCTTTCTTTTATTTCCACCCTATTTTTAAACTCCACATTAATTTATCCCACTCTCTTATATTTTCAGAAGAATTGTCTACCTTCTCTGATAACTCCCAAATAATTTCCACTACCCATTCCTTGAATTCCTTTTTTTTCAACAGATAGGTGGGAAAATGCAAGTGTCTCATTTTTATTTCACTACCCTGCATTTTTATTTTAGTTATTATTGGTGCATGATCTGAAATAGTTATTGGATGAGTATCAAAACTTTCAATGAAATGCATACGTTCTTGTGAAATATATGTTCTGTCTAGCCTAGCCCAGTTTTTGTGTTTTGGGAATGTTACTTAAATTCACTCCAGAGTCCTACTACTGAATTCTCCCCTTCCATGACAGATATTTTCATACATTTATTCAAAAGTCTATCCTCTTTGGTTGTATTTTCCCTTCTTGACCCCCCCTCACTACTGCAAATCAAATTCCAGTCCCCACCTATAAGTAATATTCCCTGCTAATTATTTCTCCCATAATTTTCTTAAACTCCATTATACTTTTATGTGGAATTTAAGTACATACCAGTGTAATCCTTTTCTCTTTCCAATAACCCTATAGTACTACAAATCTACAATTATTATCTTTTTTATCCTCTTCTATCACTATTGCAATGAATATAAGTACTCCCCTTTTCCTTTGTCCCAGATATTCCACTGAATAACCATCCTGAAAACCATTCTTTATCAAATTGACATGTTCAGTTCTTTCCGAATGTGTCTCCTGTAGCATAGTTATTTGCATTCTACATTTTTAATATAGTTCAATACTCTTTGTTTTTTGTGTGTATCTGATATAGAAAGTATTGTCATTATGTTGATTATTCCCCGTTATGTATAACAGTTATTTTTCAATGTTTAGTTCCAGCTTTTGTGTTACATGCATACACTAATGTTTGGCAGGTTGATATTTCATACAGTTACTTCTTGTCACATCCATTTGAACCTGTGTTACATCTTACAAAACTTTTTGTTTTAATGAAAGCCCTCAAGCAATAAAACAAACACCCCCAGGACAACCTTAAAACCTTCTAACTTAATACTAACACACAAAACTATGTACATCTTCAAGTAGTGAAGTTTAACCCTCCAAATAGGAACAATTGCCCCAGACTGACATCACCAATAACAGACTTGGATAAATCTGTAAGTAAGGTTATCCACTCTAATATGCATGGTACAGCCTGTGCTTCTACTAAGTGCTGTCTGCTTTTGTCTTATCTTTATTCTTCTCCCAGACTGGGAAAACACTTGAATGCTTTCAGAAAATATTCCTAGCCATTGAAAGAAATAAGTATTCTGTTTTTATTGCTCCTTATCAGATTGTCTTCATGGTAACATGAGAACCAGATGCACAGTTTCCTCTACAAGCACTCATTTATTTGAGGAAAACTTTTTATTATATTCAGTGTTCTTTTTTATTTATTTGTTTCCCCTTAAAACTTGTTACCAGATCAGCAAAGGCCTTAATCTAGTCATTCCCCAATGCGGGAGTAAGAAAAAGCACATCAATTTTT
The DNA here is from genome assembly GCF_019279795.1 of Protopterus annectens. Taxonomy (NCBI): domain Eukaryota; kingdom Metazoa; phylum Chordata; order Ceratodontiformes; family Protopteridae; genus Protopterus; species Protopterus annectens. The sequence continues at coordinate 257,424,228 of NC_056737.1, forward strand.
CTTGTATCGTGCTTTTTAACCAGACTTTTTTTCTTCTTCTTCTTTTTTCTTTTTTACATTGCACTGCCTACATTTCCTAAAACCAAACAAAGAGGAAGAAAGTTTACTTTAATATCTTTTAGTAGGTCTTTGAAACAACAACAAACTGAAGAACCAAACCAGCAAATGGAACAAGCGGGCACAATGTAGAAATACACCACTTTAATAGTTCAAAAACCACATGTTGACAATATTCCACAAGTTAAGCGCTTTCTTCCCCAACTGCAAGGGACTTCATCAGAACAAATTAATGTAACATCCCAGCCTTTTTAATATGTGTACCCCACCCCAATTAATCATGTTTAATTGTTTAATTTAATATAAAGCTTTAAAACATAAAAAGCTAAAACATAATATAAACTCAACCTATACATGCTAAAAATATGTTGTGTGTATGAATTAAAACACTATCCTAAAATACTAGCTATGCTAGTCATTTCATTGATTCCTGGATACTCTACAGCATTCAAATGCAGCTGCCATTTCAGCTCACTGATGTCCAAATGTATATCTAGGCATTTTCCCTGTGTGTCTTTTTTAAGCTGTTGTATTACCAGAAACTTAAAAGTGTGCTCTTTTTGGTCCTGCACATGCCTACTCAGGGCACTAGTTGACCTACTGTATTTCATGTCGCCCAAATACTTTCCAATTCTGTTCTTGAATTTTCTAAAGATTTTCCTATATAAAATATGGGACATTGTTGGCATTTTGCCATGTATACAACATTAATACGATTACATTTAAAATGTCCATTAATAAAAATGTTCCTGTTGTTTAACCTGAAATTTCCTCCAGTCTCCATAATGTAGGGGCAATAAATACAATTATTGCACTTAAAATTACCTAGTTTTTGTTACAACATTCAGGTGATGAATTTGTTTCCAAAATGTCCTTGAATGACCTGTCCTTCCTGTATACCAATCTAGGATTTTTACCCACTCTAAATGCAACATTCGATTCAAATTGTAAAATATCCCAGTTGTTCTTGATGATGTTATATATGATGTCTGCATCTTGGTTAAAAGTGATGATTAAACTAGTTTGAATGTCATCACATTTACTTAAAATGTCCCTATGTGGTGATGTCCTTGTTTTGTGTCCTAAAATGGGCTTGTAAATCCCATTGTCACGCTTTTTTTACTTCCATACAAATTTCATTCAATAGACTACTAGAATAACCCCTTTGATCAAATAACTGGATTATGAACTCTGTTTCTCTTAAGAAATCATCTTGCTGGCTAACCATCCTGGCAGCCCACACCTACTGTCCCTTAACTACAGATTTCTTCTGATGGTGCGGGTGCCAGCTGTCATAATCTAGGTATGAGTTGGAAAATGTCAGTTTTCTGCAAATATTTGTAATAAAACTCTTACCATCTTGATCAATTTTTAAATCCATGTCCAGATAGGTAATATTTTTTCTGTGATATTCGTAAGTAAACTTAAAAAAATCTACAGTATCATTGATGTAAACCAAAAACTCATTTAATTCAATCTCAGAACCCTTCCAAATCAGAAACAGGTCATCCAAAAACCTAGTGTAATGTATTAGCTTGGAGGCAAAGGGACTTTGAATAACATATTTTTGCTCCCAAAATGACATAATTACGTTTGCAAATATGGGGCACACGCTGCCCCCATTGCTGCCCCCTTGACTTGTTTGTAAAATTGCCCCTCAAAATACACGTAATTACTTTAAAGTACTACCTCCATCAAAGTGACATATTTATTAATTTGATCCTGGTTAAATTTATGGGTTCTAAGTAACTGTTGTTCTAACCATTTTAGTCCCTCATCATGGGGTATTACTGAAAATAAATTGCATACATCCACTATGACCATGATTAGATCAATGCTGATGTCCACCCCATTTAATTTGTACAAGAACTGGCAGGAATCTTAATCTTTCTGGCAGTTTTGGAAACAAATTTAGCACCTGAATGTTTTAGTTTTTTATGTTTTAAAGCTTTCTATTAAATTAAACATGATTAATTGAGGTGGGGTACACATATTAAAAAGACTGGGATGTTACATTCATTTGTTCTGATGAAGTCCCTTGTAGTTGGTGAAGAAAGTGCTTAACTTGTGGAATATTGTCCATGTGTGGTTTTTGAACTATGAAAGTGGTGTATTTCTACATCGTGCCTGCTTGTTCCATTTGCTCGTTTGGTTCTTCAGTACTTTAATATCCTTATTACACTCGAAAATAACTGAGAGAGCTTTACTTTATAGCATGCAGATTTTGTCATGCATTATTAAAAAAAACTACTGTTATGAACAAAATTTTGTCTTACCTACAGTTAACTCTTTCCCTCCTCTTCCCCTCCTCCTAAATGTTCTTCCAAACATTACTGACATGAAGAAGGGCATATGATTTGGAGTCCCCTACAAGTTTAACAAAGTCAAAAAGTGCAATATTTCTAGGTTTTCTTGTTCTGTCATATTTCACAAATATAATTAAAGCTTTGTAAGCCCACATTTATTTGTCAATTTCTGAGTTGCTGGCTTTCTTCCGCTTGATCTCCATCTCCCAAATCCTGTCTCTGCTTCATTTCCAATGTACTCCCAGTTTTTCTAATTAGCTCATGTGCTTTTTTGTCTCTCAAGCATTTTCCATTGAAACACTGGAATAGGATTCACTGGCACATTCTCTCTATGGGCTTTATTACTAGAATAACAAAAAGCAGAATCTCACAGCTCACTTTTTGTTGGACAAACTTTTGTATTTCCACCTTAGCATGTTCTGCATCAAAAAATGATTTTGACCCACCAGGAAAGAATATTCTGAAAATAGCTGTGAGCACAATGAGATCATCAGAAATGTACTGATTTCCCCCCATTAGAGCATGTCATGTTAAGTGTGGAATTTTTTTTCCCGTGGTTTCCCTTTTTAGCTAATTTGGTTGTTGAAAACTCAATGCATAAGAGTTTACTGACTTAATCCAGTCCAAACTGCATGTCTGTTTCTGAAATTCTAATATATGATCATCATTTTCTTGACCAACTTTAAGGGCGGCCACGGTGGTGCGCGGTTGGCGTTGCCGCCTCACAGCAAGAGGTTCTCCGGTTCGATCCTCGACCGGGGTGCCTTCTGTGCAGAGTCTGCATGTCCTCCCTGTAGTCACTTGGGTTTTCTCCGGGTGCTCCAGTTTCCTCCCACATCCCAAAGACATGCTGTAGGTGTATTGGACACTCTAAATTGGCCCTAGGTGTGAGTGTGTGTGTGCCTTCTGTGGAAGGTTGGGCGCTGGGCTGGCAACTCGACACCGTAAAAACTCCACTGCCAATCATGAGCGGACAGGTGATATGCTGTGGCGACCCCCAACCGGGAAAAAGCCAGAAGAAGAAGAAGCTTGAATCTCACACCTGCTTCTCAACATTTCCTGATTAGTAGAATAAACGTACTCCTTTTCTGCTGGTATATGTGAGTAATCATATTCCACAAACACTCTATTGTCTCCCACTTTTAGTACTTTGTCCTTCTGTCACAGTTTTATCAGAATCAACTCTTTCTGCTAGTAGGATTGCATCTTTAGTATTAAAGGTCTAGATTGTTTTCTCATGGCCAGGTGTGGAGCATACACGTGATGTGCTCTTTCAATTAACAATTCCTCCTGTGGAATACCAGTCCAGTTGCTTTTTTGTGCTTTCATACAATTAAAACAGTCTACTCCTTCCAGCTTCTCTGGTGCAGCAGAAAATCTCAGGTTTTCCTTACATTCCCTGTATTTTAATTTTATTTTTTTAGCATCTCTTCTTGAGCAGTCTGATATTCAGCCAGCCTTTTCTTCATTTCAGCCACTGATTTTTACAATTCATCTGAATATCTGTTTAAAGCTTCTCCCATTTATTCAACCTTTTTTTATTTGAGGTGATATACCCCTTCAGTGTTTCATTTATTTTAGTTAGCTCTGAGTACATTTGTGTTATTTTTCCTGTAGGTTACTGGAAGTCTTGTCTTGCACCAAAGCTGGAGCTTGTACAGACAGCTGCATAATTCTTCCCAGTCAGTGATTTCTCCTCACCATTTGTGACTGATTTTCTTTCAGGTTCTTTTTTTTTTTGCTGGTATTCAGGCAGTGCACTTACTTGCTAGTTACTGCACTTTACCCAAAAAGGCAAGTTCACTGTCTGTTTCTTGTGAGTTTCTATTTTCGCACTGGGAGAGCTGAAATTAAGCTGTTACTCAGTGTGCAACCATCTTGAAAGTCCTCTTTCAGTGAATGTTTGAGGGACCAGATCAAGGATAAATTTGTGCTTTTCCAGCCATTCATCCTTGTTGTGTTAGGAGAAGGTCAGTGAGCTACTTTGTTTTACATTTAAGAGAATTCTGTTCCATACATACAGTGATTCTTTGAGATAGATATATGTCTTACCAGCAAGTCCTGTTTATTTTGCAGTGGAAGTTCAATTCCCTTGAGAGGGTGCTTAAGGTGTTGTTTGTTTTGCAAATGTCTATGAGGTTGTATAGGCAGGATCCTTTGAGGCTTTGTAGATGAGGCAAATGTTCTCCTTTCAAAAGTCTGTAAGAAACACAGAAACAGGTTTTGTAAGGCAGTCTATGAAGAATAAGGAAAGCACCCTTCATTTTCTTTGTGTGGAAATACCAAGAAATGTGTAATAGTGTCCTTTGGTAAATATGGGCAGATCTTTGTAGCATTGCACAGTTCACGTACTGTGGTCTTTTGAGTTAAGTAATATATTTAGACAAGTACATACTGAAAGAGACATTATATTCTAACACACGTTTGATAAGGGAGGGGTAGAGAGGGATAAAAACTTCCGTGAACTAGAAGATATATCCTGGCAATCAATCTGGCTAGATAAAAGGATTAATGGCAGTTGGTACATGGTGGCTGCAGTTAGGTTAGGTTAGATGGTTAGTTATCAGTGAAAGTGTCCAGTTCTATAGCATGTTTGCCAGTTTTAAAAAGGGGATGTCATCTGTGTGGTAGGGTCATTGGTGGCTATGTTTACCAAAGCACACTTTCATACATTTCTTGGCATTTAGCGTAATATGGTCCTGGCAGTATTTATTTGTACTTGTTAGACCATTTGCAGCCATCCACATATTTGTTCAATTACAGGCCTTTAACATTGGACTAGACATCAGAGAAGTAAATTCTGAAGAAAAGTGGCCAAAAGACCAATCCCTGAGGGATGCCACTAGAAACAACTCTCTTTGATGAAAGCCTGCTCCCTACACTAATAGGTTCAGTTCTGCCAGTGAGCCAGTTTGTTATCCAGTGGGTTAAGGAGGTTTATTTCTAGCTTGTGTATATTGCCAGAATGTGGGATAATGTCAAATACCTTTGTAAGGTCAAGTTAAGCAGCATGCACTAATTTGCCTCCATCCGGTGCATCAGTGACTTGCTCAAAGAAGTTCATATGTACACGTATGTACGTGTGTGCTATCTACATGTCTATCTATCTTTAAAATATGGGAATCTTTAATTTCATCGACTGTCATTTGTTTCGTTGATAACATTTGATCTACTAAACAGATGATCGACAGGTGTGTGAGAGATTGCACAATCCCTGGGGTTGGGGAATTTGCCTTTTACTTAGTAATATGTGATCTTGCACTTAGTATGTCTAACAATTAGGAGGTGCATTTATCTTAAACTTTAATTTTGGTGGCTTTGTTTGCATGCTCCAAGGGAAGCCCTTGGCACATGAATGGTAACATGCCATTTGCTTTGTCAATGTTTTGTTGTCAATGTTAGCATATATCAATTTAATTAAGAATACCCATTTTATTTTATATATATATATATATATATAGCAGCTACCAGTGCCAGGGAAGCAGGTGGGTGACATTGATTGTGTTGCTGTTTGGACTGTTTATTTTTTGAACTACTTGAAGTTGCACTCTCAGGTTTGCATTTCTTATTGGGCGCCCCTAGACCATCAGCTGCCATGACGGATCTCATATCTTTTCAGATCTTTGCAGTACTGCACAACTCATTGACCTTGGTCAGTGCCTGATGCCAGATAACTCTGTGTCTCTTTCAGTGCTGGTTATATCCCATGATCATTAGCAGTCATAGAACAGGTATATAGATGTGCACAACCATAAGAATTAACGCTGTTGGTCTGAAAAGCTAGACTAGCCAGTCAGTGTTTCTATACTTCAAAAAACTAAATTGTGTTTCAGACAGGAAAACAATGAATTGTATAGCTTGCTTTTTCTTCTGTTAAAATTTTCCCACACTCCCTTAATGCAAGAGATTCACCCCTTTACTCCTGTACGTAGTATCCCTGAGATCACTTCAGAAATAGGGTAATAGTATGAGATACTGTAGCCTTTGAGTTTTGCTGTATATCCACTTCATACCCATTTGGAGTCCTGCATTTCCAAGGATTGTAATTAAGGTCCATGCACTTTTACAAATTAAAGCATGGATGAAATCATTGATCTTTTTCTCCCATTTTGTTTGTGCTAGGATTACATATTTTACTGGTAAGATTCAGGAAGAAGGTGTTTTTCCTGAACTTATGGATTGCATAATGGGGTAACTCACAATTCTGTTTTTCTTAATTCATGACTGCTTATTAATTAATTTAATCCATATATTATTGTTTCATTTTGCAAAGAAGTTGTGTTTGCATTTAGTTAAGCCACTGATTACTTTTTGAATGATCATGCCAGCTTCAGTTTTTCTGCTCAAATGCACCTGTAATCTTTGGTTTAGTTTCCATTGATTTTGCATACTGGCTCAGTACTCCACACTTACTTTTTTTTTTTTTTTTTTTGTTTTTTGTTATCATGTATTAGCTTTCCATTTTTTATTGCAGATTTGGATTTTGTTCATTATGTAGACTGAAGATTCTAGCTTTAATTCATGTCTGTATAACATAACTTTGGTCTATAAAAATGAAGATAAATTTCTCTTGGGTTATATGAACCATTCATTAATATTATTTAGACTCTAAATTAATTTTCCTTTAAGTATTTTCATTTATTTTTTGTCAGCCATTTATATGTAGGACTGTTGGCTTGTTTGCTTTTCATTTTTGTAACCTTCTAGTCAGTTAAGTAAGCCACAAATGTTTGTTCCTTAGGTTAGGGATTTGTATAGCTAAATTGTAACTGACGAAGGTAACAAACTCATCAGTAAATTCACAAGGCCAAGAACATTTGATCCCAAATAACACTACAAATGAATCCTTAAAAATTAAATAAATATCTAGATAGTAACTCATACCACCTCCCTCACTATATATGGTCATCTTCAGAGTTGAACTTCTATGCTACATAAGGGAATTCTCTCCACCTCCCTCCTTACAAAGCCACCCTCCCCCAGCTTAAACATCAGGTTCACACACACATACACACTCTCACACACAAACACACACACACACACACACACACACACACACACACACACACACACACACACACACACACACACACACACACACACACACACACATCTTTTGTACCTCCTGAAACATCTGTGAACTTTTCTGTATCCCTCAACCTCACCAATATCCATTCCAGCCTTACCCACAAATCTAGAAGTGTTCTAGCTGGTGTTATCCAGAGTTGGTAACTAATACCTCTGTTTTTCTTATTTCCATAGTAGTTATAATATAATATGCATTTCAGGCAGTGAGGATCATTTCATACTCATGGTCAAATAACATCTTAGTCATATAGAACTCCAATGTCCTCTTATATGCTTTAAAGTTCAGAGCATTTTCACTTTTTTCCAGGAGCCTGTTCCATTCTTGAACTATTCTCTGGCTATAACTATACTTTTTTTGTAGTATATCTAAATGAACCCTGACATTACTTTTTCTACACCCCCAAATTAAAGTTTTAATAGATTTCCTTAGTCATATACAGCTTTTAAAATGGTCATTCGTCAAGTCTGATGTAATCTTATGCTTGTTAGTATTAGGTCTTCAGCTAACCTTTTATATTATAATTAAACTAACTGAGTTGCTTCAGCCTTTTACCTTTTAGAATTCATGGAATTCCCACAGTTACTATAATCTTTCTTGTAAACAATCTTTGAATTATTTCAAGTCTACCCTATTGCTCATTCTTAGAAGATAAGCAGGCCTCCACATCTGATGAAGTATGGGTAACATTCTGATGTCTTTCACATGTGGATGCAATCTTATAAGGATATTACACACATCATAGTGTTAAGTAAGCAACAGTGCTCTCCAGGGTGGGTGTTATTAGGGAAAAAACACCTGTCTAGGGTGTTGTGAGGCTGCAAAATGGTGTCTCTGCCTGATGTTTCAAAGTTGCTGTTGCATATGTAATCATTGTTGGAATTAGTATTTTACATCCAGAATATAAGTTATATAAGTATTAAATGTCAATACACACACAGACACACACACACACACACACACACACACACACACACACACACACACACACACACACACACGGATAAGGTCACAAAGATATATATATATATATATATATATATATATATATATATATATATGCAGAGACAGACTCATACATGTACACAGAAACACACGTGCATTCAGACATACATCTCCCAAACACACACACAAAACCACAAATGTGCCCAGCAATTACAGCCACTTTCTTTACTGAATACACTTCATTTGTCATGCAAAAAATGAAATACATTGCAAAGCATTGTAGCCTCCTCCCCGAACTTCCCTTGATTTTGTAGAATGTCCTTGATATGCCTCCTTTATTTTCTGGTAAATCATTGAATTACAGTTAGACAACAAAGACAGAAATTGTAGTTTCATACTTCTTATTGTTCAGGTAATGTGCATTGATGAAAGGCCTCTGTGGTTCCTAATTTTTGATCAAAGAAGTTGAGAGGTATGTACTCTCTTTCTCTGCCACACTCACTCATGCACACATACACAATTTCATTTTCTTTATTTTTCTCACCAAATTCAGATTTTTTTTTTAAATCTTGCTGAATGTGGGCAGTGGTGGGTTAAGTGCACCTTGGGCTACTTTCAAACTATGAGACTCCCCCATACACATTTTAAGGACTGTAAATGCATGTGTTCTTTGATTCACCTTCCCAGTTATTTTAATTTATATTTATTAGAATCTATTTTATATTATATTTCTTGTTTAATACAGCAATATTTGTTTGAGTGTGTTTTAAATTTGTAGTTTCAAAGCACTGAAAGAAAATATGTAAAGCAATAATAACAAAAGTATCCATTTCAGAGCATTTCAACCATAAAAGGCCACTCATTAGAATTCATCAATGTCTGGCCAGTTTATTGACTGTTTATAAATCATATGCCTGATTTTGATAAAAATGGCCACTGTAAAGTATTCCAATTTGTTTTACACAAATGCACTTTTCCTACAAAGGCATGCTAATGACTATTTAACTTTATCAACTTAACAAGGTCAGTCATTTTTATCCATAGTCATCTCCAAAATGTAGCAATTATAGCTAGACTGTTGATTGCATCCTTCTCAGATGTCTGTGTCAAAAAATTAATAGCAAAATATTATTATTATTATTATTATTATTATTATTATTATTATTATTATTATTAATAATAACTATAGTCACATATTTCAAATTTGTTTCACACAAGCACACAGTAGCCAAAGTATTCCAACTTCATTTATACATGAACACGCACAATAGTCCTGCAAAGCCTGATTAAAAACTGTTTAAAAATGAATAGATGATAAGAACATAAGACACTTTCATCCACAGATAGTCCCACTAACCCCATCAGCAGTAATAGCCACTTTGTTGACTGTATACAACCCTTATTGTTATGAAGAAGTACATTACGTATACTTTACTGGTAGCTTTGTTGAACTCCATGAAACTGAATTAATATAACTAGCATCATACTATAAGACCCAGCCATGTATAGCACAGTGTAAATAGAAGAGTATTTGTGACAACATAGAAATATTAACCCCCTAATAACATAGGCTAAGTCGATATGCACAGTCTCTGCAAAAGTAAAAGTAATCTGAATAATATCACATTATTAAAGAAAATATTACTAATGTAAAAGCAGCTGTTGGCAAACAACTTTGCATTTCAAGCACTTCATCTAGAAATGCAGTGCCTCCTGCCCTTGGAGAATAAGTTGACTATGTTGAAATAAAAAATGGCGTTCTGGTGATATTGCCTTAACATTTCCTGAACTAGATTAGCTATGCAATAGGGAATGGCTGGCGAACAACAACAGGTTCATATTTATTAGGTATGCAGTCCAAGATATCATTAAGGAACCTAGTCCAAATTCCCAATTGCTCCTAAGCACTTTCAGGTTAAGTGACTTGTGCAATGTCACAGAGAAGGTAAATGAATGGGGTAAGATTCAAACCCTGCACACTTGTCACAGAAAGCAGCTCATTAACAAGTTAGAACCCCTCTGCCCTAGCTGTCAGATTAACATTATTTAGCTAAATGCAGAAATCCTTTATAGTGTGCTCTTGAAGAAAAGACTGTATCACAGTAATATGCAAGAATGACTACATAATAAATGCTGAACATCAGACGGCTTTGATCTTCACTCCAATTAATTCAGACTATGTGACCTGACAAACGTCAACCCGTTTGCAGTTGCTAGAGGCTGTAAATAAGGTACTGCAAAATATAGTACTAAAATACAATATGTTTAGACTATATTACATGATTCAGGTTTATTAATGAATTAATTAATTCTTTAGTATAATTAATAAATCCAAACAAAGACAAAATAAATGCTGTAGCAGCTTTTGTTCACCTACCCACAAGTCATACAAAACTCACAAATATTTCTGCTTACAAAATTCTGTTTTCTGGGCCAAAAGGTTTACATGCTTGCATCTCATTTTTGACCTACCTATGTGTCTTCTCTGTCATCAAGAATAGATATCCCTTCTGACATCACTGAGTACAAGTCTGAACTACTCGAATGGCTGATAATGCTTTATTGTTGCAGCACATGGCTCAAGATTCTGCTGAGCTGGATCATAGACAAATAGGCCAATATTCAGGACAATAAATCAGGACCCAGCCAGCCATACCAGTATCCCATTACTTGTCTGCCTCTCCCCAGTTGCCATAGTTCAAATGTGTCAGTATACATGCTACTTTCTTCTTTACTTTTACAATTTTCACAGATATTTTGATTTCATTTAAAACTTTAATTTCAAATTTTGCAGGAAAAACACTGACAGTAATTTTCTAAACAAAATAAAACACCCTCAGTTTGAAAACAGACTTAGCATGAAAAACAGTAACGATTTCTTCCTTAAAACTCACATTTACTAAAAATGCATCTGACAACCCATTAAACTACAAGAGTCATGCTGTAGTTCATACTAAATAGCATATAGTGAACAAGTGAAGGTGCAGGAATTCAAAAGAGAACTGTGTAATGTATTTGCAAGCAGACTGGGACAGCCCACTGGACACAAGTGTCTCTTTTCAGGAGCTGTCTCAGAGTACTGTCTGGTGAAGTAACTTGGTCAGAGTCACACAGAACACAAAGTAAAAGCTGAGGGAATCAAGATGTGTAACACAAGAGACATTTTGTTAACAGGTCATGGCCTTACTCATCTGCATTAAGTACTAGACAAACTGTTGCAGCCCAAACACAGTGTATTTCACACCTTTGTACCTGCAAAAAAAGCCAAATTAAAAGTGTGTTCATTGCTAAAATATTATCATTAAACTCCTACATGTCATGCTGTCCAGTTTATTCATAGCTAAATAATAAACAGACCGTCAACATTCAACAGAACAAGGAAATCAAGGATCACATCCAAAGAACATGACTGATATGAAAAAGCTCCTTTTTATTACAGTCATGTTCCTTTCTTTACACCAAAATTACTCTGGTTCATAGGCAGTTACTAAGCTTGAAGTCTAGGGGATGATTGACAAACCTAGCCCAAATATTCCAGTTGCCCCAAAGCACTGTTTGGCTAAGTGACCTGCTCAAGGACCAGGCACAAATATGAGACAGAATCAGAGATGCTTTGCAACATTGGAGACAGATGAAAGCAAACTACTCTAAATCACTTAAAAGTTAACAGAACAACATATTTTGCATCAATGTGCATTTTACGAACCACAAAAACTATGAAATTCTAATGACTGCAATCCTTAGTGACTTGCAGAAGAAATTAATGGAGATCTGGCAGCTGGTATGGGGAATTAATGCTCCTGTTTCCTGGCTAAATTATAGGATTTGATTCTGTCTACTTACTGTGCACCTGAGCAAGTCACTTAGCCTCACAGTGCTCACTAATGGAGGCATTTTACACACACACACACACACACACACACACACACACACACACACACACACACACACACACACACACACACACACACACACACACACGTGCACACACACACACACACACACACACACACACACACACACACACACACACACATTCAGAAACTGACACGTACACTCTGATTCAATTTCCAGCCATGGTTCAAACTGAAAAGTACTGCGTACAGAGTAAATGTGTACTTCATGCAAGTACCTGGGGTGAAATCCAGCATGTTCCATAGTAAATTACTGTAAATGATATGCTTCACACTACTTCCTATACTTTGAGCTGCCACTGTTGGTTGTAGTGGGAGGTGGAGCCTCCTGTACTGGAAAAGAGAGAGATATTTAATTTATTCTGCAGTGTCATACTTATTGCTGTGTTGGCTGGCTGTGGTCTTTCCTAAAGTTGTGATCCCTGGGTGATTGCCTGTTTTACCCCTGTTGTATTCTGCCACTGAGCAAAGGATAAGTAAAATGGCAAGTTCATATAACTGAAAAAAGTCCAAAACATACACTGTGAAGAAGTAGGAAACACTTTCAGTCAGCCAAACTCTTCAGTCCAAGCTATTTTTATTCTTCCAATGTACAAAGACACAGATCTGTGTCATTACCTGTACATTAACAACCTGTTTGAGAATGTGGAACAATGCTCATTGTCTAATACAGTTATGAAATGGGCCCTTCTCCTGAAAAATGGGCAGGTAAAAATCAATAGAAACTATAAGCAAAAGAAATAATTAAAGGAAAGAGGAGAAAAAAATAATCCTCTTATTCGACTGATTCTGTCAGTCTTATATAAATATTTTTTTTTATAAAAGTGAAATAAAAATACTACTTTATAGCGGCAAAATCATAGAAAACATTATATATTGTGCTCCCATGCTATGATAGAGTCAGCTGTCATGTTCAATATTAAATATTCATCTGCAAAGGACGTTTTGCAGTTAGATTCAGGTTCATTTTATCACTGGCTTTTCTATCTCCCAGAAGGAGTACATGTGAATATAAGCTGGAGTATCCTCCCTTTGTTTTCATGGGTTTTGTCCATGTACTTCAGTTTCCTTTCACATCTCGAAGATGTGCAATAGGAAGACTTTTGACTCTAAATTGCCCATTGGTGTGTGAGTGTGTGTGTGTGTGTGTGTGTGTGTGTGTGTGTGTGTGTGTGTGTGTGTGTGTGTGTGTGTGTGTGTGTGTGTGTGTGTGTGTGTGTGTGTGTGTGTGTGTGTGTGTGTGTGTGTGTGTGTGTGTGTGTGTGTGTGTGTGTGTGTGTGTGTGTGTGTGTGTGTGTGTGTTTATAGGTGAAATGCCAAGTAATCTTCTTTTGTTCCTTACTTGCCTACTAAACCCTGTGGATGGCAGTGGCTGTTCAAGGGGTTGCTGTGAGACAGCATTGACTGTCTGGATTTAGCCATTATAAATTAATTAAATTGAACTTAGGTCTCTTGATCAGGTAGATCTTGGTGATCCTATGGCACGTGCATGTATGCTCACTCACATCCCCCCCCCACAGTTATATGTTTAAATTTGGAGTAGTAGCAACATTAGAACTATAGAAAATATCATATTTAGCTCATATAATGTGATGTATTAGTTTTATTTATTTATGTCATTCCATTTGTTGACCAAATATAATCTGACTGAGCTGAAAGCTGTTTTTCAGTGGAGGCGCAAGGAGAAAAACTCCAGAGTTACACAGTAGAGGTAGCAAAAAAAATAATCTGTGCATGGACATTCTTGAATGTATATAGAAAAACAATTACAAATTACATATGTACATCAATTGAAAACAAATAATGTAGGTTACAAATAAATACACCAGCATCATATGGCAACAGTTCAATATAAGGTTAAGAAAGAAGAAGAGAAACTAAGATGAATAGGGGTTGAAGAAACAATGGATGGATACTAACAAAAAAGTGTCCCAGCTTCATGCAGGACCATTTTTTTTAATTACTGAATTTATAGCTCCTTTTATATTTTAAAGAAGCAGAACACACTGACGTGAGAGAAAGCATATAACAGATGTATTTATTTATTTATTGGTGACTGGTGACATCACACTTATGTAGCCAATGACTGTTATTTAATGGACATTTGAGGTGGTATTTAATCCTGACCAGAGGAAATGTGGCCAGAATGCAAGGTAAACACTCCTATTGGTCTTTGGTTCTGTTATGGAATTATTAGCCTATACCTCAACACCACCATCTAGGGCAGATTTGATCTCTGCATGTTATCATACTTAAATGAGAAACACTCAATAGTGCATCGCTTCCCATTATTGCACTGCAGTGTCACTATTAATATTATAGTCTAGGTGTCTGTTGTGAGGATAGAACCCCACAGTTTTCTGATGTTACTGGCAGTCAGAGGTATACTAACTGCTAGTCCATTTGTTGACATTAGGTATAAGGAAGACATTTGTATATTGTTGCTGTGTTTGCTATTTTGGGTTCATATTGTGGGTACTATTCTTGGTTACTACTGTATGTGGGTGATGTGACTTTAATATTTCATTATGGAACGAGTGATCTAGAAAGGGAGTTTTTGTGCTCAGGAAGATATTTCCATTTTCTACTGGTCCATCCATAGCCTCTGCTCCTCAAAGGTAAGGTTGGCCAAGGAGTGATACTCTATTCTGAAATAGTTGAACTGTACTTTCTGAAATGAACTGTTTCATGTGGGAGAGGATTTATGACTGTTTGACACTTTCCATTGCACTTTATAGCAACAGAGAATTTACATACAGTATTTGTAGATAATTCTAGAAAGTAGCACTTGGCCTTACAGTACTTTTCTGACAAGATCTGTGACATTTTGTTTTGCATTTTATAAGGTACTATTCTTTAATAACTGCTGTTCTACAATACTAAAACTGTACTGTGTTGTTATGACTGGAGCTGTGATATAGCATGGGAGTCCTTACTAATACTGTGACATTTTGCAAACCACTTTATAATAATGGTGAATTATTAACACACACACACACACACACACACACACACACACACACACACACACACACACACACACACACTGAACTGTACTTCATAGCAATCTAGATGTAACACTTACTGTTAGAAATAGGGAACACAAATGGATTGTCATATAGTGGTATTAGAATGGAGCTATAACATAAAGCAATGTTGTCTGCACAGACCAACATCTAATACTTTAAAATGAATTAGAATAAAAAACTGAGATAATTCTTCTTTGCAGCATACATCTATGCACTGAGCTTTGTCAGTGCATACATCTATGCACTGACAAAGCTCCTTTTTTGAGACTGGGTCCTGATGGGAGCAATGGCATTTAGCAATGCATTTTGCAGCAACAGAGAAGTAATGTATGATGGCAACCCCTGCTATCACACCATGACACAACACTTCTTTCTCTTACTCCCTCTCATCCTGTATGGGGTTAAGAAAGAGAAAGTTGCTAGGGTGGCATGAGGTAAGGGATCTCTGTGCTCACAGCTGTTCAAAGAGGCATAGAAGAAGCTAAAAAAAAAATAATTAAAAACAAAACAACAACAAAAATTCCTAACCCTGGTGGTGCCTCCTGTAACTTGTTTCCCTAGGCAGCACCCCACCATCTGCTACAGTCTTTTTACAGCACTGGCATTAAGCTTTCCAAGACCAAGAAAATGTTGTTAGGAAAGGATTTGTAAAATGAACAATAGTATACCGTGAGTTGCTATTAGTGAGAATGGTGTAAAATGGGTCAGTTATGTCACTTGTATGCAAACCAAAAAAACATTTCATTTAGGAAGTCAGTACAGAGAAAACAGAAGTGACCATTTACAAGCCAGCGATGTCCTAGTGCCCTACATGCAGTATGTTTGTCAGTTGTGATATTAATTTATATTTGAATATTTTATATATGATATATAAATATGCATATGTATATGAAAGTATAAGCAGTTGTTGACTGCCCATCTCACATCATGTGCAATCAAAAAAATAATAATTTGACTGCACACCCAGCCAAAATTATATTAAAAAAGTGCTTTTGCAGGGGTAGCAAACAACTCTGCACTACACATCCCCACCACCCCACTACTTTATATGTACTAATTCCAAAACCACACAACAGTGGGAAAAAGAAAAACGTCACTAGACCACTAACCTGATTTCTCAGCTAAAGCTGTTACATGCACACACAAGTCTGCAAACTTGAACAAAAGACCCACCCAGTCACCCACATACATGCCTGCAAACTTGAACAAAAGCCCCACCCATTCACATGGCTGCAAACTTGAACAAAAGCCCCCCTCCCACACATACATACTATTCCACGGACGAGTGTTGGTTGTACAAACAGACATTTCCACTGTTGCTCTAATCCTGTGAAGAAAAAGCAGCTGTACTTTTTTCCTCTAAGATAAGGAGAAGGTATGATTTTATGTCTTCTGACAGGCTGTAAGGGAGGGAAACAAATATCTGTTTTAACAGCTGCTTATTGTGAAACAGCTTTACTTTTCTTTAAAGTGCTTTCTTTAGTTATTTTTTCCACTTTCACTACATAGTTCTCTGTAAATTGATGCATGCTGGTTCTGAGTTACACCCCCTAAGATCTTTAAATTAGGGCCAGGAGGTGAGTGACAGTGACGAGTGGATGCTCACCTACTTCCACAACCAATGTGACAAGCGGAAATAAGCATGGGGAAGCAGTGACAAGACATTAGTTCGCTAGTATTATAATTGTTTATCTTGTTCTGTTGGAATTCTTGCTCAGATTGAATGATTTGACCAATTTTGTCTATGTGACCTAATCCAGAGAGGATATTTAAGGAAGTATGCAGTATATAACATGTATTCAGTACAGATTTTATTGAAGTAAAGGACCAAATATATAGGAAATGAAAATATTTAATAAAGTAATATAAAGTCAATATGACATTATTATATTACATAAATTGTGGTACTCAAACTAATTCTTTAGAAAGGAATGAGAGAAGTGGTATAGTAATACCTCTGAAGCCATCTCCTGGAAACCTTAGTATAGACAAGTAGTTCAGCTGTGTATTTTTAAATGGACTAAATCCAAGAAAGAGTAAGAGGTTGATTAATAAAGTCAATGTTGATGAATTTGTATCCCTAGGTAAATCAAAATGGCTAAAAAGATAAGATCTTTTAGAAACTTTTCTTTGGGTTGTGGGAGGTTGGAGATGTTGGTGAAACTAGGGAAAAACACAATAGCTTGGACAATGAGTTAAAAGAGTTTGAAACTTCTGTAACTCAACGTCTGAGGCAGAGGCTGATCATGAGGGTTGTACTAACACCCCCGATATTAGAAATTGAAATGTAGGAGCTGGGGAAGCTAACTCAGAAATACTAGGTAACAAAGGTGGTGAGATAATCCTGGTGTAGGTGATTCAATGTTTAGGAGTATGAAAAAGTATCCGTCTAGGATTGATAAACTTAGGAGTGTTGTAACTGCTCTTCATGGTACAAAAATGGTATTAAAAGAATAGTTAAACGTAATGTGACTTTGTGGATGAAACAGTGATGTAGGTAGAACTAATTCAGAGCTATTGTTAAAGGAAGTAAAAGAAATAACAGTCTGACAAAATAAATGTGAAATTGTTCCTTATGGACATATTCACAGCTCTAAAGCATAATTCAAGTGTAAAGGCTAAAGCTAGTGCATTAGTACTATCAGAAGGCTGATGTTACAACAAAAAATGGTAATTTCTGTTTCTGGGAATACCTGGTTGATGGGAAAGACTATTTTATCTACGGACTGCCTTCATCTCAGTCATACAGCAAATAAAATATTGCATCACAAACTAAGTTTATGAAGAATTTTTGAAGTACAGCTGATATCTCTATACAAAGCCTATACAATATGTAAATAATTTGGGTCTAATGGTCCTAAGTCAGCTTTCTTGGGACCTTGTCATATGCTTTTGGCAAGTCTAGTTGCACAACTGGATCCTTTCCACATGTCTTGGTTTTTCTCAACTACCTGTCTCACTGCATGCATTGGATACGTTGTACTGCATTCTAATCTGAATCTGAGATGCTCATCTCCCATCTTACTTTCTACTACTTTGCATATTTATTTACTAATCATGCTGTCCAGAACTTTCATACAGTGTGACAGGAGTTCGATACCTCTATACTCCCCACAGTTGTAAATATTCCATTTGTTTTTGTACACTGGCATCAGAATGTTTATTCTCCATTCATTCTTTCCTTACTTCTACGAATACCCTCTAGAGCCATTTCTTTCCTAACTCACCCAACATCTTGCTCATATTGCACGTGACTTCATCTGAGCAAAACACTTTCCCTGACTTAATTTTTCTTTGTTCTGTTCTTACTTCTTCTAGGGTGGGTTCTGCTTCATCTATTATTGTAGGCTGAGTCTGGGGTAGCACAGCTTCTGTGGGGTTTTCCTCTTGTAGAAACTGTGGGACATACTACTTTCTTCTGCCTTTGATATCCTCTGGGCTGGTGAGCAGGTTGTTGCTGACATCCTTTTTTAAGGGTTCTTTGAAGGGTTTGTATCACTCTTAAGACCTTAGTCAATACATTCAGCCATTAATTTGCTATAATAATCTTGAGGATGTCAAAATTGCATTGCACAATTGAGACAACCACACTGAAAATGGAAACAGTATAAGCCAACAAAGATGGAAAACATCAAATGCTGAACCTCCGTACCACTGCAGTCCCAGGAATGACCACTAACATGGGTCCTGCATGGGGGGGTCCTGGCATTTTTAGATATTCAATATGATTATGTTGGTTTGGTGGTCCTAGTGGTTATGATTGCAAACCTCAGCCATCTGCCTAAAAGTAGTTTCAAAGTCTTCTAGAAATGATGTTGCAGTTTTATCATTGCTTAGAGTAATAAATACAGACCATTCTAGATTTATGTTCACTTGGTTTTCTTTAACAAATTCCATAAGTCAGGTAGTAAGCATTTGCATTTGATCATGGTCCTCCTCAGATGTTGTGAGTGCCCCCAAATTTTGTGTCATCTGTACCACGTTTTCAAACATTTCTTGCCACTAATAGATACCTTAAATGGTTCTAGCTGTGAACTCTGAGACTCTATCTGCTCCACATTCTCATAAACCCCCCCCCAAGGCCTAATTTCTCCTCCCATATCTACATGTCAGCCAACACTTCTAGCTTTCTAGTTTTGCTTGGATTTGATCCATTTTTGATTATAATAATCTGTGTTGTACTGTATTTATGTGGTAACCAGATAGGTGGGCTGATCTGAAGACTCTTATCAGCCACAACATAGGCCAAAGGCACAAATATTTAAAAAATGGAATAAACTGTAATAATACATAACAAAATACAGAGGTACAGGCAACATAAATGCCAAAGAAACCAAAAAGCAAAATAGATAATAAGGTATTTAGGTTTGCAATACTAAAAACAGTACATAAGGAAATAAAAAGAAACCCAGTTTCATATAGCATGGTAGATTGATAATATATTAAGGCAACATTTGAGGAATGACCTCTGTGTATAAATCAGTAACATTTATAAACCTTTCCTATAAAGTAAAATGTATTTTTAAGATGTAGTATTCCAGTCATTTCAAACTGATGATGCAGGGGGTACTGAGTAGCCAGAGTGGCATACCTCTCATCTGTTCAGATTTTCGCAGAATGCCCAGATTTTTGCTTTATGTTTTTGGTCTGTTCCTCATGAAATTTGTGTTTTCCTGGCAAATCATTGAGGATTGACGTCAGTAAATAATGACATACTTTTGAGTTTCAGACTTCATATCCTTCAGAAAAATGCATGCTAACACAAATCCTGTTTTTCTAGCAATCTTCTAAGTTTATAAGAGCAATATTTAAAATCTGTCCCCATTTTGGGGTCTTTGTCTTCCCATTATTTGAGGATTTGTCCAGATTTCTTACAGTAAGATGTTGAAAGGTATGCAGAGTGGCCTTGGGAAAAGCCTTTCCACTGATATCTAGGGAGAAAGAAGGGCGTGAAAAATGTTAAAAACGTCTTAATTTTGTTATTTTAGTTGACACATGCAGAATTTTGCAGCTTATTTTTAGGCAAGAGGCAGACAGTATTCTGTGTGGAATTTAAATTTTATATAAGCTAAGAGAAGATATAGAAGCCAAATGGCCTTTAATTACATTCAAAACTTATGTCCATGATGGACTGACAGAGAAGTGATTAAACATGCTTTGCTAAGCAGAGTCTGTAATAAATTGGAAATGAATTAACAGACTTTGTTAATCATAATCTATAGTAAGTTGCAATTATAGTGTGATTTATGGGCAGTCATAGGATAAGCATACCAGCATTTTGGTGTCAGAAAGCTTATATACTGTACATGCCTTGTTGCAGACCTTGCAGTCTTACCTTAAATATATTATAAGCTTTATCCACTCTTAACTCCTCCATTATCTCTACCATTTCCACACCTGCATCTGTCCTCCCAGTACTTCTAGTTTTTGTTTTACATTTTGTATTAGTTTTTATCTTCTCCACATTCATCTTTATTCTTGACTGTATATGATATTATGAGCTCCACGTATAGCTGGAATAATCTAATAAGCATTCCCTCATGAGTCATCATGCAGTATTAAAACAAACAAAAAAAACAGTCTGTATCCTTGTTACATTTTAATAGAGTGGGTTAGATCATTTTGGATCCTATAATGATCCAACACAGCTTTACCTTTCTGCTGTTCTCATATATTTCTGCTTCAAACACTCAGATTCATGTCTCCAATCAATGCAATCCTATTGGTCTGCATTAAAGTTACTTATTAAGCTAAGGTAAAGCACATGCTTCTTTTAGACATCCTTAATACTAATGGTTGAATATGTTTGTTTTAATGCCACTTCTTATCTCCTCAAAGTCCAGTCCATATACTGAAACTTCCCATTTCTATTTGCTTATTTATTTATTTAAACTTTTTAACTACAAATGAGCAACTACAATCAGCATAGGAAAGCATTAAAGTTTGACAGTTTGAAAGTTTATTATTGCACTACAGTTGAGAAAGTACAAAACCCCACTCTGCTCTGTACCGTGATACATTTTTTAACGGAGGATTACATAGATGGATGAGATTACTTCCTAAAAAACCTAAAGTTTCAGTCATTAGAAATGCATTAATATGACAAATGTTTAAGTATGGAGGAGTTAAAGCAAAGGGAATAGAGAAGGTGACAGTAAGTGGGAGTTTATGGCTTGATTAGATTATATAATTTGAGATATTACAGCAGCATTTTGCCATTTTCAGAAAGTGCATTTTCAGCTAAGAGTGAATTTTTGCGTAAGAGGGTGTGTTTTTGTCTTGTAATTGCTTGATGGCTTGTTTGCTCATTTAATACTTAACTAGTTAAATTCTACTAGGTCAAGGGGATCATTTTAGGGGATCAGATGAGACCTGGGAAAAAAGACTTCAGCACAATAGTACACAGCTATATAGTGAGTATAGGCAAGCTGTTTGAAAAAGGAAAAAGCACATTGGTATGGCATAGCTAATTCTGTTAGACCTATCAGCAAGAAGCATTCACAATTTCAGGTATATTAAGTCTGTTAATTGTAATACAGCTGTAGCCTTACAAGTTCTATTCTAGGTATGGTGCCATCTCTCAAACATGCTTCAGTAAATATTAGTTGAGGTTTAACTGCTAATATTTGATATACCCACAAATAAATTTTTCTAACAAGTGCTCCTCGCATTGATGCATCTCATGATAGGATTCTCTTGACTCATTGCACTTTTTTGATATGTTCTAGTGGATCCTTTTGAAAAATATACACTGCTTTTGGTGGCATAATCTACTGTTCTTATGCCTTTAGATGCAATATATATTCGACATGGCACAATTTTCTTGCTTGTTACAAAATAAATATCTTTAAATTAATTTTTTGCTTAGATTTTTTTTTCTCCTAGTTATGTGATGTAATCTTATTATTTATATAATAGCCTGTAAATCTCCTCAGTAGTATACATAATAATACTAACCCAACCTTGTTTCCTGGAGAGTTTTGATGGAGATTTAATACACCATCAGCTATCACTTCTTTCTCTGCATATAAGTTATTTCTTACCTTGTGTATTATTGTTTTAGTATTTTTTTCTTTTTTGCTCATTTGTTTCTGCACACCTTAATATATTCTAGATTAGCAAGTGCCATACAAGAATTCATCCTCTTAAATTGTTTTGTCTACAGATATATGACTCTAATTTGTCAGTTTCCCACAACCCATATCTTATTCCTATCTTCACTTGTTTTCATTTCTGATACATGAGATGTTGTGTCTCCTGATATCACCACTGACCACTTCAACTGCTATTATAAATCAGATTTCAGTTCTTATTTTTGGAATGACACTCTTTAATTTACTAATATTTTGCCAAATAACACTATTATCCCTTTTCTTGTTTCTTGCTGAGCTCTCTCTCTCTCTTTATGTCAAATTGAAGTTATAGAAATTTACATTGTTTTTGCCTGGTTTATGAAGCCTGAGTCAAAGAGATGATGCTTTGCTTTTAAGGAGTTTGGTGTTCAGTGTTAGTATGAGTTATTAAATTGCATAATCCATGGTAGTTCAGACAAAATGTACTTGAAAGAGATTTTTCATAGCAAGCTCCCTATACTCCCCTACCATTGTACTTGTACATGCACTATCAATCTTTGACACTACAAATTTTCTGGTAAAGGGGGTTAGAATTATTCCCTCTTCAGCAACATTTTATCTTCTTGGAATTGTTATATATAATTAGAAGGGGAAAGAGGTGCAGGACTTGCTCTTCATACAAAACAACAGTACATCTAAATACACGCGTTACTTAACAGATACAATATTCACATACTATGTCTTTCACAGTCATATTTTTTCATTGAAAGATCAGTGATTCATAATATGACAGAATCATTTTCAGTGGGGTGAAACAGACTCCTCTTTTCTTCTTTGTTACATTTTTAAAGTAGATTTTAAACTCCCAGTCCTAATGATATTAACTGTCAGTTGACCTTCTATAAACTTTTGCCTGCTTATTAGTTAATCTTCTCAAAGCATCTTTTCATATCCTCTTATTTTTAGTTTTCTCGCACTCTTCTCCTTTTACTTTGTAAGGTCGTCTTTCATTACCTTCACACATCCACATTTAGGGATAATGTCCTCTCTGATGTAACTTTATTATTGTCTCTGCAAAGCAGTACATGTCATAAAATAATATTTAAGTAGTGTATTTTGCTCAGTGCAAAACTGCCACCACTTTTTGTCCATGTTGCTCATTTATAGATGTTTTCGGTTAGTCATTTTCTGTTAGTTTTATAAATAGTGAATAAATTTCCTTCATGAAAATGGAGAGCAGATTTATATTTATTTTGTGAAATGCAGGTGCTTTCTTTTATGATAAGGACACTCCTTTTCTGTTGACTTACATGATTCAAATATTTGATTTTGTAAATAATGTAAACAGTTAAACCTTCTGTTGTTTATAGAAGTCATATATTTAGTCACATTTCCTTATGATAGTTATAAATTAATTTTCTGTAAAATATGTAAGTCAAGATTTTAATTTTCTTCCTATTTAGTATCCATATATGTATTTCATTGGTAAGGGAAACTTTAGTTTTCTATTGGTTACCTAAGCATGCTAGTTTTCTGTCATTATAAAAAGGACATATTAGTTTTCCACTGTATGTACAAATCACATAGAGTTTGATGTTAATTATATAAACTATTTCACATTTATTTCCATCGCCTGATTCTTTCTGATTGATTTTTGTAAGCTATGTGATTAATTTTTGACTTTATAATAAGATGAAAGCTAAAGCTTCATTTGTTATGAACCATTTAGATTGATTTTCATTTGTATATATTTTCATTTTTCATTGTAGATCAAGTTTCCACAGGTTATGTAAGATGTGGGTAAAACTTTTACTAGCTATTTTGTTTTCTTTTTTTTTTTTGGCTGTAAGATTCGATAATTTTTCTGTAACTAACTTTAAGCTAACTTATCAACCTTTTAATATGCTTATGCACTGACATTAGTTAACGTGTGTAAACATCTGCTCAGTTTTCAATTGGTTATATAAACTGTGAATTTATTTTCTGTTGATGATATCACACATACGTTTGCATTAAATTTTGAATGAAAATTATCAGTTTCAACATTGCCTGAGTTTTTAGCTAATTCTGTATGTTGTATAAACAGTGAATTCATTTATTTTCTATTGTTATTAAAACCCATAGATAATTATCATAGATAGCTGAGGAATGATTTTTGTATTCATTTTGAATGAAACAGAGCTGTTTCTACTGTCTGCATTTTCAGTTAATTCTGAATGTTGTAGATTACTTTCCCCTGAACATTGCAAACTACATGTTACATTTTTCACTGATTTGTATAGTTAGAATATTATCATCAGTTACCATGCCATTGATTTGGTAGAGTATTTATTGCAGTTCTGGAATATCTACTTGGAGTCAGACTTGTTAAAAGAAACTTTGTTGACTACAATAAGTCATACTACATAAAAAATAAATAAAATACAGTAAAATAAAATAAATCAAACTTTTAAATACACATGAGAAGTCAAATATAAACTTCATTAGTAAGGGACAATACGTATCAATGAGAATTAATTATATCAAATGCCACTAAAGCTGTATTTAAAATGAGAGCAGAAGAAAAAAACTGGGAGAGAGGATGGGGTATATAAACAGGATATGCTTTTCCAAATTATGGATTAGAAGTCCGTTGCTATCTGAACAGCAAGATAATTATCCACTGTCTCTGTAAATTGAAGGTTGCATTTTATGAATTGTACAACCTATTATTTCAATTAACATTGACTGTAATTGTGGGTTATTTTTATTATATGAAAAAAAGGAAATGTATTCCAGTAGTAGAATGCACACATTTTATTTAAAACGGAGAAGCCTACCAAATCTATTAATATTCCATTTATTGTTAGAATTGGTTCTGGGGTACTACAAACCCCATTCCTGCCTCTGTTGCTTAGCAATGCTTCTATTATTATATTTCATTACTGCTGGAAAGATTTGTTTGTGCTTTGTTTTCTGTTAATTAGCTGACAGTTTTTTTAAAGGTTCCATCTATTCCTGATGTATCTGTTGAGCTTTCATTCTGTTCTTCCATATTATTGATTTTCTCTCATCTTGTGGCCATGTGACCTTGGATTAACTAGTTCCCTGCAGTATATTTCAATAATCGTTCCTATTTCCTTCCTGGTATTACTTGAGGATCTATCAATTACCATGGTGTGGTGTGTGTTACCGTATCTTCCTGCTGCATTGCTGTCAAGCTACACCTGTCCATTTCTTGGTAAGCAGAGCTGAAGTTGAACTTTTTTGGCTATTACATAACCATAGATCTAGAAGAGGATATTAATTATATCTATCATATTCTCTGTTTTAGGGAGTATTTATACCGTTAATTGTAGTTTTAAATTACGGTAAGATGAAACAATATTAATACTTATATCTTTTCAATAAGAATGAATGTATAGTTTAGGATGCATTTATTCTGATTGGTTACCATAAAAGGCAAATGATATATCATCAATACGCCTGTACTCAGGCA
The DNA here is from genome assembly GCF_019279795.1 of Protopterus annectens. NCBI lineage: Eukaryota > Metazoa > Chordata > Ceratodontiformes > Protopteridae > Protopterus > Protopterus annectens. The sequence continues at coordinate 257,450,116 of NC_056737.1, forward strand.
TCTGAATTCAGTATAGCAGTACAGCTATAAGAAAATAACGGTAGAAAATGTTGTTTCTGCTGTCAGATACAAGTTCTTGATTTACTGAATTTCTTCTAACATCATTATTTTTAAATTTGTAAGTACATTGTAGAGAAGTGTAACTGCTCATGAAAAGTATTATGTGAAAAAGTACAATTACAAAAATCTGCTTTGTTAAGGTAATAAATTAATATTTATTAAAATGAGAACCACTGTTATTAAAGTTTGTCTTTAACACTGAATAGTTTATTGCTTATAATATTAAAACTCCTTGTTTTATTTTATTTTTATAACATTTCATTTGTAGTGTATGGCTTTTGTAATTAATTTAATGTCTTGCACAATTTCCATTAGTCTGAATAAAGCATTGCATCATTTCTATCAGTCAGTCAGTCAAATTTCATAATCAGGCATTTTGGTAGATTAATAGTTAAAAATTGTACAGAAATGCCAAATAATAAAATTCCATAAAATAGACAAATTATTAACTACAGTGGGAAAAGACCTGATTAGTAAACAGGTCTTAAAGGATCTCTTAAAGCAGACACTGGAAGGACTTTTCTGAATTTGACAGGGTTGTGTATTTGATATGACCATATCTTAAAAATTAGAATGAAGATCAGAAATGTCTAATTGTAGCTTGTGAAGGTGTAGTAGACCCGTGTTAACTGAACAAATAAAAGATACATTCTTCCAGACCAGAGATATCAGTACTTCCCCTACAGGTTCTTTTTGGTGCATTCTAGAAATAGTGGATTAAACACCTTCATTCCCAAGGATGCCTTCTGGGTTCTCTTGGTTCAGAAGATCTTTCTATGCCTTCCTGTAGATTAGATGTTATGTCTGGACTTTTGGGATGCTTATTCACATTCCAAGGTTTTACAACCAGTTCTGAAAGTTTCTGAGCTTTATAGTGGGAGTCAGTCCCTTCCAGTTTTGTCTCTGAAGTTTGGATTCACTTCAGCTGCACAGGGTATTCACCAAATGCATAGTGACTGGTTTTCTGTGCCTTCAAAGGAGCCAAAGTGTTCTCTTACCTAGATGACTGGCTCCTTGATGTGTCCTTTTAAAATCAACTGATTCTGACCAGGAGTCCATGACTTCTCTTTTTCATCTACTGGGTATTACATCAAAAGTCCCAAAGTCTCAGATGCAGCCAGCACAGAAGATTATCTTAACTAGTTGTGACTTGGATGCTCCCCACTATACCCACAGGCAGGATGTAAGTGTTACTTTTTAAAGTAATGGCTCTGCTAGATTCTTCATTGGTATTCTCTCTACATTTTCCAGCTTTTGGACTTCATTGTAGTGGCCATCCACATGACTAATCCCCCAGCCCAGTATCACAAGAGTTCTATAGCAGACTCTCCAGGTTACTGGTTGCAGGTAATGAATTCAGAGAAGTATGAAATCATTCTTCTCAGGTATAAAAGAGGCATCTAACATGGTGAAGTGGTGTCTGAACTATTTGTCAGGCTGTCAATTTCCCCTCCCCTCAACTTGAGTGATGATCATGGTAGGCAGGTGGTCTAAAGTGTGGGGTCACCTCAGGAACTTTTTATTTACACTGTTAACTGGGTTGTGGGCTGATACATAGACCCTCTTCAGCCCCAGCCTGGGCCTTATAGCTTTCACAACTTTGTTTGAACATGAGCAATACTTTGTAATTACAATAGAAAAGCTAACAGGACATAGAGCAATATCAATCAATCGATTCATTGTATAGGTACAACATATAGAATGCCCATATCTACTGAATAAGGGTATTATCAATCAATCGATTCATTGTATAGGTACAACATATAGAATGCACATATCTACTGAATAAGGGTATTATCAATCAATCGATTCATTGTATAGGTACAACATATAGAATGCACATATCTACTGAATAAGGGTATTATCAATCAATCGATTCATTGTATAGGTACAACATATAGAATGCACATATCTACTGAATAAGGGTATTATCAATCAATCGATTCATTGTATAGGTACAACATATAGAATGCACATATCTACTGAATAAGGGTATTATCAATCAATCGATTCATTGTATAGGTACAACATATAGAATGCACATATCTACTGAATAAGGGTATTATCAATCAATCGATTCATTGTATAGGTACAACATATAGAATGCACATATCTACTGAATAAGGGTATTATCAATCAATCGATTCATTGTATAGGTACAACATATAGAATGCACATATCTACTGAATAAGGGTATTATCAATCAATCGATTCATTGTATAGGTACAACATATAGAATGCACATATCTACTGAATAAGGGTATTATCAATCAATCGATTCATTGTATAGGTACAACATATAGAATGCACATATCTACTGAATAAGGGTATTATCAATCAATCGATTCATTGTATAGGTACAACATATAGAATGCACATATCTACTGAATAAGGGTATTATCAATCAATCGATTCATTGTATAGGTACAACATATAGAATGCACATATCTACTGAATAAGGGTATAGTAATAGGAATAGTAGTTTTATGTACATATAAGACAGTGTATACAAATGCACAATTAGTCTGGGGCCATATATATATATATATATATATATATATATATATATATATATATATATATATATGTTACAATTATTTAGGCTTGTAGGTATTTGGCTATGCAGCTGTGTACTTAGTCTGTATCAAAGCAGAACCACTGTCACTCATTGATGAGCGGTTTCACTAACTTTTTGAAGTTATTAAAATTATTGTGTTTATGTATGTTTAAAGGTAATTAATTTCAGGCTGCTGATGCATTTTTTCTCTTCTAGACTTTGTGATGCGAGGTCTTATTAGATAGGTATGGCAGTGCTATTCTCTGTGGTATAGATTTGTAGCTAATAGTGGACTAGAGGAGCATTTAAGCAGTTTGAGTAAATTTAGAAGCGGAATTGTTTGGGTTATTACACAAATCCAGTTAACTTTTTTCAGTGTGTTGCAGTGGTGTTGCCTGGAACTATCTAAGAATATAGCCCTCCATATTATATTTACTGTCATCTGAAGAAAGTGTGTGAAAATAACGGCAAGCAGTATTCAAATTTGGATATTCTAATTTCTGTTGTTAGAGCCTTCCTTTTTCTTGGTCAAGCAGTTTGGAGTACTTGTATGGTAACCTAAGCTGATTAAATGCTATGGTTGTGATATTATGAACATGTTTTTAAAAAGTAAGGTTCTGGTCAAATAGGATCCCAAAGTATCTTTGTTATGGTAAAGGTTTTCCTGTGGTATTGCTAATGGTTATAGTTGGGTATGTGCCAAATATATTATTATTATTATTGTTTTACAGTTAATGACAAGTTAGTCTGTGCCGAACTAAAACTTTTGTTTTTGGTTTTCTTGTAGTTTTTGTAGTGAGAAGTCTGAGTTGAGCACTATGATGTTGTCAGCATATAGAGTCCAATTTAAATTAGGTAAGTCAAATGATAAATTATTTACAAAACTGAAAAATAGCAAAGGGGCTAAATGGAATCTTGTGACATGTCAGCTGAGAAGGCGACATCTTCTGATGTGTTCTGTCCATGTTTAATTGTGAAAGTCCTGTATAGAGGATAAGCTTGCAACCATTTTAAGATGTCACTAATGCCCAATTTTGATAGCACCTCAAGTACAAGTTTATGGTTGACAGCTTCAGGCGGACTCAATAAGTCAATAAATATGGTTCATGTTAAGTTTCCTTTTTCATTTTCTTCATGAATATAATTGGTCATTATATAAAGGGTTGTTTCTATATTATAATATCTCCTAAACCTTTGGATTAGAGAGTATGTCATATTTGGAAATATATTCTATTATAGGTTCATAGGTACTTTCTAGGCTACTGATCTCTTAGTATCTTAAGAAGCCTAACCATACATTCACATGGTAGTTGCTACCCTTATATTTTACAAAGGAATAACCCAGAGATGGGCTGAACAAAGATATGTTGGGTCATTTACACATTTCTGTATCCACAAGGCACAGGGGTGCTAAACCAGGAGTGAATTTATGGCTTCCCATCCATCCATCCAAATTATGTTTGAATAGAGTAAGAGCAGCACTTCACTCTATGTAGAATAGAAGATAGTTCCACAGAAGTGGAATTCTCTGTGATACATAACTATCCTTCCATTTTGTATTTATTTTGTAAAACAGACTGAGGTTTCTTGAGTGAGTGCTTGATACCATTGGGCTCACAAATGTGTAATAGGCCTGACAGAACAGGGTGTGTTGAAGCACTATATGCGAGGCAGAAGCAGCCTCTCAGTAACATCTATGGAACTGAGAACAGGGACAAGGTTTTGAGATGGTCTGCATAGTTTTTATTACTTAGGCCCCTGTTTGTTTGTTTGTTTTTTTTTTTTTAGTGAAACAGCGTTGCTGTCATTCCAGTTATGACTAGTGTTTGGACACATACATACTGAAAGGGGCATTATACTTAACAACTGCCCTAATATTTTCAGAATGGGGGGACTGACTGTCCAGTACCAACTCTGTTCTAATCAAGCTTTACGTTATGCTGCAACCTGTCAGTCAAATATAACAACAAGAACACATTTTACAACTTATCCATAAAATAAATTAGGCTTTAAATTGCTGAATGGTATTAACAGCTGAAGCAGTAGTAGTTTGCAATGGGATGGATACCCTAGTGTTAGTTTTACCGTCAAAATGTATGTACCATTTAACCAGTAAATAAACCATCTGCTACAAGCATTAAACAAAGTTAAATTAAAAAATTCTTTACTTAAAATAAATACGTTGAAAACCATTTAATTTCCAAATAAATAAGCAGAGGGCATACAACTTGAATAAGGAACTGAAAATAAAACATTCAAAAAAGACAGATAATGGTGAGGAAAAGATGGACGTTTAAACTAAAATTTCCTTTTGGTTAAAAGGGTGCACTGTCTCTTACTACCTGTGACTTTAAATACAATGTTCAGAGTCCTTTATTACAGTGGTTCTGGTCTGCCTCCTGTAGGAGGCATTCATGTAGCTATTACTTTTCTTCTTGAATTAACACTCATAGTACAACCACTGCATTATTCTCCTTTACAGATATAGTCAACAAAGCCAGGGATGCTGAACTACTAACATCTGTAATATTTATTGATCTATCCAAGGCCTTCGATACTGTTTCCCACCCAAAACTACTACACCAACTTTCTACCCTTGGCCTTTCCCCTTCTGCCCGTTCAACAATTAGTTAACAGCCAGACAACAATGTGTAAAATGGCAGGGAACCCTCTCTAACTTTCTGCCTAACAACACTGGAGTCCCTCAGGGGTCCATTCTCGAACCATTACTCTTTAACATCTTTGTTAATAATCTACACTTTGCCTGTCACCAAAGCTCACTGATACAATACGTTGATGATTCAACCATCATCTCTTCCTCTGATAGCATAAAACACCTCCAGCAACTAACCCAAACCTCCTTCATTTCTATAGAGACCTGGCTAAACAATGCCCAGCTCCTGCTGAACCCAAATAAAACTAAGCTCCTTCTTTTCACACCCAAAAATCTCTGAACTGAATTTAAGGTCTTTTCTCTTAATAAAACCCAACTAGAAGTTGTCTCCCAAGCCAAACTACTAAGAGTAACCATAGACAGTATGCTTTCTTTTGATCTGCATATTCAAAATGTAATAAAAAAAATCTCACTGCAAACTAGGAATGCTATACAGCCACAAAAACTTCATGAGCTCAACCACAAAAACCACCTTGGCTACTAGTTACCTGTTCCCCTCTCTCCTCTATGCTGCTCCCATTTTGACAAATATTCAGATGACCCTAAAAAACAAATTGGAATCCTGCTACAACAAGATTACTAAACTTGCTATAAATGCACCCCATAACACTCACCACTGCACAGTTGTCCGCACCCTTAACTGGCTCAAACTACCACACCTCTTACACCACCAACAACTTAATATGGCACACAAAGTAATATGTCAATCCCATACTTGCCCATCACTTAACTCACTCCTTCAAACCTACTTACCCATCAGGACCCTCCGATCTGAAGACAAACAACTAGTAACCCTGCATAGGCCAAAGGAAAAAGCTGGACAGTGTCTATATTCCTACAACACAGTAGCTATGCTCTGGAATGGCTTACCAGCAGACATCAGAGCAATATCAAACCACAAAAATGTCAAACTTACACTAAAAAAAAACACCTCCAAGATACAAGCATCTGCCCCTGCTCCAAATAGACCTAGAAACTCTGTTCCAATCCACCTAGCCCCCCACCTTCCACTCCCTAAACTCTACTATACTTTCCTCCTTCCTCTACTATACTCTCCTCCTCCCCTCTTTTAAGCTCCCGCTTTACTTTTCCCTAATTAACACCTAATCCTATTAATATTCATCTAAGCCGACCTTTGCATTCTTTTATTTTCACTTTACAAAGGTCTACCTGCAGATTACCTAAATACCATTGTAAACATCCACCTCAACTACACTAACTGTCTTTACAATGCATACCATTAGCCTACCAACATTTCAAATTAGACATACTAACTGAACAAACCTACTTGTATCTCATTGCTGCCCAATGGCTGCAGACATTGAAACTTAACTGCCTTTATGCCAGAGGCTTTCTTGTAACACTGCAAACTATGTACTTGCATGCAAATGAAATGACCATTTTACCTACACTTTGTCAAATGTTTTTACTTTATATTTGTCAAATGTAAATGTAAATGAAATGACCATTGCACCTATGCTTTGTCAAATGTTTTTACTATATATTTTGTCAAATGTTTCTAGTTTGTGGAGCTTTTCTCCCTGGGCCTCCACTGAAAATGGGTTCCTGATCCAGTCTGACTTTCCCGGTCAACAATTGTCAAATAAACATTAAGTCCCTCTGTTTTAAAAATCCCCAAGTAGAATTTCCTGTGGCTTTAGTTTGCCTGAATTCAGAATACAACTTTTGTTTTCACGGTTACATGTCCAACGGAAAAGGGTAACATTCATCAAGTCAGAGTCCAAATAAGGAAATCATTACATGACCTAGTACAGAAAACTCAAGAAGATTCTGGAAATATTTGTGAAGTGCATTTCCACAGCATCAAATGCACAATTATTTAATATTTCACACATTTCTCTGAAACATTATATATTTATTGAAAAGGCAAATGCAATGCATTTTCTTAATTTGATACTATTTTCCTAACAAGCATTATAAGTTAAAAACTTATTTGGTCAAAAGTTTCCTTTACAGCTACTGTGTTGCTAGACATTTTGTTCTTGGACCTCCCATTTAGAAGAGTTTGGGACACTGTCCTAAATATTACTGATGACGGCCTCATTTCTAACAGATGTGAAATGTTTCTGTATTTACCATAATGATAGAGATGTAGGAATGTGGTCTTCCTTAGTAAATCCCCCATCTCCCCCCTCACTGGTGCTGTACCATTAGTTCTGTGTATTAGCCATAGTGTGTTTACCTTAGATCTGATGAACAGAGCTAACATGGTCAACCTGGAATAGAAGTGAGAGTTTGCATCCTGGGAAAGTTTTGGTACACTGAACAGTCTTTATAACACTGACCTTAATCCTAGATGTTACTAATGATGCCCCAGTGCAAACATCTCTTATAAGTACATAACTTTTGTTATTGTATTTCAGTAGACAGTTGTGTCTAGGTGAATTTTTTTAATATCTTGTTAGTACACAACTTTTGGTTTCAAATGAATGCAGGCACACATGGAAGAGACAACATCATGCAGTATTCTATCATATTTTTTGTCCAGTTGACCAGATAGTACATAGTGCCATCTCATTGCATGGTCTTGCTTGTTTTAGAAGTTGGCTAACTATTTCTAGCTGGGTAAAATAGATAAACCATGTGTGAACTTCATAGACCTTTAGACATGTCTTGTTTGAATCTTGTCATCTTTAGTAGGAAATTGATGAGGCTGGTGTAAATACCATGCACCTTTCCTAAAGACATAAGGCTTGGTCATATAGCTGTGGACTGTGGTTTGCCTATCATAAGCCTGAGACCCAAAACTGTGGATTCCAGTTATCCAAATATGAAGTATGAGTTAAAAAAAAGCAAATTTCAAACCTCACTGTTGCAGTTATAAAACATTTTTTTTTTAATTTTTGCCCCTGCCTGCCAACCATCCTGACCTTTCTTGGCCTATCAGTCCATTTATTCCCATTAAAGGTGAGATCAGACTTTGATGGGTTATCATCCAGGTAGCCATCAGGGTGGGTTGAACTTTTTTGATTTTTCTCCCAATCCCTATGCATGGATACACCCAGTGAGGTGCCAAAGAAGGGCATGCAACAGGCTGTCCATGAAGGGAGTCCCCTCACTTCCACAAAAGATATTTCTTCCTATCAGCTCTGTCCCTCTCCTTGTAGCACAAGTGTTGTCTGTCCAGTTTCTACCATGGGGATTGCACTGTACATTTTGCCTCTGCATGCAAACCCCTCTAACCCCACCCCAGGAGAGGTGAGAGGTCATAACCCTTCACTCCTCCTCCTCCTCCTCTTCCCCCTCTTTGTCTAGGTATTCCAGTGCCAGCTCCACTAATAAATCCCTGGTCACTTGTGTCACAGCCAGGCATTCTTCTGAAAATTGTCCAGATTTTCACAGAATGTCTAGATGTTTGCCTCATATGTTTGGTCTGTTCCTCATAAAATTTGTTGTTTTCTGGCAAATCATTGAAGACTGAATTCAATAAATAATGACAAACATTTGAGTTAGATAAATATCCTTCAGAAAATACATCATAGGCCAAAATCTATTATTCTGCCAACTTTCTGAATTCATAACAGTAATATTTAAAATTTGCCCCTGATTTTGAGACTTTGTGTCCCCATCAGTTTAGCTGTGTCCAGATGTTGTGTACTTAGTGGTTGAAAAGTATGCAGTCAGGACTCCATCCATCTGTGTCAATGAGCCAGGCATTACAATTCTAAAACATTTTTAAAGGGGTAGGGGCTTCACCCTCACCCCTATTTCCCTGACATAGAAGGGTGCATAAATTTCATAACTCACTGTTACTGTACAAAATATTTTTTGAAGAGGAATACTCTGCACTCATGACAAAGGGGCTGTGTTCCTACATCTATGCTACATATGGATACTAACTCCAAGAGCATGGTACCTCAGAGACGGGGAGAATATTCCAAGGTACAAATATGACTCTAATTGTCCATGTTGGTGTGAATGACCTGAGATGTACCTCCCTGGACTACATGAAAAGAGACATGGAAGAGATCTCCGATCTTGTAGCCCAGAATGATACCGCAGTACAAGGACAAAATGATTGACTTCAACAATTGGCTAAGCTTCTGGTGTCATTCTAAGGGGATCCAGTATCTGTCTGCTTGGGATGACATGGTCGACAGACCACGATGCTTTGCCCAGATGGCCTGCACCTGTCGCCCCTGGGATTTTGGATACTGGCTAAGGCTCTTGCTGCCCCTATGGTGCCTTTTTTAGGCAAGGTTCAAATAACAAATTCACCACCATAACAGGAACAGACAATCAAAAACTGAGGGTAATGCTACTCAATGCTAGAAGTCTAAATCTCAAAATGCACTCACTCGAGGCACTTCTTAAAATGGAGAACATCGATATCTGTGCAGTGACTGAGACCTGGTTCAAGGCTCCAGAGAGCACCCCTGCACTACCAGGCTATAACTCATACCACACTTTTCGGCCATGTAACCTGGACTGAAACACCAAAGGCGGAGGTGTGTCCATATTCATTAAGGATATCAACACCTCCAGGCTAGTTGCTCACCATAATGCATCCGAGGTTATCAAAGTGCAACTAACTCTGGGCAAAACTGCAATCCAAATTGTAGATTGCAACAGATCACCCACCATGCTCCAGGATTCCCACTCCTCTTTTCTTGATCTACTGGAAAATATTAGGGTTCAACCAAACACCCTAATAATGGGTGACTTCAACTACCCCACCATTAACTGGGAAAACTACTTGTGTACCAATTCCTTAGCTCAACGCTTTCTGGAATTCATAAACTCCAATGCCCTGGATCAATTTATCCATACCCCCACCAGGGGCAACAATATCCTAGACCTAGTCATTACCAACATGAGTGACCGGTGTTCCACACCTGAAGTCAAATCCTCGTTGGTCCGATCTGACCATAAGCTAATCACCCTTGATATCCACATCCCACCCCCACCCCCCATTAAGGAAACCACAGTAAAAAATTTCTCCAAAGGCAACTTCATGCTTCTTAAGACAGAAGTGGTGAACTTCATGACACCCATGCAGATAGACAATACAGTTACAACTGCTGAATCCTACTCAAATGCACTCTATAAGCACTTACACTAGTGCATGGATCGTGCTATCCCAAACAATACCAAGACGCTATCCTCAAAAAAAAGGAAGCCAATCTGGTGGTCCCCTGCCATAAACAAACTGTACAACAGAAGGAAGAAACTGTTGCAAAAGAGAGTAAAATCCCATGAGTGGAGGAGCTCCCTGGTCAGCCTCAGTAAGAAGCTGAGATCCCTTATAAGATTCTCCAAAGCTAGCTACGAAAACAAAATCACCACTAATTCCAAGGACAACCACAAAGCATTCTATAGCTATGTCAAGAATCTCAATGGCACCACCCAGATCTGCTCTGAGTTACAGCACAAAGGCACAAAAATTACAGAACCAGCTGATATTGCCAACATCCTGGCAGATAGGTTCAGTGCTAACTTTACCCCCCCCCCTCACCCCTTCAAGGGCCCATATCTATACAGGAAGAATGCAGAGTCCCTGTAATCACAACTATGCAGGTAAAAGCTGCACTCTCTAAAGCCAAAAACACAGCATCCATGGGACTGGACAACATCCCAGGCTGCGTTTTACATGAACTTCAGTACGAACTGGCACCCCACTTAAGCACCATGTGCAATAATAGCCTCACATCAGGCTTTGTGCCCACTGAATGATGCACAGCAACAGTTATCCCACTCCACAAAGGGGGTGCCATCACTGATCCTGGGAACTATCGACCTATTAGCCTGACGAGCCTGGTCTGCAAGGCTATGGAACTTATCATCATGGAACTCATAAACAAAGACATTGGTAACCTCCAAACTCTGGATCCCACCCAGTTCGGGTTTGTGAAAGGCAGATCATGCCTCCTGAACCTGATCGACTTCTTTGAGGCAGTCACCAAAGCCGTAGATGAGGGTAAGGTGGTTCACACAGCCTATCTTGACCTCACCAAGGCTTTCGACACCATCCGCCATTCTGGAATTATAGCTAAACTCACTAAACTAGGTATAGATCCCTACATCACAAGATGGGTTGCCAACTGGCTCACTGACAGAACCCACACTGTAAAAGTTGCAGACTCCAAATCTGACCTCAAAGTAGTGACAAGTGGAGTACCACAGGGTTCCGTCCTGGGACCTCTCCTGTTTGGTATCTACTTCTCTGAAGTACAAGCTAACACAGAAGGCCTCTGGATAACGAAGTTCACAGATGACTCCAAACTAGGAGCCATAGTCAAGTCCCCAAATGATGTGGACATCCTACAGAAGGGCCTCGCTGAGACAGATGCCTGGTGTTAGAGCCATGGCCTCAAGCTCAATGCCAAAAAGTGCAGTGTCATCCCCTTTTGCAAAAACTCTGTAGCCATGAACTACCACATAGGAGGCAATCTACTTAACTCTGAATGCGTGATAAGAGACTTTGGGACCCAGGTGGACAGTAGTCTCTCCTTTGATAGTCACATCACCACAGTAGTCAGGAAGTCCTTCTACGTGGCACACCTCATCATAAAAGGGTTCTCATCCAGGAAAAAATAGGTCATTGTTCCCCTCTACTTGACACTCATTAGACCCATTATAGAGTACAATGCCCCTTTTGGAATGTACCTCACAAGACATCTGCAGCAGCTGGAAAGGCCACAGAAAGTACAGAAGTACCTCACAAAGAGGATTACTGGCCTGAAACAAATGCCCTACACTGACCGCCTCAAAAAACTCCAGCTTTACTTCGTAGCATATCGCCTACTCCGAGGTGATCTCTGCCTAACATATAAAGCTATGTCAAACCCAGAGCTGCTGGACATGCTACACCTAAAGAAATCCCAATCACTCCGAGCAACACGTTCTAGGGACCTAAACCTTGTCACCACAATAAACATGACATGCTGGAGGGATAGATTCCTGTCCCAGAGACTTCCCATACTCTGGAACAGGCTACCCATCTATGTCAAGCAAAGTTCTTCATTAGCACTCTTCAAGAAAAAGCTATTACATGATATGGGAGAAAATCAGGTTTAGGGGAAAATCATCTCTGGGTCAAAAAAAAACAGCACTCATAAAAAAACAACTAAAGGCCAATTTTTTTTTGAAATGCCCATGGATTCAAAACACATCATAGGCCTTTTTCAGCTATAGGAGAGATAGCCTAGAAACTCACAGATAACCTATGAACCTATGAAAAATGATACACTCTTGATGAGTGAATGGGAAATAGGAAATACACCCCGGGGATCACTTCTGTGTCTCTGCTTGATAGTGGCACAGGAAAATAACTTTCTTGGGTGGCGTAAGCCAGGGAACCTTGTTGGCTAGGCTTATGTAGGCCCTTGGGCCGATAGCCTAGTACCTATCTATGAACCTATGAACCTCATACTTTATGTACATTCTCTCACAGTTCTATCTGTACTTCCACCCTTCTGAAAACTGCAGTTATGGTCCTTAGAATTTCAAAAAGCATCTTGGTCTGTAGAGTGATGTTAAACAAGAAAACTGTTGGGGTGATGGTGAATTTGTCTTAGCATGAATTGTGCTTTATTTGAGTTACATTCTAAACGCAAGCTGAAAAACCTAATTTTTCCATATTATATGTCTAAGTATACCTTTTTAAATAAAGGATCACTCTCATTAAAATATTTCATCTTAATGTGGTTGCAAGTGAAGACAGTAATTTGATGATGTACTGGCATATTTATGCTAATTAGCTGTCCCTAGTATTAGTAGGATAACCCTGATTTCCACTTCCTTTGTCCCTGAGTTTCTAATTTTAAGATTGAGAGGTACTTTAGGGCACATTTTATACAAGACTAAGTCACATAGAATGAAGGCTTTATACTTTACCCACGAGGCTGTCAGAAGGCACTGTAAGCCACAAAAATGTCAGCAGAATGTTAGAACCTTGTTGCTCCATTTAGCAATGCAGGCCTCTCCCTTTGCAACTCAAGACTTTAGGTTATAATCACTTCTGTGTCTAGTCACAAAAACATTTGAAAAAATAATTTATAGTTGACTATCTGACCATATCAATAAATACAGAAATGTTATGGACATTCAACATGGTTTTAGTACTGGTCACAATATGTTGTAGTCTTCTCAGTGACTGATGAAATATTATTGATTGTGGAAATAGAATGGCTTATATAATCTGTTTTCACTGACGTCACGTGTGCTTTTGAGAATATAGAACATATTAATAGCACTCAGGAAACTGCTTCAGCCATAATAATTCTGATTAAACAATTAATTATTTGTCTTTCGAAACTTTTATGGGCATGTCAGGTGATAATCAAATTGAACAAGGCATCTTTACTTTGAGAGCCGCAGAGGTCAGCTCTTGGACCCATGTTGCTCTGTTTGTAAATGATATCACAACAACATACATTCCTCAGTTCTCACTGTCGAGGCTGATTACATTACCTTTTATAGAATGGGTACTTCCACATCCATCTTTGAGAATCATTTACAAAATTATTCTTCCTGATTATGTAAGTTGGTTCACAACTAACCAACTTAAACTTAACACCACAAAAAAAGTCACTAAGTTATTTGGTACCCACCAGAAGTTAATAAAATATAAGCTTTTGATATTAGTAACTCCAGATAAATATCAAAATGGTTATGTAGTGCAGTATAAATATCTAGAGATTACCTTACACCCCAGCCTGTCCTTTAAAATTCACCTTGACATGATACTATAAGGTAAACAACTAAAAACTTGTCAGTAGCCTGTTATCACTCTAATATGTAGTCCTTGTTGTGTCTTCCTGCTTTTCCCGGTTAGGGGTTGCCACAGCGGAACTCCGATCCGCTAATGATTGGCAGTAGATTTTTACGTGCCGAGTTGCCAGCCCTGATGCACAACCTTCAACGAAGGCACACCCATTCACGCATGTCTCCACACAGAAGACGCTTTAGCTGAGAATTGAACAGGACAACGTCTCACTGTGAGGCGACAACACTAACGTAGCACCACCACCGCAGTGACTAGTCCTTGTTATCACTCTAAATTCCTACCAAACACAAAATTCATACCATTATAAACAGCACCTGCTGCCTTAGTACCGCTTAGTCCTACTAAAACAGTAATGATACTAATGGTGACTAGTTATAGTGTGAGCTACCTTGTTGTATTTTATAATTACCTTTAAACTAGTCTATGTAAAAAAGGTGAACCACCTTGTAAAGCAAAATAATAGTAAAACTTTCCATTTAGCCTATGGAGACAGGAAGACTTTTCAAAGACCCTGTTCATCCTTGCTATTGGTGAAATATGTTTTAGTAAGATTTTTCTAGCTAGTCAAATTCATCTCCCACAGAACCTTAGAAAAATAGCAGGCTACACTAATTTCAGACAAAAGCTTATTACATGAGAAAGAAAGACCTACCACTGCACTTATGTCACATACAAGGGATACTCTTCCTTTTGGCATAAAGCTATCAGCCCATGTATTACTGACTGCAATAAACATAATAAGTACACTACTAAAGCAATCCTTAACAGTTCATTGTAGATGACTAACTTTGTAAATATATTTCATTTTTATTTTACCCAAACTTGCTAACCTTTTTTAAGTTACTTTTGCTATGTTTCATGGTTCAACTCTATGCAAACTTACGTTTTTTTTTAAAACTGTATACCCACTATAATTTATGTTCTGAATGAGTGCATTCCTTTGTAATATTCTAAATTCCTTTATATTATTGTCACTGGCATTGTGCCTTTATTTAGCTGAAAGTGTCCAAGGACTAGCCAACCTAACTGGTATATGGATAACAGGTAAACAAACATAGCTGCAGACCTTTGCTCTCGTTGGAGGTGCTCATTACAAGGGAAGACCAGGAAAATGCCATTACAGCGATCCACCTGGGTGGAATATTGCAATCCTGATGGGTAGAAATCTCTGTATAAATAATAGTAGAAAGGTTCTCTAGAGACAGTAACTGCTTTTTCCACATGATATTCCTCACAAAGTAATAAAATGTTCTAACAACTGCTGTCACTTGTTCTTGGCTGACAGTTGGTTAATGAGAATCACACCATGATTTCATACTTTATACACAATTTCTAGCCTGTCATAACATCAGTTCACCTACCAGAATGCTGCATAAATAGCACAGACACTGTGGATGTGCTAATAAATCCTGAGAAGTTTGAAAATAATAACTGTGGACTACAATTTATGGGGGCTATAATTTGCAATAATGAAAAGTTATTAAGTGGTATGTACAGTCATATTATTGTGATGAAAAATCGCATACAGAGTGACTTATTTACCCTTAATGAATACAGGAACAAATATTATGGTATTTTAAAAGAGGTGTATCATGAAGTAGACAGGATTAAGAAACAGAAATTAAATAAACTTGAAAGAGACAGGAAAGAATACAATTAAGGGAGGGCATACTGGGTACCTAAACATAGTAGGGTGAACATAGAAGCCCACAATGCAGTTGGTTTTAGGAGACACCATTTTTTAACTAATAATCCTGATCCCAGGGACACTGAGCATACTACCACAGTAAATAATAGGGATGAATTATGTGATGTTTTTGACCCTTTAGAATTTCTCCTTTTGAGGAGGTCCAACAGAATCAAAAATCAAGTGATACATTCACCTCACAATCAAGGGACCTGGCCCAGTCACGAGGGTCAAGTTCAAATGAAAGGGAAGAAGGAAGAAATAGATTTGGGGGTCAAGGGCCATACTATGGTTTCTTCAGGTCACTCAGTCTTGAACAATGGAGTGATTTATTCTTATGATAACTTCAGTGTTTACAATTATAGTGATTTAGAGCTACATTTGACACATTTTTCTATTTTTCGTAAAGAATTCATCTTTGTACCTACTGGTAACGTAGCTATAAGTGAAAGTCTTCTAGATTAGAAGCTATTTGTATGGCAGGTGAATCTTGAACTATTATTTGGTGACCAACATAAGGGAAATTTTGTCACTGGTTTCCAGAAAAAAAGTATCTTCAACTTACCTCTCCATTCAGTGCAATCAAATTTTGAAACTTTAGTGGAGAATGTAATCAAAACATATGTCAAGACAAAGAAATGGTATAGATGTAACCTTACACATAATGAAAAATTAATTTTGAAAGATATTAATAACAATAAGGATTTCAAAATTATAAAACATTATAAAGGGGTGGTGTAGTAATCATGGAACACTGGAACTGCACAACCAAAATGCTTGATTTATTACATAGTCATCTAAAGTATAAACAGGTTTCTAGAAATGGACTTAATATGGCCTATCAAAAAATATATTTAATTTTGGAAGACAATTTTACACAAGGTATTATCGATATGGCTTTGTTTGAGGTTTTGAAGGTACCAAGGCTACTGATTCCTTCAATTTTTGGCATACCTAAGATCCACAAAAGTACAGTGGATCTGCCTTTAGACCCACTGTAGCAGCAGCTGACTTTAAATCCTAGCCCCCTTGCTTTGTTTGCTGATAGAAAACTTAAACCTTTTTTAAGGTTATACAACCATATTTTGTTTGACTCTTGGGATTTCTTAGCTAAGGTGGGTAAAGTTGGATTTCATCCTCATTATTTGATAGTCACAGTAGGCATTAAAATTTTGTTTTCATCATCTCACATTCAGTGGGCTTACAATGGTTTGAGTCAATGTTGTTAGAATTTGATTTTTTGAACAACAAGGATGATAGATTAGTGATGAAGAACACTGAATTGGTACTAACTAACAATTTTATGTTCTTTGAAGGCTAATACTATAAACAAATTAATGGGGTTGCAATGGGAGCAGCCTGTGTCCCTGTGTTGGCCAATATAGTAATTTTGTACTGGGAATGTGGTTTTGTTTTCCAGTCACCATATTCAAAGAATATAGTTCTATACCTGCATTTTCTTGGTGATATATTTATTTTATGGGGATGGTCAAGTACAGCAAATAGATGGATTTGTTTCTTTTATTAACAAAACAACTAGTTTTTTTGGAATGTACCCACAGTGTTGGGACATAGGAAATCTTTTACTTGGACATTAAACTTATTAAAGACTTGAACAACTGTAGGTTTATTTTGAGTCTGTTCAGAGAAGAACACTTCTCCAGTTCTTATTTACACTTTAGTAGAACCACCCTTACCATCAAAAAAGGAATATTATGAAAGGCCAAATGGTCTGGGCAGCCTGTATGACTTCCCTTTATGATGATCTTGTGGATAAATTGGGGTATATTGAAGGGCTTTTTGTGGAGCGGGGTTACCCTAGAACCATGGTTCACAACTTGAAGGGAAAAGTGTTAAAGGGATGAGGAGCCAACTTTGACCCTTTGTTACAGTCTAACAGAGAGGTTTGATGGAAGTCACAGTGGATTTGGGTGACAGCAACAGTGTGATGATTAAAAACTGGTCTCACTATGATAGGTCCTTTGTTATGAAATACAACCAGGACACGTTGGGGATACAGAAGATTATATCCAAATATTGGAATATGCTCGACATATTAACTGTGTTTTCTAAACACTACTATACACGTATAAGAGAGGATTCAACCTCAAGAATATATTTGAACTTGGGGACAAGGGGAACCACAGCACTGGTGTTCAGCCCTAAAAAACAACATACAAGTGTGGCATGTGTCATCAGTGTACATGCATGGCACACTGTGTTGAGTTGATCCTCCCCATTGTAGGTATTACCTTAAAGGCTAGGAAACACTTTCATTGTTCCACAAATGAGGTGGTTTACTTAGCCTATTGCCAACAGTGTTTGTCCTACTATGTAAGGAAAACTAAAAGAGCCTTTAAAACAAGGGTATATGAATACTATTATGAATTTAACAAGAAGGTTGAAACCGATGCCTTAT
Source organism: Protopterus annectens (assembly GCF_019279795.1). Classification (NCBI taxonomy): domain Eukaryota; kingdom Metazoa; phylum Chordata; order Ceratodontiformes; family Protopteridae; genus Protopterus; species Protopterus annectens. The sequence continues at coordinate 257,468,262 of NC_056737.1, forward strand.
TTAAGCATTTATAGAATTGTAAAGAAGGTAGTTTTGTGTTTTGGGTCCTCAAAGAGGTGATTCCCACTGAACGAGGGGGACAACGGAAGACCTAACCAGAATATCGTGAGCTGCTTTGCCAGCTAATTTGAAAGTGTTTGAGGCAGAAGTATGTTGTCCAGGACCCATTTGAGGTTGGGATTGCTGTAAAAAGGCTCAGTTTTGGCTTTGCTATTGGTTAATTTGTGTTAAAACTGTTTAACTTTACTTGTATTTTAGCCAGAGATCTGGAGTGAATCTAAACTAAATCCAAGGCATCCACTGTATTCAACAAAAAAGTATATATTAAGCTTGTATTGCACTTTTTGAACTGTATTTTGCTTAACTGCTGCTTCATTTTTGCTGTTTTTACTGCTGTGATTTTTTTCCTGCACTTTGAATTTCCTTGTACTTCTGTATTTCATAGTATAGGCTAGATGCAGATTTGCTGTATCTAGGCTGTTTGGTATTACTTGATCACTAAAACCAGCCATCCTACATTAAGAAGGCCCTCCTGCACCCTTGTGGCAGAAGTGTGTAGCCCAGGACCCATCTGAATTGGGGATTGCTGCAAAAAGGCTCAGTTTTTGGGCCTTCCTATTGGTTAATTTGTGTTAAAACTGTTTAAATTCACTTGTATTTTAGCTGGAGATCTGGAGTGAATTTGAACTAAATCCAAGGCATTCACTGTGTTCAAACTGTTTAACTTTGCTTGTGTTTAAGCCCCATGTTTGTGCATAGCTGTGCACCATGCTGCATGGTTTAGCGCTGCCGTGTATAGATGCAAATGCTTAGAAACACAATTTTCCCTTGATATCTGCTAGAGAACCCTCCTTACCAACACTGCCTCTCTGTGTGCAATGCAAGTGCACATTGCTACCTAGCGAGCAACTCAGTTGCACATTCTGAGGCATTGACACAGTCTTCGACCCTTAGCCCTGCACAGAATAGCCAACTTAGTCTCACAAGCAAACCCTGGTCCATCTAGTTCATCCTCACTACTCACTGCAGCATATACTTACCATAATGGATGGACAGTTTCTCACCATTTCTCCAGCCAGCCTCATTGACATGGGCATTCTGAGGCAATGTAGTAATTAGAATCAGTCCTCTCACATAACAATATACAAAACATACAATAGTTTGTCAGCACATGCACAACTCCCTTCTCACACAAGATAAGGTCAAGACACATAAACCCACATATGTAGAGGTAGCAAAAGACCAGAGACCTCCAAGAACAAACAACATACACATACTGGTACATGAACAGAATCCAACACTACACATAACAACACACATATCAATGTTTCAACAATTAATCCCCTAAGGTAAAACACCTCAAAACCTAATGTTCTTGTCATAGGTGACTCGATAGTGAGACATGCAGATGTCCTCCTCACCAGGTTGAACAAGTCACTCAGCAACAAGTAGCATTATCACTCTGTCATAGTACATGTTGGTGTGAATGACTTGAGATATACCTCTCTGGACTATATGAAGAGAGACATGACCAAAACTCTCAGATTATGCGTCCCCAGGCAGGTATATCCCAAGCCCTAAGCAGCATTCTACCTTCCCCTAGGATGATGCCACAATACAGACAAAAAATGATAGATTTCAATAACTGGCTTAGCATCTTGGGAGATCAAGCTTTCAGATACTGGCAAAGACACTTGCCTCACCATATTTCCTTTTTTAGGCAAAACTTACGATGTAAAGAAATCCACTAAAGATGAACTCAAAGTCATGCTGCTTAATTCTAGGAGCACTCCTCACCTTGAAAGATGCTGCTGTTTGTGCAGTCACTAAGACTTGGTTTAAGGCCACTAAGAGCACCCTGGCCATATAAGGTTACAATGCCTTTCACACATTCAGACCCCAAAATGAGCATGAAAGAGTCAGAGGTGGAGGTGTATCCTTCTTCATTAAATCCAAATACACCACGAGTCTGGTGAAACAATATGACTCTTGAGCTACTCCAGGTCCAATTAACTATAGGTAAAATACCCTTCCGCATCATTGCTAGCTACAGGTTCATTACAATGAACCAGGAGAAGCACACTGCCTACCTGGACTTGCTAGAGTCATTCAGTATACAGAAAAACACCTTGGTCATGGGAGATTTCAATTATCTTTCCATCGATTGGGTAACTTACATGAGCACAAACACGATTGCTACAAGATTCCTGGACTTTGTTAATTCAAATGCCTTGTTGCTCTGGAACAGTTGGTCCACACCCCCACAAGGGGCTCAAATGTTCTAAACCTAGTACTCACCAACATGGGAAATCACTGAACTACCCCTGTGTGATGCCCTCCCTACTAAGGTAAGATGCTAAATCTGTCTCATTTGAAGATTAAGATCAAAGCTGACACCTCACAGGAGTAAAAAAAATGAAAGCAAACTATTGCCTACTAAGTGATGGTATAAAACATTTCAAAGCAACTGCCAGCATAACCAACAATGACTCCTATGCAGAAGAATACACAAATGCCTTATACAGGCACTTAAACAAATGCATTGATGCAGCTGTACCTCACAGAAACAAAACCAGGTCTTACTGAAAAAACAAGCCACCCTGGTGGACTGTAAGTATAAATAAGCTATACAAGAAAAGAAAGAAACTGATATCTAAGAACAGGAGGGAACTTACTCAACAGAGGAAGAATACCCTCTGCAGCTTGAACAAGGAAATCAGTTATCTTGTTAAGTCCTCTAAAGCTAGCTATGAGTCTAAATTAGTCTCTCTAGCTAAAGACAATCATAAGGCATTCTTTAGCTACATCCAGAACCTAAATGGGAATACCCAGCTGTGTGCCAAACTTTTAGTGGACAGTACCACTCACATTGAAACTGGGGAAATTGCCAACCTGCCAGCCGACAGACTTGTCAATAACCTTACCCCCATATCCCCACCAGACATACCCCAAAGAATTCCTGACACCAGTCCTCTACTGAGTGTTTCTAAAAAATGGGTCATACAAGCACTCTCCAAGGCCAAAAACATGGCCTTTTTGGGACCAGATAAGATCTCAGGTTGCTTACTAAACAATCTAAAGCAAGACCTAGCAGAACTACTCAGCTCTGTCTTTAACCATAGCCTGAGAACTGGCTTTGTCCCAGCAGAGTGGAGAATAACAACAGTAATCCCCTTGCACAAAGGGGGTCCATCAACTGACCCTGGGAACTATCGACCCATAAGCCTAAACAACCTTATCTGCAATAGGCAACCTTCAAACCCTTAACCTAACCTAGTTTGGTTTCATCAAGGGTATATCTTGCTTATTAAACCTAGTGGACTTCTTTGAGAATGTCACCAAAACCCTGGCTGAGGGCAAAACAGTACATGCTGCCTATCTTGATTTAGTCAAGGCCTTTGACACAATCTGCTATTCATGCATCATAGAGAAACTCTCCCAGCTGGGGATTAACCCGTACATTACTAGATGGGTAGCAAACTGGCTCACCAACAGAATGCACACTGTCAAAGTTGGGGAGTCCACCTCCACCAATAGACCAGTTACCAGGGAGTACCACAAGGATGTGTACTGGGCCCTCTGCTGTTTGGAATCTATTTCTATGAAGTCCATGTAAAGGTAGATGGCCTGTGGCTTACCAAGTTTGCAGATGACTGTAAACTGACCCCATCACAGAATCCCCCAACGACGTTAACATATTACAAAAAGGCCATGAAAGGTGCACTGAAAGCAACCCAATAAAGCCACGGATGAAGGCAGCCAGTATATGTAACATTTTATTAAAGAAAAATTCACATTAAAACACTCCATCTCCATTAACACTGTTTGAAAATCCGTTTTCATTTCAAGAGCTCTTGAGCACAGAATTACTTAGATTTTTTTGTGATTATCACTCATCTGATAAACCTTACAGTCAGCAGTTTCTTGATTTCATGAACAGTGTGATTCACCATGAAGCTAGTGATTTGATTGTATATAAAAGGGCTGTCTTTCACTCTAACCCACATCTGATGAAGTGATGAAACGAAAACGGATTTTCAAACAGCGTTAATGGAGATGGAGTGTTTTTAGTGTGAATTTTTCTTTAATAAAACGTTACATTTACTGGTTGCCTTCGTCCGTGGCTTTATTGGGTCACTTTCAGTGCACCTTTCATGGTTTTATTGGATTCGTTTTGTGTACTTTTGCCTGCACTTGGATATTACAAAAAGGGCTGACATAGACAAATGATTGGTGCCAAATGCACAGACTAAAACTTAATGCAAAAAATGCCTCATCATCCCCTTTCGCAAAGAAGTAGCCCCTGCTAATTATGATATAGATAGCACCCCTCTAAGCTCAAACTCAGTGGGGTGAAACTTGAGAACACAGGTTGATAGCAATCTAAACTTCGATCACCATGTATTTGTAGTGGTAAGAAAAGCATTTTGCATTGTGTATCTCATAAATAAGGACAATGCTTCCAAGACCCTGGAGGTTATAGCTCCACTGTACTCAACCCTTATCAGACCACTAATTGAGTCCAATGCTCCCTTCTAATATGTACCTCACCAGAGAACTACAGCAACTAGAGAGACCATAGAGGTTTCTAACCAAAAGACTCCAGGGCCACCAATCATGACATACATGGAAAGACTGAAAGCTCTGTCACTGTACTCTGTATCATACAGGCTGCTGAGAGATGACCTGTGCATGGCCTACAGAGCCATCTTGGACCCTGCCCTAATGGAAATGCTGCACATTCACAAATCAAATGGGACAAGAATAATTCACTCCAAGGATCTTAACCTAGCCTGTGACATAAACAGAAAATACTGGAAAGACAGATATATCACCCAGAGATTGTCACTCCTCTGGAATAAGCTCCCACTCCATGTGAAGCAGAACTCCTCAATGACCCTATTCAAATGCAATCTTGACAACTGGATGAGTGACTGTAAATACACCCCAGGGGTGGCACCTATGTCCCTCTTGGACAGGGGCAATCAGTGCTGATTGCAAAATCACTCTGCTAACAATAACCATGTAACTATGGTCAATAAGGGTACTTGGGTTCTTACACGGCTAGGCTTGTAAAGGCCCTACGGCCATTAGCCCAGTAATCTCCTATGAACCTATAATGCCTGTGCCTCCCCTGGATTGAATGATCCGTTGTCTATTATTCTGGCACTAATGTTAAGAGTGGCTAAGTTGTAACTTTACTTTCTATTTTTCATAATCAAATTATTTGTCTATCTTTTACCACCCCAGTTTAATACAATATTTTAAGCAACATATAATTTTTAATGACTGTGCTTTTTTAACAAATGTGTAGTTTTATAGTAAAATGAACTGTTATGTGTTAGAAATTGTTGTCACTTTAAGGACTTGAATTACTTATTAATAATCATTATTTTTGAACCAATGGGTGAAAATGGCTGGTTATTTAAAATGTATTTTGTCTTGTGTGATTATTCTGAGGAAGTCTGCATTGTGAGAGGAAAGCTCTAAATAAATTGCAGCTATTTTTGGTTATTTGGAGTTCTTACTACTTACTCTTACCCTTACTCTTAATTTGCTGGTGTGTGTGAGTTGCCATTGCCGAGGTACCTTTTGGTTATTAGCGTAGTATTCATCTATGAACTTATGAAACAATTGTGTAGGAGAGGATTTATTTTTAACCTAGAGATATGCAGTGAAAGGGAAATAGTAGAAGGTATATAATGATTAGGAATAGGTTTAGACCTAAAGAAAGTTGAGTGTAGTAGATAGGAACTAATGAAGGAAAGTGTGAGTGTGACAGCTTAGCAAAAGATAAGGTAATAAGTGCATGATATAAGTGACTATTGGAAAGTCAGTTTGTAGAGTAACAGGGGAGATAGAATTAATGATTGCAATTATTGGAGAAAAAGGGTGCAGAGGAGTAGCATGAGCCGTAGATGAAAAATAAGTTAAGGTAAACTGGGGACCAAGTACAGGAGTAGAGACAGGAATTAAAAAAAATCTTTTAATTTATCTTTTAAGAGATTTAGGGATGATAGTTGTCTTATTGTAGGAAGGTTGAGTATAGGGAACCACTAAAGCTACCATGTGATTTTTTTTTTATATCATGAAGGTTTGAGTCAGCAGATCAGAGAGGCCTTGAGGAGATATGTCATTGTAGTACAACACTGAATGAGGGGCATGTGTCTAGGAAAAAAGAGAATACTGTCTGCAAGCTTTAAATGTGAAACACTGAGGTAGTTTGAGAATGCAAGCTAATGTAGTTTTTTTTTTTGAAGGTTAGACAGTGATGTGTTGGTTTTAATGATTTACTAACAAATTTAGCAATTTTGATATAACATTGTGCCATTTTTTGTATTAATGAAGTGTTAATGTTAGTGAGGATAGGAGAAGCATAAAGGGGACTTGAGAGAAGGTAAAATGTAGCAGTGGTTTTAAGGGATAGTGCTGCGAGAAAGGTAGATGCTTTGTAGAAGAGTCTTAATTTACAGAGAATTTTGTTCACTACTGTTTGAATATGGACATTAAACTTAAGCTTATTGTCTTAGGTGACACCTAGAAGTTTGATATGGACATGCTTTCTACTTGAATATTTTGGGATGACAAGACTATAAAGTTAGCATGCTTTTTAGAATACGACTTTAGAATTAAGAGTATTACTTTTGTTTTACTGGTATTTAGAACTAATTCAGAGTGGGCCAGCTATATCTCAGTTGATGTGAATGATTCTTGGGTGATAGTTTTTGGTGAAGAGAGAGAGAAAGGATGAAAGAATATGACAAGAGTAAATTAGAGTAGCATCATCAGTACATTAAATAAAGGTAGAATGAGATGAAGCAGAATGCAGGATTATTACTTAAGGTCCAAGGATAGATCCTTGTGGAACTGCAGTAGAAACTGGCGAATCAGTAGAGAAGACTAATTACCATTTAACTGCCTGTGTGTAGATGGAGAGGTAGCTAGTAAATAGTTAAGAGTGGGAGACAAGAAGCTAGGAGAGGGAAGGGTGTTATCTGAAGTGGGTTAGGATGGGAGACGGTATTAAAAGGTTTTGAAACATCTAGGAAGTGGCCAAAAATGAGTTTGTTGTCATTTTCTTTCTTTCTTTTGTTCTTGATAGATTGTATTAAGGATGGGAATTAAAGCAGTAGTAGCTGTGCAATGGTTAGGACAAAATCCATGTTGTGTAAGAGAATATTATTGGACCTGATATACTGAAGAATCTGATTATAGATACATCTTTGAAGGATTTTTGATAGAGGTGAGAGAATAGTTATGGGGTAGAAGTTTGACATTTCAATAGAGGTCCCTCCTTTATGCATGGAAAAATTAAATGATTATTTCCATAACGTAAGAACAAATCCTTCAGGTATGGAATGATTGTTGAGTAGAGAAATAGGATAGGAGAGAGATTTCACAGCACATTTTATATATCTGACTGGGAGATTGTCAGCAACCAATGCGGTGGGTTTAAGTTTAGTAAATAGTTTTTGGATAGCTGGGGTTGGTATTGGTTGTAGAGGGAAGAATAGACTGTTTGTTGAGGCGGAAGATATGGCAGAGGCAGGATGTGTTGACTGCAGGTTTGTGAATGTTGCAACACAGTTTCTAGGTAATGGTAAAATTGCCTCTAAGGCTAGATTCACAACTACCTCAGATACGTTTCCCAAGAGCTCCATCATGTCTCTCTTTATATAGTCTGGGGAGGTATGTCTGAAGTCATTTACACCCTCTTGTACTATGACAATTTCATTGACGTACTTGTGGTGCATGGAATTGAGTACATGCATGATATAGCAAATCCTGGCACCCTGTAAGCAACTGACTATAACCTTCTTTTTGCACAGCCTGATGAGTGGAGCATCTGTGTCTGTCTGCCAATGGAGTCTTGTAGAATACTGGACTGTGTGCAGGTTTGCCATATGGACTTTTAAACTGAATCAGTGTGACTCTGATATATGTCTCATGGTGGGTGCTGCTTATATTGCATTTAGGAGGTCTTTGTGATTTAGGTAGATTACTTTTAAGAGCCTCAGCATATGTAGGTCAATTGCGTTTAGTCCGAGCTATGTATGATTGGTGTTCTGTGGTACTGACAGACCACTTATTTATTTATTTTTTTGTAGAGACTTAGAGTGAGAATGTTGTCTCTAATAACAGTATGTAACTACACCTGTCATACATTGCATCTTTTTTAAGTAGTAGGCAGTTATCAGTAAACATGAGACAACTGTGACTTTGACTCAGGTACCCATTTCACAAGATAGCTATAGAGACAGATGCAAAGTACAAATCCATGGTTCCAGGTGCATCTAGCATCCCATAGCAAACAAGCTCCAGGGTGTGCAAATGTGGACAATTTATAGCAACACAGAAAAGTTGGAAAAAGCTAATATTCAAATGAGTACACTGGCCAGAATAAAAATGACACACTTCAAGGTTCTACAGGAATCAGAGGTCTAGAAATGGGTAGATTCTTTCTCTATCCCCCCTAAAATTAAATCATAGCAAATGTCAGATAGATTACTAATAATCTCATACAGAATTGTATTAGTGTTCGTGAAGAGGAGGAGGAGTGAAATTTAAGGGAAGGCAGAAAATGAGCAATTTATGTAATGCTGGAGTGAACAAAACCTGTTTAAATGTATACTGAATGAGAATAAATTGTAGTATGGATTGTTTTTTCTGTTATTGTATATGTACCCATGTTAATTTTTATTGTCATGTTTAATAAATATGTTTTAAAAAGGCAGAAATATTGCAATAAATTTGGAAAGGACAGAAAATGTATTAATCCCAGGCCTTGTAGGGATGGTATTTTAGACAAATCTGGTTGAAAATTGTCATAATCAGTAACTTTGTAGCCAAGTGTGTAACAGCTGGTAGCAAATTTAGCATGATCCAGAAATGAAAGATCTTTACTTGTCTCTGTCGCTGTATGTATTGAAGCTATCACAAATCAGATGCAATTCAAAGGAACACAACAAAAACAGCTCTGGATGATGGGAAGATTCTTAGCTTAGTAACTGACTGACCTTTAACTGCCTTAAAGCAAACACAAGTTCTGGACTAGTCTGATAGCCACTGACTACCTAAACACCAACAACTAGACCACTTAAATGAAAAAGAAATGTGCAATTATTTCCTTAACAGACCTTAACTAAAACAGATCCAGTCTGTTAAATGATCTTAAAAACAAATCAAGAAATGAAAAATCTTCATTTGCCATTATGGCTGCATGCATTGGAACTATCTCAAATCAGTACTTAATGAAATGTTTTTAGAAGGAATTTATCTCACGTAGAGAGTCAGACAGTCTGACAGAGACACATATGCCAACTACTCCCTTCCATCTGAGCATCATTTCCGTGGACTCATAGTAGGAGATGATGGTCCCTTATTGCTAGTTAAAAATGCTTCTACCTCTCACAGTCATGTAGATAACTTAGCCCAGCTGGATAAGCATAAATCTTAAACTTGAAGAACATATTCACTTTTCATTGCCACAATCTACAATTCCTCTGCCTCATTTTTGTATGTATATATATATATATATATATATATATATATATATATATATATATATATATATATATATATATATATTTATTTATTTATTGACATTTGTTGACTGGGAAAGTCCACTGGGCCCAACGACCCATTTTCAGTGGAGGCCTGGGGAGAAAGGCTCCATACAGTTACAAAAATTTTATGTAACATCAGCTTAAGTTTGCAAGTCAATAAGGTTTTTACATAATACAAATTGAAGTAGATATACAAAGACAAAATATATATTATAGAGGTATATAATACAAGAAAATAAACCCAGTGTGTTAAATTTTTAGTAATTCTGTTTGTATATTCTCATAAGTAAGAATACTGATTATTTATATATATTATTTATTACTTAACAGAATTGGCATTTGGCTTTCCAAAACATATTTAGTTCTACTGGGTAATTGAACCTTGACTGTCTAGGCTGTCATTATACCAGAGTCTGTTAGCTGATCATTTCACTTATTTAGTTAAAGTTCAAACTCATCCAGGAAGAAAATGCTCCTTAGATTCCCTACTATTCTAAACACAAACATATGACGTAATTCACAATTACATGATATTCGGCCTATAGTTTTTGTCACCTCTGTCCCATAATCTTCAGTTTGTCATTTAAATACTATACCTCCCACTACTTCATATTTCTGTCTGTTCCTTTCCTCTAACAAAGAAATGACACGAATGAATAATGTAGCTTAAAAAGATGGCACAGATGTCTACAGCTCTAATGACATTGCCTTTGGACTTAACGTGCCCCATGTTACTCCACGTTCTCTATAAACTCTATTTACCTCCGCTTATTAAACAATGTTGCCTTAAGGGAAATGCATGTAATTGATTAAAAAATGAACTAAAGAACAATTTATAACTAAGAAATCTTGTGACCTTGCCTGGAAAAGGAAATCCTGTTCAGTCCAGTTATTAGATAGCACTAAATTAACCTAGGGATGAAACAAACAAGAAGTCAGAATCCATTTTCCAGGTCAATAACCAAAAAAACCCATTTCTTTGTAACCCAAAACTCTACTGGTGACAACAAATATCCGTCCTAGGCCAAAATAGCTCTCACTGAAGCAGTCTTCAAAATAATTACATTTTTTAGTTTTGATGTTTCTAATTCTCTAAACATTATTTCACCTCAAAACTTTAACTCCCCACCAGTTCTCTCTTACTTGTCCAAAAACTACCATTTTTGATAACCCACACTCATTCTATTCACTTTCATCACATAAGCAGCAACATAGTTTACATATTACTTTTAAAACTCTCAGATACTGTACTTCTCCCTAGATTTTTAAGATTGCTCCATATATCTTCCACCTCTCAATCCACAAATAATATTTCTCTGTCCATTTAATTTCAACCAAAACCATTTAACAACTAAGTAATAAACTTATCTATGTAAAGTGTAACTTATTATATTTTAAAAGTACTGCAACAGTAAATACCAGTCAACAGCTACCACAACTGAAAACTACGAGATACTAGCAAAAAATTAGACAACTCCAAATGAACCTTATCAATAACTGCACAGAAAAATAAGTAATATAAATAAAATAATTAATCTAAAGTACAAATAAAACTAAAGGAAAACATAACAACAATACTCAGTGGTGGTAGCATGTATTATGTTGTATTTACCAACTTATGACTACATTAGACCAGTTTTGGCTTTATCATCATAGTTTAACTCCAGCACCCATGGGTAAATACTGTATGACTGTACTGTACCACCACTAATTATTGCATTAATCTTTGGGGTTGTGGCCTAGCAACTGAATGATAATATTAGGCAGAATTACTTGTTATTTCAGCAAAGTAGGTCATTGTAAAGTACTTACTGCCATTACCTTAATTCACCTTCTGACACATAACACCATCTAAAATCATGAAAATGTAGTAGTTCACTTGCATTGACTTTACTGACCTCATCAGATTCTTTGACACAAGATCCCAATTTGGACTGCAACATCATTGAACTTACTATGGTTTCTACCACCACTATTCTAATTGCTTCTCAAGCTATATCATCAGTCAGTGAAACAGAACAGTCAGTGAAACAGAAAGCTAAGGCACATTTTATTGGATTATCATAAGCTTTGTAATACATCTACTCAAGTTTTCAGGGTAACATGATCCCTTCATCAGAAATGAGTAAGGTACTGATTTTGGTACAGCTTAAAGCAATTCAAGCACCTTTCAGTTTCTGTTTTTTTTTCGTATACCCAACGATCATATTGCCTGAACAGATGAAGACCATCTGCAAACCTAAAGGACTTCTTGCGTCCTATTTTATGGTAACCATTCTTCTAATAATTGCAGGGATGTACTTCTTCCTACCTCTGTGTGTACAGGTGTTGTTATGATACCATCCTGTACTACAAAGTTAAGACAATTGCAGCGTGCACAAAACTATAAGTGATGATCTATCAGTAACCCACTTAAGAGAGAACATCGCTGCACATCTTTGGGTGAAACAAGATGGCTTTCCATTGTCCAGAAATACATGCTTCTGATTTGGTGCTATTTCTAGTTGATGCAGCTGTAAGTAAACCAAAGCTAAAAGGAAATTACAGAGTTCTGCTATGTTCATCAGTTTCCTGTCATATAGTTGAAACTCCACTTCTTTCACAAAAAGCATTTCTGCATGTTCACACTCTGTGTGCACCCATAATACAGACTTGCATCTGTTCATGAGAAAAGGAGCATTTTCTACTAATCTGTTTTACTTGAATCCAAATGTACCTGTTAGAGAAGTTTACCTCATATGAACTGATATACATCTAACTCCCTTTAGTATGGAATGTTGTTTGGTTTCATCTGGTTTTGTTGTGAACTAGTGAACATCAATTTATCATTTTGTAATATGTGTCATTTAGTATTTTTATACATACATGTGCACTTTCTGTTGATTGCAGTACTACGTCTGTTCTATATATTCACTGTATTTGGTTCATCTGTTATGTTCTTTTCCACTTTGAAAACATTTTTTTACTGATCCATATAGCTCTCAAATTCTAATACCAGAAATCAGGAACAAAAGCTATAAATCAGGGGCACTTTTAAAAATACTGATAGTACTGAATTTAAATGTTGATACAGGAGTTGCATTAAAATGTATTTTTCAGAAGTTTAAGAAATCAGTAACTGGCAAAATGAAATATAATAAAATCCCCCATGTTTTAAGTAATTATATACCTTCAAAGTGTAAATATACTTTTCAGTAGTCCACTGTGGCTCCTAAATGGACATCAACATATGTTTGTTAAATCCTTATCACTGCATTAGCTTCTTATGATTGCTTCCTTTGTCTTTTGTTTTAGTCCTATAAATGTGCTCAAATATGCCTATCCCCTACTGCTTCTGTATTTTCAAACAAGCACGTTTTTATCATTCCATTCTCCTAACGATGCCACTAATAAAGATACCAGAGATGATAACATTTAGCATTGACCCACAATGGTATCTCAATGAGCATAAGCCTTCTTTACAGCAGGTGTCATTAACCATTAAGAGTCCTGCTGCATGGTAATCTTCTTCCTCATTTAATTTTTATTTTTGGACTTATAACTGGCTTAAACATCTGTATCCCCATATTATGTGGAAAGCTATACAATGCCTAAGTAAAATTTATATCCATCTATTTATATCTAGCTATCTATATATATGTTATGCATATATAGATATATACGGTGTCCACGCATTTGGTCGGCCGGTTGATGGCCGTCCGGAAAATGGTCGAACGCATGTCTGCGAGTTCTCATAAATGCGAACAGAAAGTAAGTGAAACACCCCCTTTGTGACCCATGGTAGCGCATATTTAGGTGGTAGAGCAGTCGGAATTGTCAAATTCAGAGTTTTTTATGACATTCCAACCATTCGACACCTGGAAATATGACATTCTAGTTCGGAAAAACCAACGGTCGGCATTTGGTCACGTGACCAATTGCATGTATTCCGATAGACAGATATACACACACACACACACACACACACACACACACACACACACACACGCGCGTGTGTGTGTGTGTGTGTGTGTGTGTAACGAGAGAGATTCACATTTACTAGTTTACATGAATTCATAGAATTAACTGTTTTGTGAAAGCATGCTTTGCTTCCTTGAATCTATGATGTATAGCAAAACCTATCCTTCATAATAACCATGTTGTACTGTAAAACCATGTTCTACCTCCTCATAAAGTCCCTTTCTCAAGAGCCTGCAGCTTTCCTTCCATAAATTTCTGTATTTTCTGAAAAACTGCTATACATTCAGGAGATGGGCCCCACTATCCCCTCAGTACTTTGGGACTGTGCTTTCTGAGCCCTTCTGTTTTGGCCTTTCTCCAGCTCTGGTCCAGCAGAAAGTTTCATTTTTCACTAGCTGCATTTTGTCCCAGATGTTAGCCACTGCAGAAGGCTTTAGAAGTTAGATATAATGATGTAAATTCACCATATCATTTGGTCCGTGAGTAAGCCTTCTGCATTGAGTCTTTATTACCCACCTATCATCTTCCATTGTCTGGCCTGCCTTTTCATTCTGCTGCTGTAGACAATTTTTTTTACAGATTCTGAAAGTATATATTATATACTATTCAGGTGTGTTGTTTGTGTTTTGTTTCCTGTCTTATGGGTTATGCTCACTCAACGGATGTGTGTTTACTTGAAGGGTGCGCATGTTGAGGTGAGATCTCCTACACTAATGTATGATATTGCTGTGTACTTCACCACTTCACCATGAAGTGTAGGCACCCCAAACATGGGAATGAGAGAGAAACATGTTTTCAAACTGGAAAAATCAGAAGAAATCCAACCAGCTAACCACTCCAGAAGGCTGTCATTTTTGGATAGCTAATCCAAATTATATGAATTAGAGATGCTGGCAAACCATACAAAAACTTCTAATTTTTTAAAACTTTGTAGCTTGTAACTTTTGATCTGATTAACGCCAAGTCCTTGACTAAAGTTTCTGGTGTGAAGTCTGGGATAAGTGTACACTTTGTCTGTGTACAGCTAAATTGTCTAAGGTATTTTTCCACTAAATGGGTAAGACTAAACAGGCAGAATTTTCTGTTGTCACGAGTGACTAAGCCTGGCTTTATCATTGAATTTACCCAGCCCCTGAAAATGCTGCTGGTTGTTGTATAAATCAAACCTTTTTCTATAAGATGTGATTTGTTCACAGACCATTAAATTAACCATAAACACGTACTGCTACTTTAATTAATTATATACTGATTAATAAAATGTGTCTGATTATGTACATGTGTCATATATCCCAGACAGGGTATCTATGTATATATTTATTTATTTCAAAAAATTACACTGTTACAAAGCTTTCTTCTTAGTACATTACAGCAGGTATGGAACCGGAAAAACAAAGATAAGACATATATGGTTGTAAGTAATACAAAATAAGTAAAACCTCACAAAGGTGAAATAACATCAGCTAAGACTTTGGTATTAGGAAGGAAATTAGCAGACTAAGAGAGCTTGAGAAGAAGTTGTTGCTGATGCTTGAAGGAGGCATCAGAGCACTATGTTGTGTACAAAGGGGTAGGAGAGAGATGGGAGCCAAAAATGGGCTTCAGAAGAGAGGTGATTATGTAAGGATGGGTACGTTGCAGAGGAGCAAAGCCCAGGCATGAAGCTGGACAGGGGAGGTATGAGGGTAAGAGATGAGTGGAGGCTTGGAGCAGATGACAGAGGGGGATGGAGGCTTGGAGCAGATGACAGAGGGGGATGGGCTTGGCCAAGCCTTTCGTGGCAGGTGCAGAACGTGGTACTGACAGTATGAGGGTCAGGGGACAGGAGTGTATATGGAGATTTATTTAATTAACCTTTGAAACCAACAGTTGTCTGTTGTGGCAAACAGTGGCATTTTTCAGGGGTATCTAGAGTAGTCTTGGCACAGCCAAATTACAAAACAGTATCAGAAAGCCACAGCTGGAAAGAGCCTGAGACAATAAAAACACCTCTGTGTAGGAATACAGCATAAGCCTAGGCCAAAGAAGATCAAACACTATACCAAAAAATACAGTTGTAATATTAATGGCTGAAGTTTAGTACGCAGACTTGAGGCAGTTAGAAGGGGCCAATAACCTGCATTCTTAAAGTGATCCCTATTTCAAGTCTGTTGAACATTATAAAGTCTGGTGCCAAATTAAGAAGAAAATATGCATCTCAGGAGATAGACTTTATAGAGTGGTGACTTGAGGATCCCAGAAAATTAGGTATCTCAAGCTACAGAGTTATAGAGAACAGGAGGGAAGGTGGAGTAAAGGATTCAGTGAGCCAGGAATACAGTATATTACTACAGCCTGCCAAAAGGATCACCAGCCACACAAGTTAAGTATAGAAAACTAATAGTAATGGGTTGTGATGCAAGCATTGAAGTGGCAATTATTTTCTAAAAAAAAAATCTAAGTGGTAGAAAGTGAAATCTGTGGCAATGGTGATAAGTAAATAAATAATAAAGTTGATGGAAAAGTGGAGTCCTTTTTCAATTTGGAGTTATGGGACAGATATGGTATGAGCTGAACAGTACACATATCTTACAGTAAAGGTGAATTAAAATGTCACAGGTCTGAGGCTTAAGGTGAGGTTCGGGCCATGGATGAACACTAGTTATTTAAATGTAGAAACATCATCAACTTGGTTTTCATTCAGGGTAGAAATAGTCATTGGACTTGTAAGATAAAAAATATTGGAGGGAAACATGTACCTAATAGACTGAGAAGCAGGTGGGACTGAAGCATTTTTCTCATCCAAGAAAATGAGATCATGCTGGTAGACTGATAAACTAAATTTGAAAAAAGTTAGACTGTCATTTTTGCACTATATCGGTGGCAGGGCCACGATTGTCTCAGTAAAGCAATTAGGAAAGGTATTAATGGAAAATGAGGAGAGGCCAAAAGCCAAGTATTATTGACCCCAATCTGAGAAATAATAGAGAGTTGTGAGATGATGGTCTGGTTACCCAGTCTGTCTTAAGAAGGACCGATTAAGTCAACAAATCAAGTGCCATAGTTAACTCCATGAAAATAGGTTCTACAAATCAGGCACCACCGATAAATTATCAGATATTGGTAGCAAGTATTTTAGTAAAATAGATGAAATTGTTATAACTAGATCTGAAGATACTTTGTTTGGAAGACTAACAGTTAAATAACTTGAGGAACCTGACAGTCTGGTTGATGTGTTCCATTTGTTTTGAAGAGGTGAGACCGCCCAGAGATAGGGTAATAACTGAACAAGCTACAAGAGAAGCTGACCTTCTGGGTTGGAAATTCACTTCAGTGACTTCCCAGGAAAGAGATCCATGGGCAAAGGAACAATTAAAGGGACAGCAGACACCAGAGGCAAAGACTGAGATCTCCAATTGTACTTTTGGGTAGAGCACATTTGAGCCTGAAATGTTGGTAAGCTTTCTGATGAAAGGAGAGTCTCTTCACCAAAGAGCAAATGGTTATCTTTTAGGAACTGGCAGAAAAGTGATGGTCATGAAGTGGTTGGGATTTGAGGTCAGAGATGCATTGAGCAGTGTGGGGTAAGAAAAGAGAGAAAGATAAAATGATTAGGATAGCTGGAGCAGTGGACAGAGCAAGGTGGGGGATTGGGTGTCTGGACAGAACAGCAAACTTCTGAATGAAAATGTCCACCATGACAATAATTCCAGAAGAGTATCAACCCTCTACCCATTTAAGTAAGTGGGTAGCAGGGCCATAGTTGTCTCAATAACTAGCTAATAATACTTTAGCAGGTTTTGAGCGGAGTGTGGGAAGAAGCTTGGAAGTACTCATTTTGATTGAAGCAATGTTACTTCTGCATACATGCATATAGATTCTGTATTCTTTCTACCTTTTGTAGTTAACTACATTTTTTGGCTAAATTGGATAAAACACAGTCTTTCAGGACAGTCTCTAATTCCTTGGAGATCCAAGGTATGGCTTTCTGCTCTGTACTTGTACATGAGGGAAGAGCTGGTTAAATTCAAAGAGGATGATTAGTAGAAAGAATGTGGTAATCTAGGTCCAGCACATGTGAGAGTTTTGGATCTGGCTGTAGTCAGTTTAAGCAAAGATTTCAGGATTGTAAGCAGACTCCATTAAATACTGACTGCATTCTGGTGAGATTGCTCTTTGGTGGACAGGGGGAAACTAAGAGGAAGTTATGCTTTTCCAGGTTCAGTTGGGTATAATCCTTTATAGAATACATGCCATCTTAGAAGAACACTCAGTGCTGGTGTTCCCACTCTATAGCTTTGCCATCTGTATTAGGTAGAACAGCACACTGCCAATAATATCATTTTTTTTTTTGCATATTAATGTTTGTGACTTTTTGTTTTGTTATATTGTCAGTATAGTTATGGGCACTATGAGATCTGTAGCTAAGCAGTCATTTTGCCTGCATACTCAGAAGTCTAAGGGTGACTAAAAGGGGAAGCGCATGTAGGTGTGAAGGACACTTTGAGAACAGAAGTTGGAGGATCAGTTCACTGCTATAAGGTTTCCATTGCTAATTATGATGCTGGGGATTAGAGTTTGATTAGCAGGTCCTGGATAGACTTCCAGGATGCTAACTTTCCTCACTTTCTATTTGAGGAAGGATGGGTAGTTGCTGCAAGAGCGTACTCCACACAGACACCTGATGAAAAGGAGCTTGTGGGACACTAGCCAACAGTGGAAGCAGAAATGCTATGTCATATATGCACTAATTGCTAAACTCACAAGTGAAAACGAGAATTCTGTGCTGACTACACACTAGCTTAAGTTGCTACAGAGATGTTATATCAATTCCACCCAGGAAGCAGTAATAAAGTTCCATCATCACAGTGGACTACAGATAATATTCTTTCAGTTTCAGTATCTGTATTGAAACACTGCAAAGAATCTGATACATAGGGTGTAGGGATGACAGATGGAATGCAAGATCATAGATGTAGGGCATAAAGTTAAAATCCCATGAGTACAGGATATAAAGTTTAATTGGGAGGAGGGAATGAAGAGGAATTAGCTATAAAACCTGATGTTAGGGAATTTATGCATTTGTGATGGTGGGGTACACATTCCAGGCTAAATATCTTGGAATCACCCTACAGTAGGGCACCACATTTAGCTAAATAAAATAGATGTAGTAGGAGAAGCAGGTGGTTATAAATTATGGCAGTTTGGGATTGTGAAGCAATGTTTCATACAATAGACCTGCTAATCAAACCTTAAACTCCCGTACTCTGGAGGGGTTATCCATTTTTATAAGCAAAGAATAAATAGGATTACTGAAGAGCATGCATAAAGAATACAGAGGTCAAATCAGTAACCTACTTAATGACATGTTTTCAGTATATATGGAGAGGGCAGCAGCCTGATGTGACATAGGACAGCATGTTGGAATGCAGTCTGCCAATGAGAGAGAATGATTGTTGCCAGAGAAATCATGCTTACTGTTCAGTTGCATTCTGCATTTGGGACGGACAGTACCACTTCAAGTATGAAGCCATCCAGGGTACAGACTGAAAATGGGTGACAGCACACCATTTCTGGCTGGTCATTCTTATATTTTTAAAATATTATTTCTCGTGGTGGTGAATAAGAACGAGACATTTTACAATTTTTTTGACAAACGTCATGCAACTATGGTCATAAGACTACAGATATAGCTGGCTATGTCACTTGCATAAATTTGAATTGAATAAGAGTAGATCATTCAGAAATATAAAAAAAAAAAAAAAACAGATGGAAATCAGAATGGAATCAACTGGGACCTCAGTCTGCAAGCACAGTGGAGATGCTAGAACAAATCCCATCTGTATTATCTATTGAGTAAAACGGACTTATGAAGAATAAAACTCTTTAGCCCAAAAGCTCATGGGGTACTTTAGCCAAATTGGATTTAGCACTGCCTAAAATGATGGAAAAAATTCTGCCTTTTACTTTGAGAGTTGCAGTATGATTTGCAAAAACAGTTTTAAATGAGGCAGGATCAAATCATTCGAGTACACTTTTTTTACAAGTACTTCTATTAAGTATTACTGAGAAGGCTAGTATGCTACTAAAGTCTTTTACTTGTTCTGTTAAAATCTGGAATTAGTTGATTAGCTGAGACAACAGTATACAGAATTATAGGGTACTGTGGTCATTAACATTCCTCTGTAAACATTTTATGTAACATTTTGCTACAGCCCTTCAGTATCCAAGAACACTAGTTGATGACATAAGTACTAATAAAAATACAAAAGATATCTTGATGAACCATTTGTAAAGTAAAATGCCTCTGGATTTGGATGACGAGGTGAGTGTTGTGGCGTTAACTTCCATGTTTAGAATATGGGAGTCCAAATTGTATCCATCCTTTGTCTGCATTTTAATATTTTAATTCTCGTACTACTAGATATAGTTTCATAAGATTATTCATATAAAATCAATAATGCTCTTTTAGGCTTCACTTGTGGAATATTAAACTTCAGCTGTGACAAGTTCTTACTAGAGCATCCTGATAGTTCTGACATGTCCTTAAATTCATGGATGTCCTGCTTACTGCTGCAATAACTACTGTGATGGGAATTAAGGTTCATTTTTCATCCTCCCACACGGAGTCTTTTCGAGTTAAAATCTGATAGATTCCTTCTCTGAAGTGACGATCTTTGCTGAGTTTTCTAGCCGTTTCCTTAAGTTCATTAATGTCTTCTTCATCAGGTATTGCAGCAAAGGAATGAGAGTGCCTTACTGAAACAAAGAACAAAAAATTAAAAATTGTTTAACCAGAGACCCATTGTTGGATATCTAGGCAGAACACACAACAGGTACAGCGCCGCGTGTGTGAGTGCAAAGCAAGATTGAAGCAGCCATTTAAAAATGAAATTCCAGACAAATATGTTTTTCATGCATCTTTGTACTGTTGTCTTCATCAAGGACAAAGCTTTCCAGAACAGATATATCTTGAAGGATATTTACTTTAAAGGGAATGTATTTCTTGCTTTGGTTATTGGTTTGAAATACTTTAATTGTGTAAAAATTTCTTGAAACGACTACACATTTTCAAAGGCAATTGAGCATAATGCTGAAAAAAGTCTTTGTTTTAGAGAGATTAACTCCTCCATTTCTAGGGGGGATTTGTGTTGCTATGGTGTCATTGCTTGCCCTTTAAAACAGTATGCATAGTACAAAGGAGCTTCAGTGAAGGCTGGGGAAAGCACCACAGTGCAGCACTAGGTCATATAATTTTCTTTCATTGAACAATGTTAAATATACATGAAGCAATGATGTCATGAAATAACTCTATGTGTCTGTGAAATGGCTGCTCCCACAAATCTGGTTTCAGTATATTTTGGTGGTGGTATGTACTCACACTCTTGTCATTTGCTTAATAGTGCTTAATAATTGTTGCACTAATAATAAAGACCTGGATACAAATTCTAATTAATGGCCCAATAGCTGACTTCTTATTCCTTACCAAAAAGAGTGAATGTTGGTGCCACATAGACTCAAATATAGATAAGAAGTTATCTGCAAACAAACAAACAAAACTTCCATACTTATAATAATAGATCTGGACTGGCAGTTCATTTGTTCCCATCTTCTAGACTAAGACCTGAAGGACTTAGTCTGGTATTTAAAACTTTCCCAGGCTAAAAAGTTTATCTTCTTTTATCCAGAATGCTGTGCAAATTAGGACCCTTCTCCAGATCTCCAAAAGCACGGTCAAGGTGGATCAACAATAATTTAAAGACAAATAAGTTAAACATTCCAGACCCATCAGGAGTGAGACACAAGGAAGGAGAGTGGATATGGTAGTAAAGATGGAACTGCCAGTCCAGATATGATGTTACATTAAGTACATAACTTTATACTTGAGATTGTAAGTTCTGCCTTCATCACCCTGAGGCTAGTGACCGAGGCTTGGAAGGATAGCAATGGATGGTCTGTACCTAGGGCACTCATCCAGCTTACAGTGTCATGCATAAGTATTTAATGATGCTTATGTAGAAACCACACAAATATCATCCAAAAAATGCACTCTTAAAGAAAACCTAGGAGACCACTACTGCTCCAGAAGAGTGACTCTTAGGTGCAGATAGCGCACATTTGTTGCATTTTTGATAACAGTACTAAATGTAAGGAGGAAGCCATTTTGATAAAGTCAGTTTGGAAACGTTTGGCAATCGTCTTCTTTTTGAAAAAACACAAAATCTTGAATAATATTTCTAACAGACTTTGTTCCACTGAGGCAGAATTTAAGTTGCCTTTGAACATCCATGCAATGCAAAAAATATTCACCTATCTTTGAATAGTTGGGAAAGAACAAAGGCGGGCTAATTGTTTGGTTTATGTTTGTTTTCATCTTAGGAATAAATTAAGTATTAGTTTGCATGGACACACAATGGAATATCAGTTAAGGAGGATTTGCTCATAAAGCACACGGCTCTGAAATTCATCTAGGTGATGTGATGGTAACAAGAAAAACTGTCTTCTAAGGCACAAATGTAAGGTCTGTCATAGCAGCTGGTTCTGAGGAGTTAAGAAGAAACTGGGAGAAATATTGATCAAGGAAAACAAACAAAAATGTTTTATAGATGCAGGGTAACACATTTAGCTTCTACTCATGTACACTGACTTGACATTTCTACTTAATTAGCAATAATGATTGCCATTGCATGCAATGCTGAAATGCACAGCTTCCCCATTTTGTTTTGTTTTTATTGCTATTCTTCTACTATTTACTGACTTAGGGACCAAACAGATGGTCTATAATCAGCAATAAATATACTTTATGTTTAACCTTTTTGAAATAACTATGTTTACACTGTTACATTAAATATTTCTCACAACTGTAAATCTTATAATTGTGAAAACAGTAATACATTCGGTTGTTCCCACTATAATTTTTATTTGACTTTATATGTTTGTTTGCTTGCTTGTATATTTTGAATGTCCTTATGTTTTCTACCATTGTCATATTAACTGTTAGAGCTTTTCTCTTTTGGATGCTGCTGAAAAGTGATAATTTTGACTCGCTAACCTACCCTAGATAACAAAAACAAACAAAATAACCAGCTGACTCACTAACTAAATACACACACATATGTAGCCGCCTGTACAATTCTATTGTTCGCATACTTATGATTTAGTAATATTATACATATCTACACTTTATCTGTATACATCTTCCAAACCCAACCTACTCTACAGTTTTACCTCAAACTATTGCTATATGTAACAAGTCAGTACTATGCTCTGCTGTTTTACTGACCTTTATTTGGTAGACCCACCCTAATTCTCACTACATTGATCTGTACTTATACCAGTCTGTGATATTTACACTAACTGCTAACTCTGGTTTCTCCCTTGCTCAACATTTTAGGTATTGTTGTTTAATCTATGCCTTCCCTTTATGTCTTTACCAAATATTTTTCCAGGTGAGGTTTACTGTTTTGTTTCTTACATTTTCTTCTGCTCTTTGTGGATTTCTAATTGCTTATTGTTTCACTCTATGCTATCAATAATATCATTTACATTTCTATTTTATTTATGTTTTTTCTTTTCAGTCTTGAATCTGCCTTTGTTTTATGTGGATGGGGAGTTTGAGAGACATATCTGTCCTTCCAAACCATACTGTTGATGGTGCAGAAGAGGTTTAGATGCCTAGGTTGGGTATTTCTGATGCCATTTGACTTGCTGATGTGCAGTAAATCCATCTGTATTGGGTGTGAGGATGCTTTGTATGCCAGACACAGGTCACTTGTTAATAGTCTGTAGGATATCGTGTATAGTGACAGGGCTTTGAGTTGGTTCATGTAGGACAATGTTGTTTAGGCCTTGATTCTTTTAGTAAGGTACCTCTATGGACATTCCAGTCATTGCATGTGTCTGGACACATAAGGGGAATTACATTCAATGACTGGTGTAAGGAGGGCTGAGTAAAGGGGGACAAAGATATCCCTAGATCTAAATATAATCCCTGTGTTTATAAGCTGTGCAGTATAGAAGGACTTTCTTAGAACAATGGACACATTTGTCAAAAGTGGGGCCACTGTAAATGTGAGTTTCCAAATCCTGAATAATTGGGTCATCTCTTAGGGATGTATTGCTAATGTGGTAATTTTCTGGACTAGACGATTTCCCAAATGATACAATAACGCATTTTTTGGCATTTACTTTCACCCCATGATTTTGGCACCAGTTATTTATTTGAGACAAACCTTCCTACTTCACAGTTGTCCTTTGGTATTGGCTTTTACTTCAGAAAAGTAGATGCCAAACAGATTCATGATTTTTATGGACTTGTCAGATGATAGTTCTTTCAGAACAGTGTGTGTTCTTTAAGGTTTAGATTAAAAAAAGATATCCAAAATTAGAATCCTGTAATTTTCTAATGTCAGTCTCACATTGTTTTTTAACTAATTGAATGCTTGCATACCCAATGTCAATGAGGCACAGGGCAGATGGCAGCATAACTTCATATTAGGAGAAAACACAAAGAATGACAGTGCACTGAGTATTTAATTTTAATATTCTAGAAAGTATTTATGGTACATAATTTATTCAAATCACAGCAGTCATTTTGTTTTAAATGCATTATATGAATAGCGTTATACATGAAGACTGAATACTGGTGTGTAATCAAAACAGATTTAAACATCAACATTAGCTCAAAGCTGTCATTATAGCACAGTATGCAAAAATAATCTGCATTCCAGTCCTTCTAATATAAATTATACTTATTTTATAGTATCTTATAACCACTTGGAAAAATTTCTGCATTGGTTTTGATAACATATCACAATATCTTGTTTAATCCATACTCATAATGTAAAAATATTTTTTTAACTCCAACAAGGCGTCTGTCTCAAGGAATACAAATATAAGCAGCACTGTGCTACACTTCAAATTGCTTAATACTCCCTTCTGCCAGTATGATGAATATACAAACACTGGTTAAGTTTCTGAGAATTTTGGAATATGCATACGTCTCTGCAGGTGCAAGATACCATATCAGTCTTTGTTTTGGATACACATGCCTTGAAATCCTATTTCAAAAATACTCCTTCTTGTTTATTTTAATATGAGAATCACTGCCAGAGGTTTTATCTCTCCTGCATGACAAATGTTCCTCCTCATTCTGAATCTGTGGATTAATCTCTCATCTAAATGCAAGTACTTGCTCAGAATTTATTGTAGTGTCCAAGAATTAATAACACATGTAACTATAAATCATAATGCATTGGGAGTACAGAAAGAAAATAAATGTTTATAAATTGCTGCAGATGTAAAGCTAACGTATCCATGTGTCATGCATTTGAACTGCCAATACATGTTTAAATTAGACACGTTTTACTCCAGCAGTAAAGTTTTTTTGAAATAAGAGAGTTCATTACATGTAACACCAAACTGGTGATTTATGTGGGAGTTTCCTCTTGCAGAACGTTCTTTACAGGCTAAATTTCTTAAAAACTTAAATAAATAGTGTCTGGCCTTTTGTAACTAAATAAAATATATAGCATAGCACTGTTACTTTTGTGTACACTGGGAGAGAAACTACTCAAAGCTTCGATGTTTGTCCATAAGTCTGCCACTGTTTCTTTTCTGACCATACTGTGACAAATCTATGAGTTACACATTAATATTATAAAAATGTAATTGTATTCAAGGATAAGGTCGCAGGGCTGTAGAATGTGAAATGTGCATATGTTACTGAAAACATGTACAAAACTTGTGCTTATTTTACTCTACAATATATAACAAGTATATAAGGTTTGCAATTGTGCTTGCAATTATGTTTTTAAGGGGTGTTCAGTGGTGACATGTGTACACATAATATATCTTTATCGTCTCACTCCATCCACCATAAAGCAGACTTCTCTACACTTGTTTTTAAACTATGGGATTCCCTCCCTCAGCAAAAGGAACTATAATCCTCCTTCCTCACCTTCAGAGCTTAACTTAAAAAAATTTTCCACATCAAATCAAATTGGACTTGCAACACAGCAGGCCACAATCACCCAAAGGCCTCTCAACTTCTGCACTTATTTTCACTCAGCAACTCCATCCATCAATCCATAACCCCTTTCTCCCATTTTTACACATGGGCTTGAGGTGTTACTTCAACATTTACAATCATCTAGAGCCAAGGTTTACACTGCCAGATGGATAGCCCTACTGCAGTAGTTCTACCATGCTACACACTCACACACACACTAACACCTATGCTTAATTGAGTGTCCAATCCAACTACTGCATGGTTTTAGAATGTGGTAGGAAACTGGAGTACCTGGTGGAAATCTACATGAACACAGGGAGCGAGGACATGCATACTCCGCACAGAAGGCACCCCAGCCAAGAATCGAACCGGGGAACCTCTTACTGTGAGGCAAAAATCCTATTCACTGTGCCATGCTCAGCAACTAACATCTCTTAGGCCCACCTCCCCTGCCCTGAGTTTCATTACCCCACAGATATCCTAGATAAAATGAGAGGTCAAGATAGAATGGAAATTATTTATGGCCTTAAGTGTCACATTTAATATGGAAATAAGAAATTGTAGTGTCTGTCTGGGTTGGGTAAGATAGGGAGTAACTAATGCTACTTGTATCACATGTTTTAGTATTTTTTAAAATTAGATTTAAAGGCTATATTATTGTTAATTATTCTTAGGTCAACAGACAATGTATTCTGTTTGAGTGACAAACAGGTGTATGGTGCCCTCTCTCCTATCGTTGTGTTGGCTTTCTTTTGGGCTTTGGTTGGTTAACTGGAGTTATTAAAGTGGATTACATCATTTGCACATGCTGTATATGCCTGATGAAGTAGGTCTGCTTAGTAATTTATGAGTGATTGAGAAATGGATATAACCAAGTTTGTTTTCCATGGTAATTAACTCAAGCTGTTTCAAAGTGTTACAGTAATATGTATGAGTAGGGTGACCAATTACAAACTTTGAGATTTAGTTGCATGTTGCAGATATTTTATATTGAGCTTTTCCCTATGGCAATTGTGCAGCAAAGGATCTTAAGTAACAATGAGGTTTCAGTAATTATTTGCCCCGATCTTGGAATCAGGTATCTTTTCTGATGTTCTTGATACTGCTGTCATTGTGAGATATATATATATATATATATATATATATATATATATATATATATATTTTTTTTTTTTTACATTTTACTACATGCTGTCAGTTTAGTGGGGTTCTTCTAGAACCAGTACTGTGCAAAGTTTATTAATTCACCAGTTAGGAGCCAGTGATGCAGGAGTGAGTTTAGCACAGCCTAAAGCCTTATACCAATGCAGTACCAACAGGAAGGTGACTGAGACATTACCTCCCTTATTGTAGATGTAAGCTTATTAACGGTTGTGCAGAAATTGCAGCTATTGTGAAAAAACATGCTGTGTCAAAAGGTAGATGTCACAGACTTGAATAAACTCTTGATACATAGCAAGACTAACTCTTTTGGCATGCGCATACATTTTCCAGGATAGCACAGTTTTATACGTTGCATTTACCCATAACAGTAGATGTTCAGATTCCTCACTGCTGCAGTAGCCTTTAGGAAAACAACAACCAGCCATCTTCACAAAGCTCAAGCTTCCCCACAAAACTTTCACTCTGACTACTGATTGGCTAGCTCCAGGAAGGGAAATCAGTAGTCAGAGTGAAGATTTCTTCAGGATTTTCTTGCTCATACAAAGAGAGAGAATAGCCTAACGTCCCTTAAACTAATAATAATAATAATAATAACAACAATAAAAGAAACATATAAAGCAGAAACACACAAAACTCTACTTCATATCCCAACTGCAGCTATATACAAGGGTAGGGGGGAATGGAGGCTGGGAGCAGCTGTTATGACAGTGAGGAATTCACTCATATACAGTTATGGGTAAATAGAGCTTAATAATTCCCACTGTTGCAAGTAGCCTTTAGACTATATGGGGTGATTACTAAAGCCTGTCCAACCTATGAGGAAGAAGGACACAGATCCAGGAGCCCCTGGAGAATGGTCTTAGGAATACTAGCCTGGACCTTAAAAAGGAATCTTATTTATAATGTTTTGTAAAATATGTTCAGTGGACCATAAAGCTGCTTCTGGAATGCTTCTAGTGACTACCTCTTTCCCATATATAGAATGTGCCTTGATACTGCCTGGAATGGATTTACCATGTTTGAAATAAAAAAGCAGTAGCTGATGGTAGCCACCTAGAAATTGTCTGTTTACACTCAGGGTGTCAACTTTTCTAAAGGGAGGAGTTCTGTCAAGATAGCACCTGAGATGCCTATGCATGTCTTAAGTATGCAGAATGATTTCTCTCTGTTTTTTTAGGTTATGAGTAGAAAACTGGGAGATTGATGGCTTAATTCAAAATCAACTTTAAAACCTCTCTGGGATGAATGAAGCTTTTTTTCTAAAGAGAAAATCTCAACACCCATCATAAGAGCCTGCAACTCAGATTCTCTTCTTGCAGATGTCAGAGCAATGATGAGTACTGTTTTCAAAGTCAAGAACCTTAAAACAGCTTGATGGGCAGGTTTAAAAGGTTACATAGTCAACTTTTCCATCACAAAGCTGAGATTCTAAGAAGGGAAAATTTGTTTACAAGGAGGTCTCAGGTGTAAAATTCATTTCAGAAACTGTTTTACCACAAATAGAGAAGACAAAGGAAGATCCATAGGCAGCCATGATAAAATAGCCGCAAGATGAAACTTTATAGAATAAGAGACGCCAGAGGAAAGTAACTCACAGAAATATTTGAGCACCAGTGGTACAAAATCCCTGATGGGTCCCTGGTTATTGGTTAGGTACCAGTTAGAAAATTGTTTCCACTTATTGGAAAGTTAGAAGTGGTGTAGGAGGGATACTGCATGTCCCCATGAAATAAGTGCCTAAAAGGTGTTAGAATTAAATCATTCAGGAAGTCAATTGAAGTTGATTGAGAGAGAGAGGTTTATCAAACTCCCCCTGTCTTGTATCAGTAGATCCAGTCTTTGAGGAAGTTTGTGGTGATTCCTCTCTGCCAATTCCATTAAAAGGGGCAACCAATTTTGCCTGGGCCAAAGGTGGGTCACCAAAATGATTTTTGGGGAATCCTTCTGAATCTTCAGAATTACTCTGGATATCTATGGAAAAGGTGTACAAACATAAAAGAACATTCCCTTCTAAGGGAGTGAAAATGCATCAGTTTTCTAGGATTGTTTACAAGGAACCCTGGAGCAAAATTTGTTCAGTTCTCTGTTTTGAAAGGAGGTAAACAGATCTATTTGAGATTTTACCCATGACTGGATATGTTCTGGGAAGACTCCCTAATTTAATTTCCATTCATGAGGGTTTGTCCTAGTCCTGCTCAGCCTGTCTGTCACTATTTTCTGCTCTGATGGAACATAAGATTCTTGGAGGGTTAAGGAGTGCTGAGGAGCTACCTCAAAAGACATCATAGCCAGCCTGCATAGAAGGTATGATTTTGTACCACCATGCTTATGTGCCACCTGACAGTGGCATTGTCTGTAGTCACTTGAAGAGGACCTAGTGACCACAGGTAATGGAGAAATGTCAAGGCATGGATCATGGCCAACATCTCCATTATATTGATGTGCTTTCTGATTCACTTCACCTTTACCCCCAGGGAAACTGCTCTCCACATACAATTTGAAGCATTTGTGGTGAAAAATTTGGTTTAGGGTCTGAGGAGAGAAAAGGAGACCTGGGTTCAGCTGAATTTGTTGTTTTCACCAATGAAGTCTCATTTTTAGACAGCTCAAAACAGGAATTTGATATTTTAGAGAATGTAAATGCTGGGCCTGCGTGTGTGTTTTTTTTAAAACCATTGCATCTTTCTCATATGCAACCTGGCTTAGCGAATCATGAGAAGAATAGAAGGCATGAACCCTAGGATCTTGGGAAATTCACTTGCAGAAGTCTGAGACTGATTAGATAAGGTCAGGAAACATTCCAGATAAAAATCCACCTTCTTTTGTGCCAAAAAGGCCTTTTGAACATAAACATTTTGAAGGCAACCAAAAAACACAATCCTGTGAGACAGAATCAAGGGAAAATATTGAAATATTTATCTGGAAGCCCAGATTAGTTAGAAGAGACAGAACCCATGTTAATGATTTTTCACATCTGAATAAAAACTCTGCTAAGGTAAAAAGTCATTTGAATAAGGAAAATGTAACTGCCATTAAGGCTGCAATAAACTAAGACTGGAACTAGGCATTTTGTGAACAGCCATGGAGCTGTAGGTAATCCAAACAGTAATGCAGAGAACTGATAATGTGACCAAGAAAAAGAGAACCTTATTTAGTTCCTGAAGTTGACAGCTATGTAAATGTGATAGTATCTTTCAAATCTAGTATTACCATGTAACTTATAGGAGGAACAAGGGGCAAAAGGTTCTCTAAGGTCAACATTTTGAGTTTTGGTACTTTCATAAGTTTAGAACTGAAAGATCTATTATTGGTCTCTAAGAGGCTTCTTTCTCTGGTACCAGAAACATTCTGGAATAGAAGCCTTTGCTGGTTTGAGTTCAAGTCACTGGTTCTATAACTCCCTGGGTTAGTAAAGACTGAAGAACCTGAGTAAAAAAATCTGTTTTGCAGGATGGGGAGGAATTCCTCTGAAAGGAGATTTTTATATCCAGTGCTATCTGTATCCCTCCTGCACCACTTCTAACACCCAAGGGTCTGAGACAATCTTTTGCCAAAAGGGGGAAGTTGAGGACCTGTTTATAGGACAGACTGAAGGAAATGTTGGTGAGAGAGAGGGGGAAAAAGCTGGCTCAGCTATTCTGAACTGTCTGTCCCTTTTTCTGAAAGGTCCCTTGTTTATTGTTATTACCCTCCAGCCATATCTTTTTTGTACCTTGTTTGTCAGAAAATGGCTGGTTTTGCTTATATGTTTTTATATGAAAGAGGGAGGCCTATAAGATTTATATTAGAGGACATGACAAATCTTAGAAACTCACTAAACCAATTTACTTCTTTCATTATATTGTCTGATAACCTGGGTAGCAGATGAGCCAAATTATATCTCCTTACCTAAAGCAGAATCTGAGATTTCAGACTTTACCTCATCAACGAACTTTTGATTGCGTAGACAAGATCACCTTCTCAACAAAGGAGCTGTAGCAGTGGCAGTAGACACAGTATCTGCACAATCATACACACTCTTCAAGACATGTCTGGATACCTGGTTGAAGGTAGAAACAGTTTAATTCAAAAAAGAACTTTCTTCTGTAGACAGAGTAGCAAGTTCCTGCAGACTATCGAAATAACAAAGAATAAACTTCCATATGTAGGCCTGGTAATTGAAAATTCCAAAGGCCAAAGTGGAAAAAGAAGGCGTTCTCTTACTTAGACTGTCTAACATTTTGGCTTAAAAAAATTGCCTTCTTTGTCATGTGATGAAGGGTTGGTGTTCAAAACCAATCTATTCCCAACAGATGCAGTGTATGTTGCAGTGTTCCAGCTGGGTAAGATTTAAGATGAGATAAAAGAAATGTATTAGTCAGAGGCACTTAATACACTTTGTCTGCTTTTTTTAGAACTGACGTCTGGGTATTAGGATGATATAGGCAACATTTAACACAACCTCCAATGCTGGCAGTGTAGAGAGATGGGTGAGAAATGAGGAATATCCATTTGTAACATGTCATAATATCTCCTCAGTTCAGGAGGGAGCCTATATTTGTTTCCATAAAAATACCACATTCAGCCTGGCTATAATCTTACTGAAAGAAAATTTCTCCACATGAAGAAACTTGGGCTTCAGAACCTGAAGGAAAATAAGCCCCAGCGATGTCAAAATCAGAATCATCAGGCCCATTTTCCTTGGAAATTTCTTTACAGCCCACCTATAATGGCTTCTGGACACTAGGATTAATAGCCTGTAAATACATGCTTCGCTAAGTAAGAAAATCATCGTTCTTAACTGTAATTACTTCTTGAGATAAACAATGTTTAATCTTTTTTTTTTCTTAATAGGAGAACCTTTGGAAAAACATTGATTTGAAGGAGGGATGTCTGCCTGGTCTAATGGTCTCTTTTCTCTGTTACCCTGTGAAGAATGTCTCAGAGTGTCTTATAGCACTAGAACAGATGGTTCTTCTATGCCTGAATTAGACTCTGGAACAGCTGAAGAGGATGTGAATGACCCCCAGTTTGTGGTGGCTGAAAGGACTACACCAGAGAAAACTAGAGAGGTAAGTGAGTGGTTCAAAGAACAACCAATGGCTACTGCAGGTTTACTCATTATTGGCTGAGGCATAGACTAAGCCCAAGTAGTTGGTATGGGCTCCTTGGTAAATGTTTTTTTTTTCTTTCTATTCAAAGCAGGAGTGGAATCAGTAGGACCAGAGTAAATATCCATGCTGAATCTGAGGAAGAAAAGCCAAAAGCAGTAATTTGCTAGAGCAAGAGATTTGGAAGGTAAGTTGTCACAAGCAGCACCCTTTCATTCACACTTCTTGCCCCAGTCTCTTTAAAAGTAAAAACACAAGCAGCACACAATTTTCCTGCCGCCACTCCTTTTACTAAAGTAAAAACACTGACTGCAAAAGAAAAAGTGCAGGCAGTTTGTCCTAAAGAGAGCATAAGCACTATATTGTAAAAGCACATCGCTTTCCATCTGAAAATAAATCTTTTAGTCACAATTTTAAAAGTTTACATAAGCAGAACATAAATTTAGTCACAATTAGCCAATAACTCACTAAATAACATACATGATTATAAATCCCTGTTAGGAAACTTCTGATATTGAGAAAAAAACGGGCTTTCTTAAAGAGGAAATACCACTTTTAGTCAGAAAATTAAATTAAATATTTTTTTTAAGGCAACAACTTCTCTGTTGAGGAGTTCCACAGTGGGGACTTATTTGACAGAAATGAAGTTCTTAGCCAATTCCTGCTTCTGTAAAGCTTGAAAGTCGTTCTCTTCAAGACAACAAGAAAGTACCAAAGAAATCTTCTGTCTGAAAGCTGATTTCAGTAGTTAAGAGTGAAGGTGTGTGTGTGTGTGTGTGTGTGTATGTGTGTGTGTGTGTGTGTGTGTGGGGGGGGGGGGGGCTTTGTGAAGCTGTCTGTTTTTTGTTTCCTGGTTAGGGAAATAACCCAAATAACCTAAAGGCTACTGCAGTAGTAGGAATGATGAATGTAGTATAGTTTTTCTTCTGTGATAGAAAATGGGGTCTAGACCAGGAAAGTAACCATAATATGCTTTTATACTAGACTGTAGCCAAAAGCTGCACCTGTGATCATATCTCTACATCTCCCAGATAAACCATAGATGCATTTTATGCATCTATCTATCTATCTATCTATCTATCTGTCTGTCTGTCTGTCTGTCTGTGTGTGTGTGTGCGTGTGCACGTGCAGAAGTTTGTGTGTACATGCACATACATGGCAACACCACACTACCTTGTTCTAGTTCTGTGATTGGGGAGCTCAGTTTCTGGGGTAACTTCAAGTAAATGTCTGAAAAGAGACATGAGCAGAGACTACAAGTCGCATGTTACAATGAGATCACCTCAATGGGAAAAATACTTATACCCTGCAGGTCAGATTTCAGGTGTTGTAGACATAACAAGACCAAAGCTTTCCAGTATAATTAAAAGATATCTGCTAAGATTACCATTGTTTTCACAGTTTATTCTTTGGATGTTTGCAGCTCTGTGACAAGTTTTAGTGAGATTAGAAAATATTTGAGCTGTATAAGAATATGCCTAGAGGCTGTTAGGAATCTGCAGAGGATTATTATTCCAAGTGATTTGGAATCTCTTAAATAATCTGAGTGATACAAGAACATGCCTAGAAGCTGTTAGGAATCAGCAGAGGATTACTATTCCAAGTGATCCAGAGTCTCTCAAAGAAGCTGAGTGATATGGGCTGATCACTAGGCTTATTAGAGAATGACTGTCAGAGAAATTCTCTCCTTTGGGATTTGTTGCAGCCCCTGCCTGGTATCACAAAAAAAATGAAGTTTAAATATAAGAAAAGATGCAGTAGCGGGTGTTTGAGATGGGGATTCTTCAGGGATCAGATATCAGAGACTTCATTTTTACCCTTCCCACAGGAAATCTCAGCATTAACTGACAGCTTTTGTTTTTGAACTTTACTGAAATAATATTTTTAGGGTTTGTTTTATATGTGGCACTGACACCAAGACTTTCCTTAGGATGGGGATACTGTATGTTGAAAATGACTCCACATTACAAGGATGCAGCATCTTGTAAACAAAAACACAGTCCAAAAGCTCAGTGTTAGCATAATGAATGTGATTTTCAGGTTAGATAGTGATATCAGCATTATAGTTCTGTTATATTTATCAGTTACACATCAATGTCAGAATTAATACATATAGTAAATTTTTTACAGATTGAAGAATACTGGAAACTTAAATAAGCAAACAGACAAATAAATCATAGGTGGGATGTAAATAATGGTAAGAGGGTCGTGCTATCTTCTCTACAAGGAGGTAGTGAGGGGGGCAGAAGCTGAACCTCTTCTATGAACTGAAGATGCTCAAAAAGAAAATTTAACAATATATTGTAAGTTCAGTAAGATTTGTAAGCAGATGGTAGAATTACTCACAGCGGTACAAGGAGAGACTGGATCTACGGCGATGGAAGCGACAGCTTTGTATCCTGCGTGCTGCTGCCCTGTGGAGATACACAGAGTTCTTCATTATTACTGGCAGCTTTGCATCAATTTCAGCCTTCCTGATGCACTCTTCGAAGAACACTACCAAAACCCCAGCCAGATATATGGTGCAGCATAGGGAGAGAGAGAGAGAGAGATAAAGATAACATCAGTATGAAGGCAAAAAGTGTTGTCATTGCTACAGAATTAAACTGAGCATATGTTCCCAATTATGACTTATATTGTCCTTCTCTGTGCCTCATTTTCTGTACTTCTGCCATTCTGTTCATTGGCAAATGAATAAGAAGTATGAAACTGATCTTACTAATTTCTTATATTCATTTTTTCCAGCATGTCCTGACTATTAATGAAAATATAATTTTTCCGTTGGTATTTAAGACTTCCCTAAAACATTGCATGTAAGAGGCATACAACTTTTTCTGTAGAGTCTTTTAATTCATACACATTTAAAAATGTTAATCAAGTGGGTTCCATTTGCTTACAGGTAGGAGCTTTAATTATGATTCTGGCAACCCAGGTTTCAGCTGTAAGCCTGTTTGGATGCCGGAGGAGATGACAGGAAGATATGATGATACCAAAGGTGTTTTCCCATCAAAGAGACATGCATAGGACCTTTGTTACTTTGGCCTGCCACCTATTGGAGTGCAATGGTAGTTCATCATATCGCCCCAATATGCAGTACATTTGGTGAGGAAATCAGAACATTAAAAAAATCCTCATGAGTCTTAGCAATATGGCGGCTTTACATCTTCCTGTTGCCCAGCTCTCACTCCTTCTTACTCACAAAATGTTACGTAAGACAGTACAAGTCACTCACGATGTCCGAAACATGAGGCAGTTCCTATCAGTGGGACTAGTGGTCAGCTGAAATAACGGGGCCAAACATATTAATTTCCACTGACACAGATGACATGTGTTAGCACAGGGGTACAGAGTTTGGCACTGCTACCTCATAGCAGACAGTCCTCTGGTT
The DNA here is from genome assembly GCF_019279795.1 of Protopterus annectens. Lineage (NCBI taxonomy): Eukaryota > Metazoa > Chordata > Ceratodontiformes > Protopteridae > Protopterus > Protopterus annectens. Next base: position 257,503,416 of record NC_056737.1, read on the forward strand.
TGGTTGCCAGTTGGGGTGCCTCCTGTGCAGAAGTTCATGTCCTGTTTCCATACGAGGTTTTGCCAAGCTCTCTGGTTTTCCTCAGTACCACTAACATGCTGAAAGTTCCGTACTAAGCTTATGGCCAAAGGGACACCAACAAGCTTATCTCTGACACCTATTTGTATTGAAAGCAGATTCATTTCTAACAGTAAGAAGATTACTTCCATATACCCCAGGAATGAATTTATAGTCTGTCATCCAGTGATCAAATCTAGTTTTAAAAGAAGGGAGGGTGTTGCTTTTTTGATATATAGAAATACTTTTTTTTCTAATGCCAAAGGCAAGGAATGGGCTGGATTAGGTTAAAAATCTGTCATGCCTGCAGGTGTTAATTATATTGTGTTGGAGGTTGACATCTTTGGTATGAGTGTTAGACAGACCATTGGTTCTGTGAAGGTAGAGGAAGTCAGAAAGGGTAGGGAATTTCAGTGCTCAAAAGGCTTAAACAGTGACCTCAGTTGCACATGACTAAATTGGGGCAAGCTGAGTTTTGTATATAAAGTGAGTAATAATGAAGAACTAAAGCTATTGCCCTTTACATAATAATAACCTTTTATATCAAAAAGAAAGGACTAGGACTGCTAATAACAGCTGTCACTTGCTATGAACTGGAGTAATCTTCTGATCACTGTAAGACATTCTGAATTGTTAAATTCATTCAAAAGAATTCTAAATCTTTGGGTAGGACCACCAGCTGTAATGCAGACTGATTTCTAATGTGGCCTTCAGGCCCAAACACAGGAAACTAGAAACTATGAAACTATAATGAGCCTACTTTTGGTTCTTTCACATTTGTTGAGGGTCAATCCATTATATCAGAGGGTGTGATAGCAAATCCTCATGCTGATGAATATGTTGTGCCTAAATGAAATTAATGCATGAAACAGCACACTACTTAAATGTGTTTGGACAGGGGTTAGTCTGTGGAAACATTGGTGTGACATTTGTATAATCAGACAGAATATTGTATGTTTGGTGCCAGTAAAATGAGCAAATAAGGGACATAATTTTCATAAGTGCTGCAGACTGTGAAGTTTCACAAAAAAAATGACAGCTTGATCCAAATTTAACATTAGAGAAAGTCATACAAATTACTTGTTGGTGTGAACAACTTATAAAGCAATATACTTTTATGTGAGAGCTTATAGATTTGAATGAAAGTAAACAAAAAACATGAAGTAAGGAAAGCAAATGCAAGTGGGATACAGTTTAACCCTTTGAGTGCTAAGCATAAAAGTAATGAATGAAAGAAAGAAGAGAGGTGTACCAAATGCAACTTTGTGCATAATGAGTCAGAACTGTGTCTGACAAGAAGCAGAAGGTGCTGAAAGTGTAGCAAGTGAAAACATTTTGTTGTTCTGTAAGACAGAACTTGTCAAAGAAATGCCTTCTGAAATGAGAAGTGAGGAAAACAAAACGGATACCTTCTATTTGGAATCTCTTGAGTTGTTGTATCTTTCGGCTTTTCCCGGTTAGGGGTCGCCAGAGCGGAACTCCGGTCCGCTAATGATTGGCAGTAGATTTTTACGTACCGAGTTGCCAGCCCTGATGCACAACCTTCAATGAAGGTACGCCCATTCACGCATGTCTCCACACACAAGACGCTTTAGCTGAGAATCGAACAGGACAACGTCTTACTGTGAGGTGACAACACTATCGCAGCACCACCACCGCAGTTGGAATCTCTTGAGTATACAAGCAAATCCAAATAATGCATGGCATCTCAGACATCCAATGCATGGCATTCCAGTAAAACTCATGATAGATACCAGACAGATATAACTGCAATGCTACATGGTGCATAGTTGGTCCAAGCACCAAATGAGGTTCACAACCTAGGCAAAAAACACAGATAAGAGAGGAAGTTGCAAGTAATAAAAGGATGGAAAGGGTGCAACAGAGTTTTGGCTCTACGTGCTACTGCTATATGAATAATCAGCTGAGTAGAGACACTGCATGTAAATTAAGTCTAATTGTTATAACTGATGTAGTAAGTGCTAATGCAATGATGCTGGACTTATGAAGTGCGAGACAATAAATATTTGTTTCAAACCGGGTACAGTTCTGTATGTGCTCACTGATCCATGAAGATTACCATTCCCCATTCTCTTCAAGGTAGATGCTGAGTTAAACTGAATGCAGCCCCTGAGAGTAATTGAAAACTTATAGAACCTATAAACTAATGTGCTCTAGAGGTGCTGGTAATAAAGAGAAGTGGCAAAGTAAGAGTATGTGTCAACTTCAAATAGTTATATGATGTAGTCAATAAGGAAGGGTTTATTCCGCCAACTTTGGAAGGCACAGAACCCAAGCTAGGAGGGGAAAGAATGTTCTTCATATTAGATGCTTCAGGTGGGTTTTGGCAAATACCCCTTGACCCAAGCAGTAGAAAGCTAATAAAATGTATTACTCTAATGGGCAGATTTTGTTTCAGATGTAATTCTGGGTACAAATCTGAACTACCATCCCAATGCATAAGACAAAGTTTTTGCCTAAAATCATTTTGTACAAGAATGTGAAATAATATGACTGGAGACTTGAATCTGCATACAAGTACTTCTGTGTTAGAAAGTATTCAGCTTGTTCCAAGCTTGGCTTGAATCTAGGTTAAATGATCCATCTTAAGTTAGAAGGGGAAAGGACAGTGGGGACAACAGGCATAACTGTTGCTAAATCTTCAGAACCAAGATCAAACATAATCCTGACTGATGATGGAGCTGTAGTAAGGAGAAGTCAATAACACATCCAAGATATTCCTGAGGCAACTGAACTGAGAGGTCAGCTGATATAACAAGATGAGGAAGTGCCATAAATAGGCAAATCTGAAGATGTAACAGACTTCCAAGTTAGTGCTTTTAGAGCCTAATGAACAGACTAATCATGTTCTATTTTTTTAAATTACCTCAGCACCTGAAATCTTTTAATATGAAATGAGTTCACTCCTTAAGGACTATGAAGGCATTGTGTTCACGATGGATGACATTTTGCATTTGGCCCTGACCACGAGTCATATGATAAGAAGCTAAAGAAAGTTCTTTACACTATTAATGAATGTTAATTAAGGAGAAGTGTTGTTTTGGCAAGATTGTGATTCAGTTTGTCGGACATGTATCAGTGAAGGTGACATCAGATCAGACCTAAGTCAAATGAAGGGTGTGACTGAGTTACCTATCCAGGTAATGCCATGGAACACTGGCAGATGCCTGGGATAGTGAAATATCTGTGTACGTTTGTGACAGGACTGTCAATAGAGCTTCATATCGTGACTAAACTACTTAAAAAATCAAATAGTAGCATGGAGATGTGGTGATGTCCTAGAACAAGCCTTCGACAAAATCAAGTCCATGCTGGTGTTTACACCAGTACCTGCCATTTATGATGTTTATAAAGTGACAGTAATCAGTGAAGGAGCAGAGTTATTGCAGTAAATTGATGACAAGCTGAATTTTTTAGCCTTCTGTTCGGGAATATTAACAGAGACTGAAAGGAGATATCCCTTAACTGAAGAGGAATACACAGTGGAAATATAGACATGTAACTGCTCTTTATGGCACCAATTGGCCTAGACACATCATATGTGAACACCATTAATCAATTTATATGATTTAAAGAGTGTTCCTTTAAGATGTCAATAGCTGTTCTTGATTTTCAAGATGATTAAGTATAAAAGCAGTCCATGTTTATGGAAAACAAATGATAGTGGCATATGCTTTGTCCGGAATTTCAATGACTGAGACAGTCCAGTCAGACAAAGAAGTAGAAGAAGATGCAAGTGTATAGGTGAAGCTATAATGTCTAGCAGATGAGCGATATCCCAAAGAATGGGTGTACTCAGAGAAGCAACTATGCAAAATGCACACCTGCAGAGGATAATCAACTATATTTGTAACGGATAAAAAAGTAAATAGATAAAGATTATTTGTTGTAAAAATTCTTTGTTGTAGCAAGATTGGATTGTAGTGCCATATTTGAAGAGAAAGGTGTCAGAAGGTTAATCAAGTGCATAGAGAGAGCACAAACATCTCTGTGTTGGACAAATGTCAGTGCTAACATAGCTAGGTTTGTGTCCAAGTGTCAGTTCTGTATTAAACACAGACCTGCTTAAAGGAGAAAATCTCAAATCATGTCTTCTGCCTAAAGAGCTATAACAAAGAATTGCAGGAGACTTGTGTGAGCACACTGTGAAAAAATATCTAGTGGTAGTGGACTATTACATAAAAGACATTGAGATTGTCAATCTTTCTACAATAACCGGTCAATAATTCATACTCCAATTTAAGAAATGTTTTTCTAGATGGATGTTCCTGTGGTGTTCGTCACTAACAATGTACACAATTAGTTTCCTTTGAATTTCAACAATTTGCCAAGGAGTATGGGTTTGTCCATACAATATCAATCGCACTTTGTCTGCAAGCAAATGGTGTTACTGGTACACCAGTAAAACAGCCAAGAAAAGTCTTAATCAGCCAGATCCACACTTGACTTTAATATACAAGAGAGCAATTCCACACACTGCAAGTAGTGTGAGTCTAGCATGTATAATGTTGGGCACAAATTTGACCCACCATCTTAGGGTATAAGACAAAGTTTTTGCCCAAAATCATTGTCTAAGAGAATATGAAATAACATGACTAAAGATTTGATATGCATACAAGTACTTCTATGATAGAAGGCATTCAATTGGTTCCAAACCTGACTTGACTCCAGCTCAGATTTTCCATGTTAAGTTAGAAGGGGAAAGGAGGTTGCAGCAACAGGTGTGACTGTTGCCAAATCCTCAGAACCAAAATCAAACATAATCCCAACTGATGATGGATGTAAAGAATAATCAGCAATGCATCCAAGAGATTCCTTAGGCATCTGATCTGAGTGCTTAACTGACAGAAGATGAGGAAGTGTCATAACCAGGTGAATCTGAAGATGTAACAGACTTTTGAGTCAGTGCCTTTGGAACCTAATGACCAGACTAATCATGTAATTACCAAAATTGACATTTTGCCAAAAACAAAAAGTAAAATCCAACTCTCCAGAAAGTGTAAAAGGAATGCCTATAAATGGTGTTTGCTTCTTTCTTATTACTTATATCATGTAGATGTTAATAAATTCTTACTTTTAGTGCCCTTTTGGTCTTCCCTATATAGAAGGGATTTATCTGATGAGGTCTCTTTGAAGGGACGAAAGTGCTTATGAATGTGTGTACAGCGAATAAATATTTTACCTTTTACACTTCAAGGAGAGTTGGATGCTACTTTTGAACTTTGCTTGTGTAGTATTTTTGCCACTTTTTGCTGTTTTTTTGGTTTGGTTGTGGCTGTTCCGACTCAAAGGGAGTAGAAAGGATGGATTCTACAGACCTTCTACATAATGCACACCTTCTACAGATAGCAGATTTAGGGGCTGACCCCTCAGCCTATCCATCAGAAGTTGCACAGTTAAAGGAAGAAGTTGCCTGTCTGAAAGGGGAACTTACTCATTTAATTGAAATTCTGTCACAAACAGAAGGAGGTGGTAGCACCATGAAAGAAGGTGAGTTGTCAACATTGCTGTCCTCCAGAGGAAGTTTCTGTTTTACTTCCATCTCCAGGATGACCCCAGTAGGGGCTGGTAATGACAGCAATGACAGAGGGATTATTGGAGCTACAGGACGTCATGTGAATGAAGAAATTACATCTGTGGAACAGAGAGCACAGTCAGTGGCAATGGAAATTCCCGTGATATAAGAAGACATGATTATGGTGAAGTAACACGTACTGTGTTTAAAAAACCCATTATCGCCTCCGAAGTGAACCTGTTTGACTGCTGGAGGTGAGGGAACGGGGTCACAATGTATGTCAGCTTTCAAAAGTATTACTGATAAGACATTTGTGTTTAATAACTTGAAAAGCAGACATATTCAAGAGAAAGCAGTCGAACCAGTGAAAGAATGTCTGACATTAAAGGAACTGATTTTTATGTTGGAAAAAAAGGACCTTTTTAATTCAAATGTTTACAGACTGAGATGGGGTATTTGAGGAATGTTTAAAATTGAAAATTGTGTCCCAAGGTTTGAGGATGTAAACATTTACATTTAGTTTGCGTTATAATGTAGAAATAATTGCTGATTTTATTTGTTTTTTTGATAACTGTGGCTTTGAGTTGATTTCAAAGATTATGAAGTACAACAAAGCTACTTTTGAAATTTTAGGACCAGAAGTTGATAATTTAAATAAGACCATTTTGAGTGATGTTTTGTTTAGTGCGTATAAGTTGTTATACGAGAAAGTTTTAACTAAGGTAGAGAGAAAGTACAATAATGTTTTTATTAAAAATCAATGGAAACTTGAAAGGGATGCAAAACAATATTTTCAGAAGAGGGCATATTCTACCACTAATTTACATGAATATAAAGTAGCTATGAAGGGTGTAGGATTTGTGGATTGTGGCCAATCACCACCTGGTGATTGTCAAAGGGGGCGTAGTAGAGAGCTGGATGAGCTTGATTCTTTTTTCCTCCAAAATCTCAGGGTTTTCAACCAGTATGCCAGTCAGATCATGGCAGACACTGTATTCAGCGAAAAATCAACAATATTCCCCAAAGAAGGACAATTGCAGGTACGGGGGTTGAGGAGGAGGTGACTGAGTATAGCAATGATGGCATCATTGGGTCTTATAAAGGTTTTAAAATATATAATTATACTGATCTCCCATTGACTAAAGAACATTTTACATTACTTTTGAAAAGGTTCAAGTTTGTCCCCACTAGACCAGTAGATGTAGCAAACTCTATGTTGGAGATGAAAATGTTTGTTAGAAAATTAAATTTTGAAGTATATTTTAGGGCACCAAAAGAAATTTAATGAACAGACAGTTAATTCTTCTCACTCAAAAAGACATAGCACCTTTAACCCTCCTTTGCATACAGTAATTCAGCTTTTTGAAAAGGCTTTTATGGAAGATATGTACAAATTGTTTTCTCAGGAAAAGAAAATGTATCATAATCTCTCAAATAGGGAAAAGGAGATTTTAAGAGTCTTTGAGGAACAACAATGGCATAAGAGTGATGAAACCAGATTTGGGAGGTGTGTGGTTATATTTAAAGTTAAAGACTACAAAAATGTAATGACTAACTTACTACATAATAATGCCACATACTCCCCAATATCGATTAATAAAATTAACATTGCATATCGGCGAATAGATTCCTATCTTGATGAATACCTTTTAGATAAATGTATTGACATGGACATTTACCAATATTTACAACAACCAAAACCTATAATCACAAATATATTTGGGATTCCCAAAGTCCATAAGAGTGTTACAAATCCCCCCTTCAGGCCTATTTTATCAGCAAAAGATTGAAAAACTCACCCTATAGCAGTGTTAATAGACAATTGGGTAAAAGAAGTTGAAATCAACACGCCACACCTGGTGAAGGATTCTTGGGATTTTTTTGAGTAAACTTAAACAAAATTTATGGAAAAGAGAACAAATTTTTCTAACAATTGATGTGGTGCATCTTTTTTCCACAATACCCAATGTGGAGGGATTGCAATATTTTCAAGAGATTTTAAACATTTTTCTTTACCAAATGAATATATTTCCACTGCAGCTGAGCTTTTAGAACTTGTGTTGGAAAATAATTTTGTTCATTTTTTGTGGTGGTACTGCGGTAGCATTGTCGCCTCACAGTAAGATGCTGTCCGGTTCGATTCTCAGCTAGAGCGTCTGGTAACTCGGCACGTAAAAATCAACTACCAATCATTAGCGGACCGGAGTTCCACTGTGGCGACCCCTAACCAGGAAAAGCCGAAAGACACAACAACAACAACAACCAAGAAGTCACATGTGTAGCCATGGGCATGGGTGCATCTTGTGTCTCAGCTTTTGCCAATATTGTTATACTAGGTTGGTAAAGGGAGCACGTGTTTCCTAGCCCTTTTGCTAAGCATTTACATCTATATGTCACATTTCTGGATGACATATTCATTTTGTGGGATGGTGTTGTGGAGGAGATACACAAGTTTTTAAATTATTTGAACGCTTGTTCCAACTACTTTAAGTTTACTCACACTTGGAGTTATGATGAGATTAGTTATTTGGATACCTGTATTTCCTTTACAGCAAGTGGTTTTAAGTCTAATATTTTTAGAAAAGATACTTTTTGTAATGCATATCTACATTATTCTAGTAACCACCCACATTTTCACAAAAAATGTTTGGTCAAAGGGCAAGCTATTCAATTTGCCAGGATGACATCTCTTTATGAGGATCTTTGGGATGAGCTATTAAAGCTAAAAGAGATGTTGTTGGACAGAGGGTATCCAGAAAAATTGGTAGATTTCCAAATTAAAGAAGTGTATCAAGGATGGGGGACAAAATATCAGCCCTCGTTAGGCACTGAGATAGTAAGATTAAGGTACGCATCCCAAGATTCATTATGAAAAGGCTTTAGTTTTAGGGCACAATCATTACACCAATGACATTAAGGGAATTGTGAAAAGGCACTGGAATATTTTTAGGGTGAGTGAAGAAATATATGAACTTGTGGAGCAAGAACCTGTTTATTCTTATAAAATGGGGAAGAATATTAAACAATTTTTCGAGGAAGGGGTGACCCATCTTGTGAACTTTGGTAAGGGAACAGTGCCCTGTGGCTGTTGTAAACAATGTGGTTCCATCATAAAAGAAAAAAAGTACAGTTTTTTATGTTGCACAGTAAGGTGGTTTTTGCTTATGGGAATTGTGCCACCAGTAAAATTGTGAACTATTGCATCGTAGCAGTATGCACCCCAAACACATTCACACTAATATTGCTAAGAATCAAATGCTGCGGGCTTCAAGACTAACCACCCAAGAGAAAACATTTAATCAGCAAAAAACTATACTTAAAAAGAACTTTCAAGAAAGAGAATATAAAGAAACTGAAATACATGAAGCTCTAATTCATGGTAATTTTCATAGAACAGGCAAAGGCACCCCTTTTTTATTAAGAGATGCTGATAATGAAGGCCTAAATATAGAAGGCGTGCATCCGACAGTAAATAGACTCATTATTCCATACACTAACACCAACACTCAAATCAGGCAAGTTATAGGGAATAAGTGGAAAATTTTACTGATGGATGAGAAAATAAGAGATTTGGTAGATGTTAGACCATCTATATCTTATAGAAACATGAAGTCCTTAGATAGGAGAGTATGCTATGAACAAACAAATAAAAATAAAAACAAATTTAAGCCACAAAAGACAGGCACTTTTGCTTGTCAAACATGTAGGCAATGTAAATATATAGCGACAACTGATAGATTCTTACATCCTTATACCAAACATGAACATACATTCAGGGGCTATGCAAGCTGCAAGACTAGAGATGTCATATACCTCGCTCAATGCCAAAACTGTAATCTCTTCTATGTTGGTAAAACTAATAGAACATTATATTAGAGAACATATTTATGCGATAGAGAAACAGAACACAACCAATGCATTAGCACGACATGTCCTTGAAAAAGGAATTTCACATTGTTTTAAATTCATGGTCATTGAGTCAGTTATTAGAACAAGCAGATTAGGGAACATTAAAACCTATACAGAAGAGGTGGAGAACAAATGGATTCTGAGGCTACAAGCCCATATATATGGGCTTAATGAAAAAATAACCCTCAAGCCATTCTTGGCCAATAGACCATTGAATCATTGATATTACATTGATGTTATTTATTCGCAGCCCCCATCTTAGTTGTAGCCTCTATGTATATGTTTCTTAAGCTATTTGTATATGTTTTTTTATATATGTGTCCTTTTATATATGTGTCTTTTTATATTATTACATCTACCTATGTATATGTTTTATAAACTTGGTAATATATTTAGAGCTGTTTGACATTATAAGTGTCACTAATTATATTAATTGAAGTGCAGCCTTTTTAATTGAGAAGCAATGTATTATGGTACAAAAGAGATGCATTTGCTCATGTTTTTTCAAGGTCTGATGAAGCGTTGTATCAACGTGAAAGCGCTTACCTTTTTATCTCTCCCTGCCTGGCTTTGTTGTTGTTTTTAATAAAGGACAGCTTTTGGAATATTTGGTGGACGTTCTTTTACAGCCTGGTGCACCCACTACTCTTGGACTTCGCATATTTATTTTTGGTTTTAAGGGTGCTTTGCTTGTCAGGTATCATTTTCTTAATCCACCAGTAAAATTGTTTATTTAGCTAAATATGAAAATTGGGTGGCTTTCTGCATAGGGAAGAACAAAAGAGCACTACAAGTAAGAATTTATGAACATCTACATGATATAAGTAATAAGAAAGATGCAAACTCCCTTTATAGGCATTCTTGCATATGTTAAAACTTTAAAAGGTTCACTTTTGGCATTTTGGAAAAACTGAAGATTAACCAGGGATCTAGTGTGGCAGCTGAGGCTAAATGCCACGCTGCCCCCTGGACTTAATGATCAAGTTTCCATTGCACCAGTATTAAAAGAAAAAGCAGAGGTCTTAACTTAAATATTTTTTGTGTGTGTGTGTGTGTGTGTGTGTGTGTGTGTGTGTGTGTGTGTGTGTGTGTATATATATAAACATTTTTTATCAACAGTTAATTAAAAGTTGTGATGTAGATTGAGTTTTTAACACGAATTTACTTTTTATATTATTTTTTTATATTAATTTGATACAAGTTTGTATATAAAACATATACACAAAATAGATAAGTGGAATGGTAAATTTTAGGTATGGCCCTTTAAGGATGGTGGAATATTTACATCATTAATGGACTGTAATTATTCGAAACAAGGATAGTATGTATATAAAGAATTAGAGTGGTATGGTGTTTTATCTGATGAAGTCTCTTTGAAGGGATGAAAGTGCTTATGAATGTGTATACAGTGAATAAATATTTTACATTTTACACTTCGTGGAGAGTCTGATTTTACTTTTGAATTTTGATTGTATAGTATTTTTGCCACTTTTTGCAGTTTATTTTGCCAAAAATGCACGTAGTCCTAGACAGAGAAACATTACCAATAATAACTCATCACAAATGACAATCCCTTCACATTCACAAATTTATGTAAGCTACTCTATGAGGGTATGGGAGACAGCTTCCAGTCAGATGACAAGACTTGAGTTGCTTCCAAAATAGATAAGTGAAAAAAGATAAATAAAATAAAAATAATGCAAAATTTTAATTTGATACAATGTCTAATCTCTAAATGCTGCTTACCTTTCAAATGAAAGCACATGCTAGCCAAACATTTCAAAATGCTAAATGTTTTGAAGTTTAAAATGTTTTTGATACTGCATGTTTTCAAAACGGAAAAGCTTTAATAGAAGTAAAAAATGTGCATGCAAATATGTTAAAGTGCCAAATCGTGTACACATTATGTTACCTCTTAAGAGACCTGTATTCTGTTCTCCATGAAGGGGGATATTTGATGCTATTAGATCACTCTGATTATCTGTATGATCAGTGATAGACTGGTTGTAATTTGATTAGGTCTAAAGGTTTTACCCATGAAGCAATGGGTAGTAATGAAGCTAGCAGCCATTGTGAGTTGACTGTGAACTTGACAAGATGTGCATGTTGCTGTGCTATATCAGAGAATGTGTGACTAGGGTATAAAATAAATGGAGTAAACTTATACACACCAACGTTTGTCTCCCATGTGTCTGGTATCCTGAAATATAGCATGGAGCATGAAGCACTGCAACTATAACAGCTGTTTTTATGTTATTTTACTTTATTAAGTAATGCCATGTATTAAGACTAGGCCAATGACAACTCCATACAATGGCCTCATAAAGTGTCATGGAAAGCCACTGTGATAATACATGACACTAGTCTGACTTCTCTGACTTGTGAAGAGTAACTGTACCAAGAAGGAGGCTTAGTTTTATTGATTATATTAAAAACACTGAGTACTCATATTTGTTCTTTGCATAAAGCTGGTTCAACAGCAAGTCCAACAAATTTGTTCACATTAAGTCCTCCCTGCCTTTCTTGATCTCTTTTTGCAGGTCTCCCACATGCACCCTCTCATTGCCAGTTGTTAGTTTATTCCTCAGTATGGCACACCCTCCTTCCTTCAGTATCCAAATAACTGATTAACATATATACAGGTCCATTACTTCTAAAGTTACTTAGATAAAAAAAAATGATCATGATAAATTTATAGGGTCTACTCTGATGTAAAATTGCTCAGTTTCCTGTACCCACAATATCTCAGTTTTCAGTATCCTACTAACTGTTATATCACTGCAGGATAAACAGTCAGGCAGTATAGTGTTGATCAATGTTTTGAAGTGATGCTTCTTGCCATTGTGCCCCCTAATGTGGAGGTGGATGAACATCATTGGCCACAACTATGACAACAGCCACACCCAGGTGCATTGGCTGCTGTGGCCACAGGTGACAATGATACCAGAATGGTATGTGCCATCGATGTAACTCCAGCTTGTGACTGTCACCTTACATCTAGACCCTTGATTGGCCATATCTAGTAAAGCCTGCCCAGGTACGACAGAGGAGAGTTGCCACATGCCTTATGGACGCACACCATTGAATGCCTGGTGGGTTACCAGTGACCAGAACAGCCATGCTTTCTTCAAGTCTTACATACCGGGTCATCCTGCAGGTGCTGCAGGATATTCTATGCAGCTGTTGTATGTCCTCACACAAGCCAATCATCATGCTCACCATCTCTACCATGGTGTGTGTTGCAGCTGTCTATGCTTGGATCATTGACCTGCATCATTGACCTGCTCATCTACTGCTTGACTTAATGTGCAGTGCCCAGGTCAGGGAAGGAAGTGGAGTCATGGCAGTAATGCCCACCAACACACCTCCCTACTACAATGTATAAATGCACATCGAAGGCAATGTGGCTAGTGGATATCATCTTTACTGGTAACGTCTGTGTTGCCTGGGTGGGGCTTACACCTACAGGACATCCATTGCCAAAAAACAGTGACACCAGAAGTCCATCCTACCCTCCACTGTCACCTCATATGCGAGAGATGTATATAAGCCCCTCCAATCCATGTGTTAATGAGAGCGCCATGTGCTCACTGCAATCATTATCAGCCACAGGTGACCCGCTGATATCAGACATGTGCTGTCCTGTTGTGCTGGACCCTTTGCAACTGGAACCTTTGAGAGCATAAACCTAAAATACCTTTGGCAGCATTGAAAGATATCCCTCACACCCCCATGCTATGTCACACGTATGTCATGATACATGACAGTTCTTCAATATCGAAATGGGCATATGCATATCTTGTGGTGCAGTGAGATGCAGTTATGTCCCAAATACACTTGGAGAAAAATACAAAGAGGTGTTGTAATGAATAAGTCTGTCTCACATGCAGGTCAGTGTACAACATGGAAATGTACCTGCTGTTATTAACCTGATTCTTCCCCTACAGACATATAGGCAGCCATCACCAGCCCTGCTCCCACATTCAAGCCACTGCAAGGTATAGAGTTTATTCAGATGCTCAAGACAGTTCTGGCATGCAGGGATAGGTGCCAAGTTTTATTGTAAGGACTGTTTATTTGCATTTTTTTTGTTTTTTGTCTATTGTGTTTGTTACTTTGCTTTCTTTTAACAGAGTCACAGTGTACTGAATTCTCCCTCCTTTCTTTTACTGTGGTCAATGAATGTGAGTTAAGCAGGGATAGCTGATGTACACTTTCAGTGGAAGAGTATCTATATTATTTATGTCCACAACTGCACTTTGCAACTGCAATTCTACCTGTAACATATATGTGTGCTAATACATTTTATTTGTTTCCCTTTGAGTTTTTTGCATCATTCTATAGATATACCTGTGGTGCAGGCTGAGAAGTGGCAGCAGGCGCTTAGGTGTGCTACAGCTGACTTATCTAGCATTTGTTCACCAAGCCTGTCTCTCAGCATGGAGATGGAGGTCATCCTGTTGAGGGCAACCTGTGGGCTCATTGGTGGCCTCCATAGTCACCTCTCAGGAGAGGAGTACAGGATTCTCTTCTGGTCCATGCTCCATGGTCACCTAGAATCAGGTGCAGAAGCTGCTTGCATCTGAGGTGCATTAGCAGTTGGATTTATTTTATTTTTATTTGTTACTGAGTGAGTGAGCTGGTCCAAAGACAATTTTCAGTCATGACCTCACACAGGTCGAGGCATGCGGTGTGTACCATTTTACTTTGGGGGTGTGAGGCATATGTTACAACCTTGCCAAAGGTATTTTATATTTATTATTTCAAAGGTTTCTGTAGTGAAGGGTCCGGTACAACAGGAAAGCACATGTCTGATGTCAGCAGGTCACCTGTTATTGACTACACATATGAAGTGACAGGGTAGGGTGGGCTGGACTTCTGACATCACCAGGGTTTGGAAATGGGCACACTGTAAGTGTAAGCCTCACCCAATGTACAAATATTTCAACCTGACAATAACAGTTATACAGATATACACTTGTTTAGAATTGTACTTGAGTGAGTACAGTTAAAAACATGAGTATAAATCACACTGACATAAGAGCAGAAAGACAGAAATCACAATTAACATACATTAAGATAACAGCAGGGTACAGATCATATTAACACAGTTGTGCAGAGAAAAGCTAAGCATGATTAGTAATGATTAAAGACCTGTATATATTATATACATGATATGCAGAGCTTACCTCCATACAGGTTTTGTATCAAGCAAATGCAGAACGACTGCAGTCATTTCCCCGAATAAGGGAGGACCTTCCATTGCCACATAATCTAACCAGCCTCATATGCAAAGCCATGATAAGACTTATCATGGAACTAATCGATAAGGATATAAGGAACCTCCAAACACTAGATCCATCTCAGTTTGGATTCCTCAAGGGCAGGTCATTCTTACTCAGATTGGTGGACTTTTTTGAAAAGGTCATGAAAGCAATGGGTGAGGGTAAAATGGTATATTCCTCATACCTTGACCTGGCTAAAGCTTTAGACACAATCCCCACTCAGACATAGTATAAAAGCTAAATAAACTGGGAATAAACCCATATGTTACCTGCTAGATTGCCAACTGGTTCACAGACAGGAAGCAGGAAATCAAACTAGGGGAAGTTACCTACAGAATTAGACCAGTTACCAGTGGAATCCCTCAGGGTAAAGTACTGGGACCTCTCCTATATGGCATCTACTTATCTGAAGTAAAAGCTTCAAAGGGCTCTGGCTGAATAAGTTTGCAGATGACTGCAAGCTAGGAGCAATCATTGAATCCCCAAATGATTTAGCCATCCTGCTGGAAGGTTTGTCCCAAATAAATAACTGGTGTCAAAATCACGGACTGAAACTAAATGTCAAAAAATGTATTACTGTACCCTTAGGGAATCACCCAGGGAACTACCATATTGACAAAACAACCCTAAGAGGTGACCCACTTGTTCGGGATTTGGGAACTTATGTGGACAGTCATCTAACTTTCAACCAGCATATGTCCATTGTCTTAAAAAAGTCCTTCTGTATTGCACAGCTTGTAAACAAAGGGATTGTGTCTAAATCTATGATGTCATTGTCCCCACTTTACTCAGCCCTCATTAGGCCAGTCATTGGGTATAGTGTCCCCTTTGGCACATATCTGTTCAAACACATACAACAACTGGAATGCCCAGAGAGGTACCTTACTAAAAGGATACAAGGCCTAAACAATAAACCTTATATCAGTGCCTCAAACTTGTGATCCTCAGGAATCAAGCAGTCCTTAAACAAGCATAATTCTAGGTGAGGGAAGCTACTATACTACATTTCTAGATGCAATGACTAACTTTCTTTTTGCTTTGGAGATTTTGGCTCTGGTTTGAGTGTGCTAGTCCTTATGCAGTTATCTTGGTTACTTGAGTTTGAGACCCTTATCCAACATGAACTGACCCAAAGCCCTGTCACTATATTCTGTATCCTACAGGCTGTTAAGAGGTGGCCACTGCCTGTCATACAAGCCATACTCTGACCCAGTACTGATGGATTTACTGTGGTCTGGTCAGTCTGGCTGAGTTGCCCCTATGAGGTGTCTTGCTGCACTTATGGGCATGCACAGCCTTGGACATCCCTCCTTACTGTTCTTGTCACATTGGTCATGTGACAAATGGTAGCATGGTAATGCTACCGTTACCAGTAATGTGGATGGCCTTATTTACTCAGCAATCCTTTTCTTGGAATACAGGTGCTATAAATTTCTTAATACATACATGTCATGTTGAGCTTGAGCTACAGAATCACTGATATTTAGCATTGTGCTGTGCTGAAGTCAGTATTTTAAAATACTCCCCCTTAGTTTTTACAATCTATACCCAGAGCTTTTTTAATTACCCCAGTTTAGTAACCATCAAGCATTAACATGACTTAAGATCTGATATGAAAAAAAAATACATCTGTGAGTCCTGGGTGTCCTTCATTACTTATATCTTTTGTTTTTGGTGTAGAGCTAGAACTTAATATGTTCTTTTGCTATCTAACATAACAAATGAACTGCCAAATTATCAATGTTGCTTTGGAAGTTACTGCATTGAAATAAATAAAACTTCTCTAGGAACAGCAACAGCTGCCCTCCTGTGGCAAAATACTAAAATACAGTTTCATTGACCACATAAGCTCTTCAGCAATTTGAAAGAAGATAATATGCAACAAAAATGTGTTCTATAAAGAAATCACTAAAAATGGACAGTACACAAATGAATAGGATGCTTACAAATTAAGTGCAGAAGGCGAAGACTGTCATAATTGTAATTTAACACTGAAAGCTAAACTGATGTGGAAAGTGTGAAATGTTTTATAAATCATGCACAGTGTTTGAAGAGAATACGTTACTATATTTTTGTTACACTGAAGCATGGCTGGTTCTGAATTCTCCAAATTTTTCTTTTTTCTATACAATTTAAGGAAAATGCATCTTATAGATGTGTTAGCCAAAGCACTGTGGAGATTCATCCCCTGTTCCCAATCAGCATACAACACCTGCGGGACCCTATCACTGACTTTTAAGATTGCTGACATCCATTCTCATACGCTGCTCCATCTCCTGGTTCTGTTCCCTGGAGTTCAGACTTTGTTCCAGACGTTGTAGTGATCTCTCTGCCTCCTTCAGTCGTTTTTCCAGTTCTGCACGGGCCATCATCTCAGACTGTTACAGCAAATAATGAAACAATGTTGTATTATCTACTACATTTCTACACCTTTAGGAGTACAGTCTCCATTAAATCCCACAAACTCACATTTCAAAACAGGCACAAAAACATTTCAGTCTTGAAGGTGGAGATGTAGTGATATAACTGCAACCATAATGTGACATGCACTGTTTGCATATAGCTCTGATTATACAAACTTTGGCATGCACTGTTTACATATAGCCCTGAGTATACAAACTGTGGCATGCACTATTTACATATAGCTATGAGTATACAAACTGTGGTATGCACTGCTTACATATTGCTCTGAGTATACAAACTGTGGCATGCACTGTTTACATATAGCTCTGATTATACAAACGGTAGCATGCACTGTTTACATATAGTTCTGATTAGACAAACTGTGGTATGCACTGTTTACACAAACTGTGACATGCACTGTTTACACATAGCTCTGAGTATACAAACTGTGGCATGCACTGTTTACATATAGCTCTGCGTATACAAACTGTGGTATTGACTTTTTACATATAGCTCTGAGTATACAAACTGTGGCATGCACTGTTTACATATAGCTCTGATTATACAAACGGTGGCATGCACTCTTTACATATAGCTCTGATTAGACAAACTGTGGCATGCACTGTTTACATATAGCTCTAATTAGACAAACTGTGGCATGCACTGTTTACATATAGCTCTGATTATACAAACGGTGGCATGCACTGTTTACATATAGCTCTGCGTATACAAACTGTGGTATGCACTGTTTACATATAGCTCTGAGTATACAAACTGTGGCATACACTGTTTACATATAGTTTTGATTATACAAACGGTAGCATGCACTGTTTACATATAGCTCTGATTAGACAAACTGTGGTATGCACTGTTTACATATAGCTCTGAGTATACAAACTGTGGCATGCACTGTTTACATATAGCTCTGTGTATACAAACTGTGGTATGCACTGTTTACATATAGCTCTGAGTATACAAACTGTGACATACACTGTTTACATATAGCTCTGAGTATACAAACGGTGGCATGCACTGTTTACATATAGCTCTGATTAGACAAACTGTGGCATGCACTGTTTACATATAGCTCTGATTATACAAACGGTGGCATGCACTCTTTACATATAGCTCTGATTAGACAAACTGTGGTATGCACTCTTTACATATAGCTCTGATTAGACAAACTGTGGCATGCACTGTTTACATATAGCTTGGATTATACAAACTGCTTATTTTGTATTATTAGGGATTATGAATGCACTGCTGATGGGTGCAATAGACCTGCAATAGAATAAAGTGAATTAATATATACTCAATTAAAAATGAAGAATCAATCATGAGAAAAAAGCAAACTTGGCCTGGGACATGCAGTTAATTATGTTTCATATTGCTCATTTGCACTGCATTACACCTGCTCAAAATGTTTTAATTCATAACCTATGTTATACTGCACATAGCTATTCTGCTTTGTGTGAAATAAGGCAGAAATGAAGATGTATGTAGTGGGAAACAGTATGACACTGTCCCGTGTCCATTTCACAAACAGTATAAAAACACAAATCCAAGTTTGCCTGGAGTGTGTAGTATGTATTAATTTGTTTGAATTCACAGGTGTAAGGGACAGTTATGGTATAACATTTACTGTGGCAGAGAGCGGCATTATTGTACTGTGATAACATGAGTGATGGTGTTGTACACCTTGGCAAACTCTAGCAAAAAAAAAAATGACCTGGAGCTCCAAGAATTATGTTCATTAGGCATACCCACTATGAAGCACATCACGTGATGCATCTTATGAACCTAACTTCTACAAGATGGTAAGAGTGGCCCATTCCACTTATGCAGAAGTATCTGTAGCAGTCTGTATATTCCATCCACCCATCCACAACCCCTTTCCCCATTTTTGCTCAAGGGGTCGGGGTGTCACTTCAACACTGACAATCATCTAGAACCTATGTTTACACCACTGGGTAGCTAGCCCTGCAGTGGTAGTTCATCTGTAGCATACATTTGCACACACACTAACACCTAGGGCAAATTTAGAGTGTCAAATCCACCTGCTGCATGTCTTTGGAATGTGGGAGGAAACTGGAGCACCTGGAGGAAACTCATGCAAACAGAAGGAGGACATGCAGACACACACACACACACACACACACACACACACACACACACACACACACACACACACACACACCTATCTTTCCCATCTGTCTTTCCACCTCATGGTACTGGAGGCATTTCTCACCAAATCTGCAGTACATGGCTGAGTATATATATATTTCCCAGTGTTCCTGAGGGAAATTCTCCCACCATATTGGCAATCATTAAGGTTCAAGATCATAAGCAATATTATCTGAAATAGTCATACCCATAATGGCATCATTAGTTCACTGTGATCACATGGGATCGTATGTATGAATCAAAAACATGGGGTCTATATTAGATCACCGAATGCTTAAAAAAGCGAACGGTGATTAATCAACCCTATGTAAGCAAAAGTTTACAATTTCCAACAACAAAAAAATAAAACATTTTAAACATTACATTAACTGGGGGGCTTCACCCCCACACCCCCTACTTAAATATACCAACTCCGTGACCGCACTACAGTGCCGAAAATGGCAAAGTAACAAAGTGGCCAAGCGAATTCTTTCCCAGGGAAAGAATTTGCTTAAAAGCCGCTTCGATATTTTGCTGTTTCAAGCTTTTGACTTCGACCAAGACGCATTCGAAAGAATGCATCTTAGGTCTTCTAATAGGGAACCAAAAACATGTATCATGGGGCAACGGAGTCTACCAGGAATAGTCTTGGAGGTGCTGAGCTCTAATGTAGCAAGAGAGTGGGAGCTGAATTAGGCTGTTGATTATGAGGTGGTTCAGTCAATTGTTCTTTAACTGCAACACAAAGGTTAGAATTCTGCATGTGGCCCTAATCATGGTGGAAGGGTGCAGATTTGTTCAACTGAAGCTGCTATTAGCCAACAGTCATTACACTACTGTGTAAGTTAGAGTGGTAGAGGAAAGGGACAAGACAATGAAGTGGAACATAAAGGGAATGTATTATGATGAGCCAGTTAAGAGGGCTGAAAATGAGATGTGGACTGGTGATGTACTAAGTTTAAATAAGTAAAAAACAAAAAAACAAAGAAACACACCAAGCCAGCAGGAATTATAGTTAGCGCTTTCGTTTACTTCATAAGCAAACTTCATCAGACAACAGTTAAAAACCACAAGTCATTTAAATATCCCTCCAAAAAGACCAATTAAACAATTAATTACATAGAAATGCATGTGACGGAAACTGATTTACAGCCTAGTCAAGGCATTATTCAAATTCAGCTTCCTAATGTTGTACAAATGCTCATAGATGCGCTGTTTCAGGCATCTTTTGAGTTTAAAGTGGACTCTATTTCTTACTTGGACATCAAACTAAGTAAGGATTTGGTTAGTGAAAGATTTACCTCCAAGATTTTTAGAAAGGCCACTTATTTCAATTCTTTTTTGCACTGGTCTAGTGCTCATCCCTACCATCAAAAGAAAGGCTGATGTAAAAGGGCAGTTTGTTAGGGCATCCAGAATGGTTACAGATGAGGCTGACTTCATTCTTGAATGGAATTTATTAACAGAGATGTTTGTGAAAAGGGGTTACCCACTCCCCTTGGTGAATGAGGTTTGTGCTGAAGTTAGTATTAAAAGAAAGAGAGGGTCTTTTAAACCCCTTTTGCATACTGCCTCACCATTTCGAGATCCCCCCTATATTGAACAGATTAATTTATTAGAAGATGGTATGGTCACTTCTGTTTTAGGTGTGGGTGAATTGTCTCTTGAACCTAATTTGAGTGAGGATGTCTGCTATAGTGGATTTATTACTACATTCTCACTTGATGCTGATGACCTCAGGTATATTGTTAATAAGAATTGGTATTTTCTGAGGGAGGATGAATTGATTAATAATAGGATTAGAGAGAAACCTGATGTTATTTTTAGGAAGGGTAGTAACCTCAAAAATGCCTTGGAAAGTAATTGTGGAATTAATATTCTTGGTGGTATGTCAAAATGTGTTTTTTGCCATTTTTGTAAATTTATTAAAGTTGCTGATTCCTTTGAGATGTATGGGAGAGTATACCAGCTTAAGGACAGATATAACTGTTCATCTAAGAATGTTGTGTACATGACGGTATGTCAAGCATGTCCTGCATTTTATACTGGAAGGACAGAAAGATGCCTGAAACAGCTCATCTATGAGCATTTGTACAACATTAGGGAGCTGAATTTGTATAATGCCTTGGCTAGGCATGTAAATCAGTTTCCGTCACATGCATTTCTATTTTTTGTCATTGATCAAGTGTTGGATAAATATAATAGAGGTGGTCCTATAGCCCTGAAATTACATGAAAGGGAACTGATTTGGCAATTGAAGTTTAATGCACATTCCCTTCCTGGGATGAATGATAATTTATCTACAAAATGTATGTTAAAAATGAAATCCTGTTTTAGATAATTATTAATTCAATTTATGGATGTATTTTAGATTGCTGTATACACTTTGATGTTTATGTACTGATTTTTATATAGCATGAACAATTTTGTGTGTATGTTCCTTTAAGGACAATTTGAGTATGTAATTAATTGTTTAATTGGACTTTTTGGAGGGATATTTAAATGACTTGTGGTTTTTAACTGTTGTCTGATGAAGTTTGCTTATGAAGTAAACGAATGCGCTAACTATAATTCCTGCTGGCTTGGTGGGTTTCTTTGTTTTTTTGTTTTTTATTAGTTTGTGTTCTTCTTTGGCTTATAAGTTTAAATAAGTGACGGGGAGGATCAGGGATGCAGTATGATGATGTATTCAAGGCTCTCTGAAAATGTGTGGGGAACAAGCATAATGACACTAAGATGAGAAGACAATTTTTACCTGCATAGGGTGGTGAGGCTGGTGATATGGATAAAACACATGGCATACAAGAGATGAAATGGAAGGGGTGTGGGAGGTAGGGGATGTACAATGGGAGGATACCCACATTAGAGCCACAGTGGACGTGAGGGTTGCAAAGGGACAAGCTAAAATGGATTTGGTAGAAGGGGTCAAGAGGAGGAGCAAAGGTTTCTTTAAGAATATAATAGGAAGACAAGACGCTAAAACCTGTCCAGTGTGAGTAAAGATACAAGAGCGGTCATGAAACAGAAGAAAACTAAAGCCAAGATACTGAAAGAATACCAAAGAAAAGCAAGGGCAGTGCTATATGGGGAAAGATGTAGGACAGAGTGGAGACAGCACTGGACAGGTACCAGGACAGAGAAGAGAGCGGGGGCAGTGAATCTGATTACAGCAGATCAGGAAAAGGATCTGGAATGCTGATCAAACTAGCGCTTGACCATTAGAAATAGAGTGAGAAGGCACTGACAGCAGCAAGCAGAGTGCTGGAATAATTTCTCGAGGGCAGATTCCAGAAGCAAAGATGTAATTCTCCCACTCCGCAGGGCTTTAGCCAGACTACATCCTGAGTATGTTGTGCAGTTCCAGGGGTCATACAAGGAGAGGGACTTCAGGCTGCAGGAAGGAGTCCAAGAAAACCAGAGCATTACGATTGGGAAGGATATGACAAAGGCACTGGAACAGTTAGAGCCTTCTAACTAGGGGGATGAGAAAAAGAGACAAAGGGGTATTATATGTGTTAACATGATGACATGGTTTGATAGAAATGTAGGCCTATATCTTTTCCTGCGTGGGTGGAGAATGAGCTTTCTAGCTAAGGGGATAAGGAAAAGAGACCAAGAGAGTGTTATATGTGTTAACATAATAACATGCTTTTGATGGAAATGTAGGCCTGTATCTTTTCCTGGGTGGGTGGAGAATATATATATATATATATATATATATATATATATATATATATATATATATATATGGGTCTACTTGATACAGTTGACATTTCACAATGTCGAAATTCATATCGCCGAGACCATATGATCGACATTTGAAATGTCGACCATACAAGTAGAACATAAAAAACAAACCTCCCCCCAGAACTTAAATATACCAACTCTGAGATCGCACTACAGTGCGGAAGTGGAAATCTTTCCATTTCACACTGTATGGCGATGTCGGTTCCCCATGGTCGACATTTCAAATGTCAATCATATGGTCTCAGCCATATGAATGTCGACATTGTGACAACCATTTGAAGGGGACCTATATATATATATATATATATATATATATATATATATATATATATATTTTTTTTTTTTTTTTTAATGTTATTGTGCACATTAGTATTTTCATACAACATGGTTTGGGAGGGCTGCAGAACATGTATGGTGTTACTTGTGTAAATGGAATTGAAAGCTTATAACATGTTGGGATTATGTAAGGCTGGTGGTTGGAACATATTTATAAGCTTACCCGCAGTAGTGGTGCTGCGGTAGCGTTGTTGCCTCACAGCAAGACGTTGTCCTGTTCGATTCTCAGCTAGAGCGTCTTCTGTGTGGAGGCATGCTTGAATGGGCATGCCTTCGTTGAAGGTTGTGTGTCAGGGCTGGTAACTCGGCACGTAAAAATCCACTACCAGACATTAGTGGACCGGAGTTCCGCTGTGGCGACCCCTAACTGGGAAAAGCCGAAAGACACAACAACAACAACAATTACTGTGAAAGTAGAAGCAGCCACAAACCTGTGTAGGAGAAAGCTTAATAGACTCCATCTGATACCCCCAACCTAACTTCCAAAACAAAGTAACCATTTTACCATATCAAGGTGGGTCTATTTAATGCCAGAAGTCTAAACAAGAAACTACCAGACAGTGAGGCCCTCCTACACTTGGAGCACACACATATATATGTACAGTGGATATAAAACGTTTACATGCCTCTGTTAAAATGCCAGGTTTTTGTGATATAAAAAAATGAGTCCACAATAAACAATTTTAAAACTTTTCCCACCTTTAATGTGACCTATAACCTGTACAATTCAGTTGAAAAACAAACAAATCTGTTAGGGGAAAAAATATAAAAAAAAAAAATTACAATACGCTGGCTGCATAAGTGTGCACACCCTTAAACTAATACTTTGTTGTGTGTGCACACCCTTAAACTAATACTTTGTTGAAGCACCTTTTGATCTAATTACAGCATTCAATCTTCTTGGGTAGGAGTCTATCAGCATGGCACATCCTGACTTGGCAATATTTGCCCACTCTTCCTTGAAAAAGCGCTCCAAATCTATCAGATTGCAAGGGCATCTCTTGTGTACAGCCCTCTTCAGGTCACCCCACAGATTTTCTATTGGATTTAGGTCTGGGCTCTGGCTGGGCCATTCCAAACATTTCATTTTCTTCTGGTGAAGCCATTCTTTTGTTGATTTAGATGTATGCTTGGGGTCATTGTCATATTGAAAGGTGAAATTCCTCTTCATCTTCAGCTTTCTAGCAGATGCCTGAAGATTTTGGGCCAAAAGTGACTGGTATTTGGAACTGTTCATAATTCCCTCCACCTTGACTAAAGCCCCAATTCTAGCTGAAGAAAAGCAACCCCAAAGCATGATACTGCCACCATCATGCTTCACCGTGGGGGTGGTGTTCTTTTGGTGATGTGAAGTGTTGTTTTTGCGCCAAACATACCTTTTGGAATTGTGGCCAAAGAGTTCAACCTTGGTCTCATCAGACCATAACACATTTTCCCACATGCTTTTGGGAGACGATGTATTGTTTTGCAAATTTTTAGCTGGACCTGGATGTTTTTCTGTGTAAGAAAAGGCTTCCATCTTGCAACCCTACCCCATAGTTCAGACATATGGAGAATATGGGAGATTGTTGTCACATGTAGTACACAACCAGTACTTGCCAGAAATTCCTGCAGCTCCTTCAGTGTTGCTGTAGGTCTCTTGGCAGCCTCCCTGACCAGTTTTAGTCTTGTCTTTTCATCAATTTTGGAGGGATGTTCAGTTCTTTGAAATGTCACTGTTGTCCCATATCTTCTCCACTTTTTGATGATTGTCTTCACTGTGTTCCATGGTATATCCAATGCTGTGGAAATGTTTTTGTACCCTTCTTCTGACTGATACCTTTCAACAATGAGATCTCTTTGATGCTTTGTAAGCTCTCTGTGAACCATGGCTTTTGCTGTAGCAGGCAATTGAGTAAATGCCAGAAAAATCCTACTAGGACAGCTGAACTTTATTTGGGGTTAACCAGAGTCTCTTTAATTGATGGCAGGTGTGTACCCAAGATGACTGAATGATGTAATTAAATCAAAAGGTGCTTCAGCAAAGTTTTAGTTTAAGGGTGTGCACACACAACAAAGTATTAGTTTAAGGGTGTGCACACTTATGCAACTAGCGTATTGTACATTTTTTATTTTTTATATTTTTCCCGTAACAGATTTGTTTGTTTTTCAATTGAATTGTACAGGTTATAGGTCACATTAAAGGTGGGAAAAGTTTTGAAAGAATTATTGTGGTATTTTTTTTATATCACAAAAACCTGGAATTTTAACAGGGGTATGTAAACTTTTTTATATCCACCGTATATATGTTGTTACAGAAACCTGGTTTAGTTGCCTAGAGAGCAGTCCCCCAGTACCTAGGTTTTGTACTTACCAGTCATTTAGAGCTGAAGAAAACTGTGGTGGCATATTCTTATTTGATAGAGACCACATTACCTTAAGACAGATACCTAGAGACTCTCAAGCTGTGCTTACTGTGATTCAAATCACACTAAATAAGATCAGTTATCAGTTCACAGCATGCTACAGAACCCCCTTCATGTCCCCAGAAAAATCACGCAACATTCCTAAATGTTCTTGAAATCCCCATATGTAAGAATGTTGATATCTTTGGTGATTTTAACCACCCAGTGATTAACTGGGGAACTGCTAAAAACAATGTAAGATATGCACAAAAATTCTTAGATTTTATAAACAAAAACTCCCTGGACCATAGGTTCATAGGTGTATATTGGCTAATAGCCCTGGAGCCTTTACAAGCCTAGCCCATAGAATTACCCTGGCATCGTGCCACCCAACCTTAGTTTCCAGTGCCTCTATCAAGTAGAGCCACTGGAGTGATCACTGGGGTGAATTTTCTATTTCCCATCTACTCATCAAGATTTCTCTTGAAGAGGGCCAGTGAGGTGTTCTGTTTGACATGTATAGGAAGTCTGTTCCAAAGCATGGGCAGTCTCGGGGTTATGAACCTGTCCCTCCAGCATGTTCTGTTGATTGTGTTAATGAGGTTGAGGCCTCTGGTGCGTGTGTTGTGGAGGGAGTGGGATTTCTTTAGATGTAGCACTTCTAACAGAGCTGGGTCAGACATGGCTTTATAAGTAGATGATATGAGACAGAGAATAGTTGGAGTTTTTTGAGTCTGTCCATATAGGACAAGTGTTTAAGGCCTAGGATCCTCTTTGTGAGGTACTTTTGCGGCCTCTCCAGTTGTTGCAGGTGTCTAGTGATGTACATGCCAAATGGGGCATTGTACTCGATGATTGGCCTAATGAGGGAAGAGTAGAGGGAGACAACGACCTCTTTCTTTCTGGATGCAAAACCCTTAGTAATGAGATGTGCTGCATAGAAAGACTTTCTGACCACAGTGGCAGTGTGGTGGTCAAAAGAGAGGTTGCTGTCAACCTGTGTTCCCAGATCTCTTATAACGCCTTCTGTGTTCAGTGGACTACTATCAATTTGGTAGTTCATGGGAAATGGGTTTTTCCCAAAGAGGATGATGACACATTTTTTGGCATTGAGCTTAAGGCCATGGTTCTGACACCAGTTGTTGGTCTAAGTGAGGCCTTTCTGTAGGATGTCAACATCACTTGGGGAATTAATAATGGCTTCCAACTTGCAATTGTCTGCGAACTTTGTCATCCAGAGTCCCTTCATGCTGGACTGGACTTTTGAGAAGTAGATACCAAACAGGAGAGGACTCAAGACCAATGCCTGTGGGACTCCACTCGTGACTGGTCAGCTACTTTCGCACTGTGGGTTCTATCTGTGAGCCAGTTTGCAACCCACTTAGTGATATAGGGGCTGATGCCTAGCTTAGTGAGTTTTTCTATGATTCCTGAGCGGGGAATGGTATCAAAGGCCTTTGCCAAATCAAGGTAGGCTGTATGAACCACCTTGCCTTCATCCACAGCTCTGGTGACTGACTCAAAGAAGTCGACCAAGCTGAGCAGACATGATCTACCCTTCACAAAACCAAACTGTGTGGAATCCAGAGTTTGGAGATTCCCTATATCCTTGTTTATTAGGTCCATGATGATGCGTTCCATAGCTTTGCATATCAGACTTGTCAAGCTAATGGGATGATAGTTCCCAGGGTCTGTAGTTGCTCCTCCTTTGTGGAGAGGCATGACTATAGCAGTGCGCCATTCAGTAGGGACAAAGCCTGAAGTGAGGCTGTGATTGAACAGGGCACACAGGTGAGGTGCCAGTTCATTCTGTAGTTCATGTAGAACACAGCCAGGTATATTGTCAGGTCCTATAGGAGCTGTATTCTTGGGCTTGGACAGTGCTGTTTTAACCTGTGCAGCAGTAATACTGGGTGCCTGGCAATCTACTGTTATTGTGATTGGTCCTTTGGGGTGGGGAGAGGGGAAAAGTTAGCACTGAATCTGTTGGCCAGTACATTGGCAATATCTGTTTGCTCGGTATAGGAGGTACCATTGTGCAGCAGCTCAGAGCAAATATGGGATTGCCACAGAGGTTCTTTACATAACTATAGAAGGCCTTGTGGTTGTCTTTACTATCTGCTGCAATTCTGTTTTCATAGCTAGCTTTAGAGGATTTGATGAGGGATCTCAACTTTTTGTTGAGGCTGATAAGGGAGTTTTTCCAGTCTTCAGACTTCACATTATTCTGCATCAGTTTCCTCCTTCTGTTGTAGAGTTTGTTTATTGCAGGGGACCACCAGATTGGCTTCCTTTTTTTGGAGAAGAGCATCTTGGTTCTATTGGGTATGACGAGATCCATGCATTTGTGTACGTGTTTGTACAGTGCACTGGTATATGATTCAGCAGTCATGCAACTCTTCTCCATTTGCATGGGTGCCGTGAAGTTAGCCACCTCTGTTCTTAGGAGCCCAAAGTTATCTTTGGAGAAGTTTTTCATGGTGGTTACCTTTGCAGGGGGGGGGGGGGTAGGAGGGATGTGGATTTCCAAGGTAATTAGTTTTTGGTTGGATCTAACCAGGGAGGAGTTGACTATTGGTGTAGAGCAAAGGTCACCCATGTTAGTAATGGCCAGGTCAAGGATGTTGCTACCTCTAGTGGGAGTAAGAATGAGCTGGTCCAGGGCACTGGAATTAATGAATTCCAAGAAATGTTGGGCAAGTGTATTGGTACATGAGTAGTTTTCCCAGTTAATGGAGGGATAGTTGAAGTTGCCCAGCATGAGTGTGTTAGGTTGGACCCTAATATTCTCCAGGGTGCTTAGGAATGTGGAGTGAGTGTCTTGCGACATGGTTGGGGACCTATAACAGGCTACGACCCGAATCGCTGTCTTACCCAATGTTAGCTGCACCCAAATTATCTCTTATGCATTATGTTGGGCTACCAGTCTGTAGGTATGTGCATCCTTTATGAATATGGAAGCACCACCACCTTTGGAGCTTCGGTCCAAGTTCTGGGGCCGAAAGGTGTGGAATGAATTATAGCCTGGTAGTGTAGGGGTGCTTTCTGCTGCCTTGAACCAGGTCTCTGTTACAGCACAAATGTCAATGTTCTCCATTTTAAGGAGTGCTTTGAGTGAGTGCATTTTGAGATTTAGAGTTCTAGCATTGAGCAGCATGACCCTCAGATTGCATATGTTTGTAGCTGTTATGGTGGTAATTTGGTCTTTGGAACACCGCCTAAAAAAGACACTATAGGGGTGGCAAGAGCCTTGGCCAGTGTCCAGTAGCCCAGGGGTGACAGATGCAGGCCATCTCTGGCAAAGCATCGAGGTCTGTCAATCATGTCATCCCAGGCAGACATATACTGGATCCCCTTAGAATGACACCAGAAACTTAGCCAATTGCTGAAATCAGTCATTTTCCCCTTGTACTGTGGTATCATTCTGGGTGATGGTAGGATGCTGCTCAGGGCTAGGGTTGTACCTGCCCAGGCTACATAATCCAGGAGCTCCTCCATGTCTCTTTTCATGTAGTCCAGGGAGGTACGTCTCAGGTCATTCACACCCATATGTACAATGACAAAGTCATATTTGTACCTGTTGTTGAGGGACCTCAGTCTGTGCATTATATGGTGGATCCTGGCACCTGACAGCCAGCTGACTGTTACTTTCTCCTTATTTAAACTAGTGAGTGGGACATCAGTGTACCTCACTATCGAGTCACCTATGACTAGTGTACTGGGCATGCTGTTTTTCCTTAGGGGCTTTGGTTGAGTGGCACACTGTTTAGGAGAGTTATGTGTCTCGTGACTAGTGTTGTGTTGTGGTGGTTGAGTGCATTTCTGCCTTGGAGGTCTCTGCTGTTTGGGTAGATTTTTATTGAGAGCCTCTGTGAAGGTGGGTGTCTGGTTTGTGATTTTATGTGAAGGCAGTGCTGATGTGTGTTCTGGAGGGCTATGTGTTCCATGTGGTGTGGTGCAATTGTTGACCTTCTCCTCTTGACCAGCTATTCCGGTTTTGGCTGGAGAGTGCATGGCTTCTAATTTGGATATATAAGTGCATCTCTCGCAAGTCTGAGTGTTGAGAGTTAACAGGAGAGGGTTGTCGGTGTACATGAGGCAGTTGCTACATTGCCTCAGGATGCCCAAGTTCACGAGGTTAACAGGAGAAAGCACAGGGAACTGACCTTTAGACATGCTTGGAGGGGTGGGCATTAATAATAAGTACTGAAGCTGTTTCCTTGTAGAATGTTTAGTGCTGGAAGCACTTTTGTGTGCTACAATAATTGCTACAAGAAGTCTGGTATGGTAAAGTGCTAGACTAATAAGCTAGTAAAAGTGCAGGAGAGGAGAGAACTAGCAAATCTAAGGGAAATTTTGAAGAGCAGACTTTGGCACCTATCAGAAGCTTAAAAACAGTCCTGGATACAGCAAATCTGTATCTGGACTAGTCTAGTTACAGGAAAGGTGGGAAACAAGCACAATGTGGGCTTTTAAACCAGAAAGTTGAAAGAGATGGAAAAACTGCCCAAACAGCCAAAAAACTATGAATTCTGGGCCAGAAACCACTCTTGTTGTGGTAGATAGGCTACCTAGTGCTTACCACTCCCACTGATAAGCTAGAAAGCTTCCCTTCAACACAGAAAGGCTTGGGGGGGGGGGCTCAGAAGCTTACATACAGTCCTGGATACAGCAAATCTGTATCTGGACTAGACTAGTTTCAGGAAAGGCGTGAAACATGCAAATGTGGGCTTTTAGACCAGAAAGTTGAAAGAGATGGAAATAAACTTCCCAAACAGCCAATAAACTACAAGTTCTGGGCCAGAAACCGCTCCTGTTCCACCCCAGCCATGGTGGTGCAGCGGTTAGTGTTCTTGCCTCACAGCAAGAGGTTCTTCTGTTCGATTCTCAGCTGGAGTGCCTTCTGTGTGGAGTCTGCATGTCCTCCCCGCGGTCGAGTGACATTAAAGATATGCAGGTAGGTGCGAGCGTGAATGGGTGTGCCTTCTTTGAAGGTTGGGTGTTAGCCTGGCAACTCAGCACCGTAAAAATCCACTGCCAATCATTAGCAGACCGGAGTTCTGCTGTGGCGACCTAACAGGGAAAAGCCAAAAGACATTACTTTCTACTAGACTAGTTACCTGAAAGGCGGGAGGGTGGCCTAATGGTTAAGGTGTTTGCCTTGCAAACACAAGGTGCAAGGTTTGAGTCTCACAAGGGATAATTGGCTAGGCTTAAAATGGCTCGCAAGGGCAGTTAGCATAGTACTAATCTATGAACCTATGAACCTAAGTGCAACGTGAGCTTTTAAACCAGAAAGTTGAAAGAGATGGAAAAACTGCCCAACCGGCCAATAAACTACAAATTCTGGGCCAGAAACCACTCCTGTTGTGGTAAATAGGCTACGTAGTGCTTACCACTCCCACTGATAAGCTAGAAGGCTTTCCTCCAACACAGAAAGGCTTGGGGGCTCAGAAGCTTACAAACAGTCCTGGATACAGCAAATCCGTAACTGGACTAGACTAATTACAGGAAAGGCATGAAACAAGCTTAGAATTATTATTATATATTTTTTTTGTTACAGAAAAACAGCTAAAACGGCACTAAAAACAATTCAAGTGCAGTGCAAGCTAGCACAATTGAGTGTGTAGCAATATTAAAGCAATGTATTCAAACCGTATTCTGAACTGAATTCAGTTATTGTTTAATTCAACCCTGAACAGTTAAAAAGTGCCAAAAAATATACTTATCAGCTGAGAAGCACACTCAGTCAGAACACAAAGCAAAGTGGAAAGGGGAAACAGAAGACCAGATTGTTTAAGTACCTAGTATTGAACAGAATATACTTTATCTGGCTGTAACAAACTTGGCACCTGTATATTGCCATCCTAAGGTATCCCTCTCACTGGTCAAATCAGACCATAAACAAGTAACTTTCTTCATTAGGATCTCTAAACCATTAGAATCAAATGACATAGAATCAAAAGAATTTAAGCTTACAATGTTACGATGAAGCCTCTAATTTTGAGTGTAATGTTATTAACCATAATGCTGATACTGCAAAGAGTTATGCAGAAAAATTCTACTTGCACCTGGACTAATGCACTGAACTGGCAGTTCCAACTAAATCAAAGCAAATGGAGAGGGCTAAAAACAAACTAGTGTAGTGGTCTTCAAGCATTAATGAACTATATAATATAATGAAGAAACTCCTGAACTTATAAATAAGGAGAACATCAAACAGCTAGATAAAAAAATAAAAAGTACATAAGAAAAACAAAGCCATCTCAAGAACTCAGATAACTACAGAAGGTGAAAACAACTGCAAAACTTTCTTTAGTTATGTCAGAAAAAATAAGAAATGACACCCAACATTGCTCCAAGCTTATACATAATAGCACAAATTGTACAGAAATAGTGGATATTGCCAACAGATTGACAAATAAATTTAGTGCCAGCTTCATCCCAGAGATATCTATCCCAAACCAACTTATCCCTGATGGAATCTAGTCCCCAACCTTCACAAAAGTGTATGTACTGAAGGTGCTCTCCAAAATGAAGAATATCACATTCATGAAGCTTGAAAACATACTCTGTTGCCTAATTAATAGTGCATAGCAAGAACTGCTAGAACCACTCCTCAACTTCTTCAACCTGAGGCTAGCAACCGGCTTTGTCTCATCTGAGTGGCAGACTGTTGTTCTGATGCAGCTCCACCTGGGGTCTCCACCCAGACCCTGAGAATTACAGAACCATTAGCCTAATGCTTCTTACATGCAAGGCCATGGAATATATCACTACTAACCTAATTAAATAAGGTATCAACAATCTTATCAGTCTCTGTCCCCAGCAGCTTGGTTTTATCAAGGGAGATCCTGTCTAATGAATCTTGTAAACTCCTTTGACAGAGCTACTTAGGCTGTACACTGTGGATAAGCTGTCCACAATGCATATCTTGAGCTCACCAAGGCAATTAATATAATATCACATTTAAGTATAATAAACAAATTGGAGCACCCAA
Source organism: Protopterus annectens (assembly GCF_019279795.1). Taxonomy (NCBI): domain Eukaryota; kingdom Metazoa; phylum Chordata; order Ceratodontiformes; family Protopteridae; genus Protopterus; species Protopterus annectens. The sequence continues at coordinate 257,536,236 of NC_056737.1, forward strand.
CTGACTCATATGTGGTTAGGTGAATATCCAAACAGCTTAGAGACATGGCTTACACAGTAAGGGGGTGCATCCTATGAGAGCACAAAGGAGACTGTTGGAGTTCTGCAGGGATCTGTGCTAGTATCTTTGCTTTTCAGCACTACTCAGGCCTTCAGTTATCAAATGGGGATCTTTGGTTAATAAAGTTCACAGATGATTGTAAGTTGGGAGTCATTGTCAAGTGCTCCTCTGACATATAGGCACCCCAGCAGGAGCTTACACCTGTCAATAGCTGGTGTACTAAAGATGGGCTTAAGCTCAATGCCAAAAAGTACAACATTGTTACATTTAGACCCCCACATCCATTCCAGCTTTTCGTATGAATAACACACCACTTAAAAATGAAAAGGTCATGAGGAATTTGTGTACCTGGTTGGGCAGCTCCCTTAAGTTTGACCATCATGTTGCAACAGTAGTTAGGAAATTAAATTTCCTTGCACAGCTCATAGCAAAAGATGTTTCTTCTAGATCAAAAGAATTCCTCACCTCCTTGTACTCAGCTTTGATTAGACCCTTTGGGATGTCCCTTACTTGACATACAAAGCAATTGGAAAGACTGCAGAGCTTTGTAACTAGAAACGTCAGGTCCCTAAAAGATCTGAACTACAGAGAAGAACTGGAGGTCTTATGCCTATACTCAGCATCATATAGATTCCTTATGGGCAATGTGTGTCTTGCTTATAAGACCATAAGTGAGCCAGCTGTCTAAGAACCTTATACTTTAATAAGTCAAACAGTCCAGCTAGCACTAGGACCAAAAATCTATATCTATTCTGACACATAAATAAGATAAAGAGGAGGGATAGATTTGTCATGCAGCACCTACCCCTTTTCTGGAACACACTTCTTCTCCAAGTTAGGCAGTGTGACACACTTTCCACCTTTGTAAAGGAGCTGGAGAACTGGATTGGTATTTATACATTTATCCTGATATGACTGGCCTGGCCCTCTTTGAAAAGAGGCACAAGGCCTAAGGATGGGTACGAGCAAGGTGGAAATGTCCTCTTATCGAAGTTTTAGAATATCGAATCTAATATGGTCGACACCATATCATCAAATTCTGAAACATCGAAAGATAAAAAAAAATGCCTAAAAACAAAAATAAATAAAAACTTACCTTTGCAAGCAGGGGGGCAAGCACCCCTGCACCCCCCACACCTCCCTACTTAAATATACCAACTCCGAGACCGCACTACATTGAACTAAATGGAAATCTCCCCTTACGGAGATTTCCGTTTAAACGTTCGAAGATTTTTGCTTTTGCTAATCTGGTGCCGACAATATCAGCTTCGATATTGTCGGCCTTCGACAACATGAAGTAGACCTTTGCTCTTCTCCAGGAAGTTCTTAGACCATTGCATTGGGTTCATGTTGAAAGTCTGACAACCATTACTGTAATTCTTGAAATTGTGAGATTACTTGCTAATAGGACAAATATATCTAGTACATTGAAATATTACCCATATTCTAAGGTAAAGTAATCTCTCAGTTCCCTTCATCTCCTTGCAAAAATGGTTTAAAAGTGAGACTTGGAATTTCCTATCACAGCTTAATTTTTGGAGTTTTGGAACTCATGGTACCTGGTTTTGCAGTTTTGACATGGAACACGGAATCTTATGGTTGGGTTTCAGATCAAAGAAAAAAATAAACTATGTAGGCGCCCAGCTGAAATGACAGCAGAACATTGCAGTGCGGTTTACTAGAGGTAGTGCTTGTTGTCCTGACAACTTGCCAAACATTAACCCTCCAAAGTCATACTTAGTGAGGTAGCAGGGTAATAACCACTAATAGTCCGATTTCCTTTTTGTAGTTTATTGTTATGGTTTGTCTTGTACATGGTTAGCTGAGGCCTGAACTTGGACAGTCACTGAACTACAGGTTGCTTTGACACTCTTAAGATTGCCATTTTCTGAAGTGACTGGAGGCTACCTATTTGATCACACATTTATCTAGATTCTGAAAATCATTAAGATTCAGTTTTGAGGAGAGAGACATTTAAAAAAAAAAAACGTTATTTTTCAGGGGGAGGGTCCAGGGTTCTTGTTATGGTAAGATCTAACACAACCCAGTTACAGTGATGGAAAGCCATCAGGATTTTGGTTGTGATTAAAGTTAAGTCCTTGTAAACTTTATTACCGATTACTTTGTGGTCTGGAGTTTGTAACAAACAGTAGGATTATGCTTGTCTTTTAAAAACTTATAGATTTTTTGGTGGTATTGATTAGAAAATACTTTTTAGTGATCTTAGAAGGAGGTTACCATCTCAGCTATAGGAGAAATACACACAGGACCCATCAGTCATGTGTTGCAGATAGGTCATGTCATCAGTCACATACACAGGCTGGATTTATGAACACATACAAAAAGTGTACACCATTCTGAGTGAATAGACAACCCAAGGGTTCGTGGTCTGCACTCTTGTGGGAGGAGAGGCTGGACTCTGCCCTTCTGAGCTGGGAATTTCTGGTTAAAGGCTTATAGTGCCTGCATATTTGAACTGCTTCTTACTGAAATTGGTACACCTTGTTTGCTGTAGCATAGACTAGATCCAGGCCTGCTGAATCTAGCTTTGTTTGTATAACTTGAGCACTAATCCAGGCATTCTTTAAAGTATTCAATTGTATTTATTACTGCTTGGTAGTAACTTGATTAAAGTGTAGCTATCATTCTAAGTCTTTTGGATTAAGCACTTGGGCTTCAGACCAGTTGTTCTACATTAGGAAGGTTTGTGGCCTGCACTGTGGTGGCAGGACAGGTAGCTTACATCCTTCTAAGTTGTGAACTGCTGATTGAGGGCTCAGTATCTGTTATTCTAAAAGTGTATTAGTTCTGGTTTAAGCACTTGGGCTTCAGGCCAGTTATTTTACATTAAGAAGGTTCGTAGTCTGCACTCTTGTGGGAGGAGAGGCTGGACTCTGCCCTTCTGAGCTGGGAATTTCTGGTTAAAGGCTTATAGTGCCTGCATATTTGAACTGTTTCTTACTGAAATTGGTACACCTTGTTTGCTGTAGCATAGACTAGATCCAGGCCTGCTGAATCTAGCTTTATTTGTATGCTGCTTGTTTGTTTGCTTGTTATTTCCCTGAAACGCTAATTCCACCTAAAACGCGGCTTTTCAGCGCTTCTGTGGATCCCTAGTGATATCTGCATTGCTTACTGTACTTATTTCCTTGTTTCACTTGAAAGAAAGTTACTGTTTGTTGTTTTTGCATTTAAGTTACCTGTAACACATTGCATTTAAGTTACCTGGCACTTGCTCACTAAAGCAATTATATAAGTCAGCACTAAAATATTAAAAGCACTATACCCTCACAAACTCCCCTTGAGTACCTCGTTCCCCATTGGCCCTTTTTTTCAATTATAAAGGAATTCCCAATACTATTCTAGCATGTCCAAAGGTCAGTTGTCAATCTCCTCTCCAGTCCAGCTGGTGAATCTGGGAATCTTGAGGCAATGTTACAACTGCCTCATGTACACAGACAACCCTCTCCTCCTCCCAACAAATTCCAACACATGTGAGAGATGCAACCATATAGTTATACTGGAGGCTAAGCTCTCTCAACTCAGTACTGGCGAAACCAGTCAGGAGGAGAAGGAAACCACACTCACTACAATTCCAGTCTCACACAGACCTACCACGACAGCAAACCAAACACATAAACACACAAAAACATACTCGGAGGCTCTAAATAAAAATCTGCCTAAGCAGCAGAGACCTCCAAAGCAGACACCCAAGCAACCGCTACGCCAAAACAAAACACGTGCAACACATAGCTCACAAAGCCAGTGTGCAGAACAGTCACAGCCCTTAAGGCTAAACAACACACCTGATACACTTGTAATAGGTGACTCTATCATCAGGCACACTGACGTCCCACTCACCAGGCTGAACAAGGAGAAGGTCACGGTGAGCTGCCTGTTGGGCGCTAGGATCCGCCACATAACACAAGCACTCAGGTCACTCCAAGGCAAGTACAAATATGACTCAGTCATTGTCCATGCTGGTGTGAATGACCTGAGACGTACCTCTGGACTACATGAAAAGAGACATAGAGGAGCTCTCTGAGCATGTAGCCCAGGCCGGTATGACCCTGACCTTGAGTAGCATCTTACCCTCACCAAGAATGATGCCACAATATGAAGACAAGATGATCAATTTCAACAATTGGCTTAAGTATTGGTGTCATTCAAAGGGGATCCAATGCCTGTCAGCCTGAGATGACATGCTCGACAAGCCATGATGCTTCGCTAGGGACGGCTTGCACCTGTCACCCCTGGGCTTTCGGATATTGGCAAAGGCTCTTGCTACCCCCATAGTGCCATTTTTAGGCAAGGCTCAAAAGACAAACCCACCTCCATAGATATCACAAGGGATAAGAAACTAAGAGTAATGCTACTCAATGCCAGAAGTCTAAACCTCAAGATGCACGCACTCGAAACTCTCCCTAGCATGGAGAACATCAATATCTGTGCAGTAACAGAAACCTGGTTCAAGGCTCCCGAGAGCACCCCAGCACTACCAGGTTATACCTCATACCATGCTTTTCGGCCCCAAAACCTGGACCGTACCACAAAAGGAGGGGGAGTATCAATATTCGTCAAAGATACCCACACCTTCAGGTTGGTGGCACAGCCCAAAGCATCAGAGACTATTCATGTGCAACTAACAGTGGGTAAAACTGCCTTCCAGTTTATAGCCTGCTACAGACCACCCTCCCAAGCCCAGGAACCCCACTCAGCCTTCCTGAGAACACTGGAAAATATGAAGGTCTCTCAAAACACCATTATATTGGGCGACTTCAACTACCCAGACATAGACTGGGAGCATTACTCTAGCTCCAACACCCTAGCCCAAAGGTTCCTAGAATTTATAAACTCAAATGCTATGGAACAACTTGTTACCACTCCCACAAGAGGGGAAAACATACTGGACCTGATCATCACCAACATGGGGACTCTATGCTCCAGACCAGAAGTGTATCCCTCACTGGTAAGATCAGACCATAAACTAATCTCACTGGATATTCACATCCCGACTCCACCCCCTGCCCTGAAAACCACAGTGAAAAACTTCTCTAAAGCAAATTTCAAACTCCTCAAAACCGAGGTGGAATCCTTCAAAGCCCCCGGGCCTGTGGAAAATACGGCCCAGACCACAGAATCCTTTATAAACGCATTCTATGAACACCTTCAGGAATGCATAGATCATGCAATCCCAAATAAAACCAAGACCCAATCCTCCAAAGGCAGACATCCTGTCTGGTGGACCCCAGCCATAAACAAACTATACAATAGAAGGAGGAAGCTACTACATGATAGAGCAAAATCCCAAAAAGGGAAGGCATCTCTGATCAGTATTAGCAAAAAACTACGGGCACTCATAAAATCGTCTAAGGCCAGCTTCGAGAAAAATTGCACAGGACACTAAGGATAATCACAAGGCTTTCTTTAGTTATGTTAGGAACCTGGGTGGGAATTCCCAGATATGCTCAGAATTAGTCCAAAATGACAAAAAATACACTGAACCCACAGACATTGCCAACATCCTAGCTGACAGGTTCAGCGCAAACTCCCCCCCTCCCCACCAAAAGGGCAAATATTTATCCCAGCAGAGTGCTGCCCCCTGACATCTCAGATGCTCAGGTAAGAGCTGCCCTCTCCAAAGCAAAAAACACAGCATCAATGGGACTAGACAGTGTCGTGGGCTGCTTCCTACATGAACTCCAAGAAGAGCTAAACCCAAACATAAAACTACTGTTCAATCTCAGCCTTACTACAGGATATGTACCCAAAGAGTGGCATACAGCAACAGTGGTCCCTCTCCACAAAGGTGGTGCCTCAATGGATCCTGGAAACTATCGCCCCATAAGCCTGACTAGCTTGGTCTGCAAAGCTATGGAAAGGATCATCATGGACCTCATAAATAAAGATATTGGGGTCCTACAGACACTGTATCCTACCCAGTTCGGCTTTGTTAAGGGCAGATCCTGCCTCTTAAACCTGATTGATTTCTTTGAAACAGTCACCAAGGCCATTGACAAGGGGAAGGTGGTCCACACAGCCTACCTGGACCTCGCAAAAGCCTTCGATACAGTACCCCACTCAGGCATTATAGATAAGCTCACCAGCTTAAATATAAACCCCTATGTCACTAGATGGGTTGCAAACTGGCTCAAGGACAGAACCCACATGGTTAGAATTGCTGGAGCCATGTCAGACTCCAAACCAGTTACAAATGGCATCCCACAAGGCTCAGTCCTGGGACCTCTCTTGTTCGGTATATATTTCTCGGAGGTACAGGCCAACATGGAAGGACTGTGGCTGACTAAGTTCGCAGATGACTGCAAACTGGGCACCATAATCGACTCTCCAGCCAACACAAGCATCCTCCAAAAGGGCCTCATAGAAACAGACAACTGGTGCCAGAGCCATGGCCTCAAGCTAAATGCCAAAAAGTGTATACTCATCCCCTTTGGCAAAAACAAAGTGCCCACAAATTACCACATAGGTGGTAATCCATTAAGTACAGAAGAAGTAATTAGGGACCTGGGGACCCAAGTTGATAGCAGTCTCTCATTTGACAACCACGTGGCCAAAGTGGTTAGGAAAACATTGTATATAGCCCACCTAATCATGAAGGGATTCACATCTAGATCAGGGGATGTCATCATGCCTCTTTACTCATCCCTCATCAGGCCCATAATTGAGTACAATGCCCCTTTTGGGATGTACCTTACCAGACACCTGCAGCAACTGGAAAGACCCCAAAAGTACCTCACCAAGAGGATCATAGGGCTCAAACAGATGCCATATGCTGCCCGATTAAAGAAACTCCAGCTCTACTCAGTGGCATACCACCTGCTCAGAGGCGATCTGTGCCTGACGTATAAAGCCATGTCCAACCCGGAATTAATGGACATGCTGCACCTCAGAAAATCCAAATCCCATCGAGCTACGCTCGAGAGACTTGAACCTCAGCACTGAAATAAATAGGACATGCTGGAGGGACAGATTCATAACCCAGAGGCTCCCTTCACTCTGGAATAAAATCCCAGTCCAAGTTAGGCAGAGTCCCTCATTGACTCTCTTCAAGAGGAATCTTGATGAGTGGATGGGAGATCGTAGGTTTACCCCGGGTATCACTTCTGTGTCACTGTTAGACAGAGGCACAGTATACTAACCTCGAAAAAGGGCATAGCAAAATTAATTTAAAATGGGTGGCGAAAGCCAAATACACTCTGGCTAGGCTTATAAATGCCCTAGGGCAGATAGCCTAGTATGAACCTATGAATCTATGAACTTATAAACAAGCATAACTGCCACCTTCTTCCTCATAATTTTAGTTTTCCTACTGATTTTCTTGCAACCTTAAATATCGAGGGGGGTTCATAAAGGTTACCACAATGTGTAGACTACATCTACACTAGTCTAATCAATGTGCTAGGGATTTCCTAAATTCAGATCTTTTACACTTACTGTAGGCATTCTGAATCCAAAATTTAGTGTTTAGCTGGGAAAATGCATAGTCTGTTGTATCTCTTAGACGCTACATTTGTGTTAATTTAACAATATATAGAATGAGCAAAATATAAACAAAAGTTTGCCTGTAACATTCCACTCCTTCTTATTTAAAGTTTAAGATAACTAGAAATCTATAGATCATCTTCTCTGATATATTTTATTTATTTATTTTACATTTGTTTAATGGAAAAGTCTGACTGGACACATCCTTTTTCAGTGGAGGTCTGGGGAGAGAAGCTCCACACTGAACATCAGAAGTACAGTACATCCGTAGTATACATAGTTCAAAGAAATTAAAATACTAGCTTAGATACAGTTTGGGCAAGCAGTTATACATAAAGGATAATTAATGGATTACTAAGTGTAGATAATACACAATAAGTTTTATCTAAATCAATAAGAATCAAAAGATTAAACAATAAGTAGAGAGACATTACATCATTATACATTTCTGTGTAATTAAACAGAGACCAATATGACATCACACACTTTCTGAATATAGTTTACAAAAGAAATTGACATGTCTAGTCTAATATGTCATCAGCTCTACAGTGGTATAGTACAGTGAATGTTAGTATGCAAAGAGGCATAGGTAATAGAATAGACAAAGGGAGATGAGTTAGTCAGAAAGTGCAGCAAAGATAATAGCATAATCAGAGGAAGAGGTTAGTCTGACGTCTGTTGAATACGTGGGTTTTTAGTGTTGTTTTAAGCTGGGCTAGAGATGTAACTGTTGTAATATACATTATCTCACCATGTTGCTTCATAATCCATCCATTCACAGCCCCTTTTCCCATTTTTCTACATAGGTTGGGGTGAATGTCTGACTTTAAATGTTTTCTAATAGACCGCATGCCTTGTGCTGTAATGCTACATCTGAGATAATAAGCAGTGATCTAAAGTATACATTTAACATGGAAAATGAAGAAACCTGAGCCTTTCCATGGAACTAAAGTCCTACAGGACCCTCAGCAACCCAGTCTGACCTATGATTCAAAGACCTAAAGTAACTACCCTAGTTATCTGGCAGAGTTAATAACGTATCTGTGAATGTACTTAATATATCTCTCTTTTTTAACGCAGCAAAGTTGCTGATAATTGCAAGATGAAGATCCATCATGCAATGGATAGGATATAGTTTCAAGAATTTATTGACTGTAGATTCATTTGTTTATTTTTACCTTAAGCTCCATATCTGTTTGTTCTTTCTGCCTTGTCAGTTCCATAAGGGATGTCTGCAGTGCCCGAAACTGTGAGGAATAATATTCTCTCTCCTCCTGCAATGCTCTTGCATTCGCTTCATTCTCCTGCAATCTGAAATGAAGAATGAACAGCTGTCAGCAAGACTGGATCAGTATTTAGAATATATTAACTCTATGAAGGTAAAACTCCTGGTGAAAACTCCAAATGAAAATGTGAAGACAACATAAATTAGGTGGAAGGCAATGGTTTCTTTTATGTAGTAAAGCTAACATTCTAAATAGCAGGGTATGTTTACTAACTCACCATATTAAACCACACTAGCATTCTCTCACCTGGACTAGTGTAGAAACACCAGCTCTTGATATACACCTTGCCGACCTGCAGCAGATCCAGAATTCCCCAGCAAGGGTTGTGACAGGATCCTCCAGGTTCTCTCACTTTGTACCCTTTCTGTGGGATCTGGGCTATCTGTTGACAGCAGCTTGGTCTAGTTTTCTAATCCTCCTTTTTAACTATTGAGTCCTATCGATAATACATATTTCACTGAAGACCATTTTGTCAAACTTCACTAATTAAAAGCAATATTCTGCAGTCCAGGTTGAAATGGGGGTAGGTGGGCAAGACTACACACCCTCATTTTACACAACCTCTGGGAAGTTTGTAAAATTCAACAAAATGGCTCATCAACTAAATCATCTTCAGTAAAATGTCTAGCTACAGATTTCAACCAGAAAATAGCATACTGTGCAGTAACCAAACAATGTTTGTTACTGTAGTATTGTCATATATAGCACCCGTATCAGAACTCGTGACATTCTTCCACAACTACTTTGTTAGGGAAAACATGCATGTTGACAAAGTGTCTAACTCTGTCATGCTCCTGAGACTAAAGCAGTCTCTGCGACTGCTTGCAATATCTTGCTGATCTCTGTGAACATGCACACGACTTAGGTGACTTTAACATTTGCACTATCACAAGGCATTTCTCAAGTATGTAATCTGCTGTTGGAACTATTTTGAATAATTTAATTACTAACTTATTTAATTCCATCAAATTTACTGCTCTGACAACCAATAATATTCATGCTACTAACTGCACTGACCTGTAACTGCAAAGTATGAATCCTTTTAATCATACCACATGCCTCATAAACTTAACACCCCACAGTATGTCTGGTTGCTTTAAATACTCTTCCAAAGATATCCCCTGAAACAACAACTTTTTATCTTCCTGTGCTTGTACTCACAGTCACTTAAAATTTGTCCAATGGCCCTCAGTTTATACATAGAATATGTCAAAAGGATGCACATTACCATACAGATTCCATGATTTAATCACAGTTTTAAAGACTGTGTTGCATTCTGCACTAGTATGATATTTAAATGGAGTATTATTGGTTTATAGGTCCATAGGTGTACACTAGGCTAATGACCACTAGCGCCTGTATAAGCCTATCCATGCAACCCAAGTGTGACCCACACATTTAATTGATGTAGGGGGTGATTTACTGACTGCTTCTGTCCATCAGAAATATATGCAGCAGAACAGGGTAGGGGTGAATTCCTATTACTCATCCATTGGTCTATGTTGCACTTAAATAAGAATAGGGAGAAACTCTGTTTCACATGGATGGGGAGTCTGTTCCCGAGAGCAGGAATTCTCTGAGGAACATATATGTCTTTCCAACATGTCCTATTTATGTCACAAGTAAAATTTAGGTCTTTTAATCTAGTAGCTTTGATGCTGTTTGTTTTGCAGATGCACAGAAGGTTCATCAAAAGAGGGTCCAGAGATGCTTAGTATGCTAAGAAAAGATCACCTCTCAGAAGTCCGTATGACACCTAGTAAAGAGATGGGGCTTTGAAGTGATCAGTGCAGTTGTGTTTTCTTCCTGTATTCTTTTTGTAATAAACCTATGTGGACGTTCCAGTTGCTGCATGTGTCTGGTCAAGTACATGCCAAAGGGGGCATTATACTCTATGAGGAATCTGATGAGTACTGAGTACACTGGTATAATGACCTCTCTGGACCTAGATGCCATGCCCTTGCTTATAAGTAGAGCAACAGAGAAGGATTTTTTTTTTTATTACCTTGGACACATGTTGGTTGTAGGCTAGGTTATTATCTACATGCGTTCCCAGATCCCTGACTACTGAATCCACGTTTATGGGTGTTTGATTGATGATATACTTACCCAGGGTGGTAGACTTCCCAACAGGTACTATAATGCATTTCTTGGTATTGAGTTTTAAGCCATGGATTTGGCACCAACAGTTTGTCTGTGTTAGACCTTCCCGAAGGGTGCTTCATGAGAAGATTCAATGACTACTCTCAGTTTGCAATCATCTGTGAACTTGGTCAGCCAGAGGCCTTTGACATTGACTTTGACATCCGAGAAGTACTTGCCAAAAAGAATAGGACTAGTCAGTCTAATCGGTCTGTAGTTTCGAGGATCTGTTGAAGGTCTGCCCTTATGAAGGGGGATAACCATCACAGTCCTCCATTCATGTAGTAGAAATCCTGTTTGAAGTTTACAGTTAAATAATGACTCTAGGGGTCCTGATAAGTCATATTTCAGGCTGTTCAGGAGGCATCCTGGGATGTTATTGGGGGCCACTGAAGCTTTGCTCTTGACGTTAGTGAGTGCAGCCAGTACATATTCTCTAGTTATAGTCAGCATGCTCTGGCTGCACATGCTCCCTAGTTATAGCTGGAGGGGTTATGTTTGAAGGTATTTGTGGGGGATGGTTGAGGGTGAGGGGGGTAAAGTTGAAACCAAATTTGTCCACTAACAAGTTTGCTATATTGCAAGGCTCAGTGAATGTGGCACCATTAAGACCACCAGCTCAGCAGATTGCTGAGTACAAACCTTGAGGTTTCTGATATAGCTGTAGAGGGCCTTATGGTTATTTTTCACCTGGTATGCTATTTTAACCTCAAGGCTGGCTCTGGTTGACTTAATTAGCCATCTTAAGTTGCCTATTTAGTTTGATAAGTGAGTTTTTATCATTATGGGAATTACACCTCGTGATTTTTGCCATCAGTTTTTTTTTCTTTTTGTTGAATATCCTGTTTAATTTGGGATGCCACCAGGGTGGTTTGTTTCTGGGGCTAGTCTTGGGCTTACTTCTGGTAGGTACAGCAGCCTCTATACAGCCACTGACATATTTATACAGAGTTTCTGAGAGCCCTTCAGCATAGGCTGCTGTGTCCTCAACGTCTGGAGAGTACTGAGTTTTGGCAAACAATCACTTAGTAAAAGGTAATTTGCTTTGGAATAGTTCCTAACAGTTACTGCTCTTAATAGAATTATTGAGTTGATTTTGATTATGGTTGGACCTTGCCAGTGTGGATGAGACATTGGGGGGGTTGCAGTGTTCCCCCATATTTGTGAGCTTGAGGTCCAGTATTTTGGAGCCTCTAATGGATGTATTCTCTATTTTGTCAAGGGTGTTTGTATTTATGAATTCCAGGAATCTCTGTGCCTGTAGATTTGAGGCCATGTGTGATTCCTAGTCTGTTGTTGTTGTTTGTCTTTCGGCTTTTCCCAGTTAGGGGTCACCACAGTGGAACTCCGGTCCGCTAATAATTGGAAGTAGGTTTTTATGGTGCCGAGTTGCCAGCTCGATGCCCAACCTTCAACAAAGGCACGTCCATTCACGCATGTCTTTCGGAATGTCTCTCAACCGTGGGGAGGACATGCAGACTCCACACAGAAGGCACTCCCCACACTCCAGCCGAGAAATGAACGGGAGAGCCTCTTGCTGTGAGGCAACAACCCTACTGCTGCACCACCACGGATTCATGTGTTATTTCTAGTCTATGGAGAGGTAATTAAAGTCATGATTAGGATGTTTGCTTGGATGGCAAATATCTCAAGTAGGTCCCAGTGTGCATTGTGAGCTTCTTGGGACACGGAAGGTGACCCAGAGTTGGCTAGGATATGGTACATTTTTTTGTATATGGTGATCTGCATGTGGAAGAACTACAGCACATCATCCTGTCTGACCACCTTAGAGGTATACTTCTTAATGATGTATATTGAGACACCTCCACATTTGTTTGTGCAGCTACTGCTCTAAAATTTCAAAAGGCACTGGAACCTTGCATTGCCAGGGTACTCTCTGTGACTTTGAACCATGTCTCAGCAGCTGCACAGATGTCTATATTTTCAAATGTGAGGAGGACTTGGAGGGAGTGAGGTTTTTTATTTAGGGTCCTGAAACTGAACAGTAATACTATGAGGTTTAGTTGAGTTGATTTTGCATTGTCGGTATGTTTGTCAATTTGTAAACCACTCCAAGCACTCCAAAAACAGCAAACCGCTATGAGAAAAACTATCACGAATACGGGCAATGGAACGGACATAATACCCAGCTGAAGAACTATTATATTAATCCAAGCTTATTGGATGAATATCTACATGCTACTCCCTCTTTCCTAAAATTTACTTATAAATATGATAAAGAAAGAATTAATTTTTTTATACCCTTATTGAACATACAGATGAAGGATTGAAGTGTAGAGTTTATAGGAAGGAGACTCTTAGTAATTCATATTTACACTATTCAAGCTGCCACTCACTTCCCCAAAAGAAGAGCTTTTTGAAAGGACAACTGATTAGAGTTGCCCGAATGACTTCTAATTATAAGGATTTAATAGAAGAATTAGATAAAGTTGGAAAAATGTTCTATGAGTAAGAATACCCTCCAAGACTTATAAGTGAAACAATAGATTATGTAAAGTCTCAATGGGGCAAGAGATATAAGCCCCTGTTAGGAATGGCTTTAGATGAAAGAATAAGCAGATTAGGAAGAAAAGAAGTATGAGAGGGGATGTGCTGCTGAATACAATGGAAAAGCTCATGAAGTTAAAACAATCACAAGAAAAAAATGGAATATTTTAAAAACTAATCTTGAATTAATCCAGCTTTTGGGATCAGAACTGCATTTTATTTTTAAAACTGGTTTTACTTTGAAAGATAATTTTGAATGGAGAGGGTTAGGTCAAGGTACAAGGATTTTACAAAGAGTAGGAACGAAAAGATGTGTTTCTTGTGGTCAATGTAGTTTCATCCTAGATGCAAGCTCTATAGTGTTAGAAAATCTGAAACATGTCCAAGTACATTTTTTGAAAGGGAACTGTCAGACAAACATGGTGGTCTATTTAGCTGTGTTTCAGTTGTCCTGCCTTCTACATAGACAAGACTGAAAGGCCACTTAAGAAAAGGATTTATGAACACGTATATCAGATTAATACAGAGAATGACAATAATGCACTTTATAAACACTCTAGGGTATGCATTGATTTTAAAACATTCACCTTTGGAATTCTGGATCAAATTACTGTTAATTTTAAAGGGGGTGATAATAGTGGATAGCTAGAAGAAAGAGAAATGTGGTGGCAATTAAAATTACATGCCTCACATCCACCTGGATTAAATGAACATATTTCAATACAGCCTATTTTAAATAAAAGAGCAAGTAGGTATGAAACTAACATTGTTTTAGCATTGTTTTAGCATTTTTGTATGAATGTTGACTACTGTCAATGATTTTAATATATCGTATAGTATTTTTAATAATGTTCTTCTTTCGGCTTTTACCGGTTAGGGGTCGCCACAGCGGAACTCCGGTCCGCTAATGATTGGCAGTAGGTTTTTTTTACAGTGCCGAGGTGCCAGCCCGATGCCCAACCCTTCAATGAAGGCACCCCATTCATACATGTCTTTCAAACACCACTCGACCGCGGGGAGGACATGCAGACTCCACACAGAAGGCGCTCCAGCCAAGAATCGAATGGGAGAACCTCTTGCTCTGAGGTGACAATGCTACCACTGCACCACCGTGGCTACAGTATTTTTTAATAATGTAATGGTCTTTTAAGAAAGTGAAATGGCTTAACCGGAATGTTTTAGAAGTGTATAAAAGCTTAATTAATAGGCTAATTCAGTGATTCTGATGAAGTCCCATGTTTATGGGACAAAAGCGTTTAATCTATGCGATTCATACAATAAACTTGGATTAATATAATCATTCTTTGACTGGGTATTGTGTCTGTTCCATTGCCCGTATTTGTGATAGGTTTGTCAATTTGACAATGCCTAAAAAAGGCTCTATGGGGTGGATAAAGTTTTAGCCATTATTTGAAAGCCTAGAGGGGAAAGGTGCAGACCATTCTTAGCAAAGCAACGTGGTCTGTTAACCAAGCTGACAAATATTGTATCCCCTTAGAATTACACCAGAAAAATAGTCAAATGTTGAAATCAATCATTTTTGCTCATATTGTAGCATCATCTTCTGCAATAATAATATGCTGCTCAGTGCACATAGTCTGAAAGCTCCATAATGTCTCTCTTTATATTGCCAGGGATGGCCATCTTGGGTCATTTACACCTACATGGACTATGATGGACTCATACTGGTACCTGTGGCATAATGACTTGAGTGCATGAATTATATGACACATCTTGGCTCCAGATAAGCAACTACTAGTTATCTTCTCCTTGTTCAGCCTGGTTAGAGGGTATCAATATATTTTACAATGGAATCCCGTATGACGAGTGCCTTGGAAAGTGTGTTTACATGCCTTAGGGGCTTAATGTTTGACAGTAGCATAGCTAGGATGGGACAAGAGGGGCAACTGCCCTGGATGCAAAGTGTTGGGAGTGACAATCAGCTGATCCGGATAATTTTTTAATATAATACTGGCTTTTAAAAGCTGGTATTGCATTTGAGGACAATCCTGAGCACTGTAAGCACTCTGTGTGGTCTAAACTGTAGCAACTGTTTGTTATGTTATAGCAAGCAGTTTGCTACAGTTTAAAAGAAAAACATTTTTAACTAAAATCTGAGTGTTGTAGTGCTCCATGCAGGCATGGTATAAACTGTAGCAACTATTTGCTACATTTATAGTAGTCAGTTTGCTACAGTTTAAAAAGATTTTTTTAACTAAAGCATGAGTACCATACTGCTCTGTGCAGACAGGGTATGTCAAAGGAGGGCTGGGGGCAGGGACACAGAAATGAGACCTGAATGGTTGGATCAGGAGGAAGAGAGTGTGTTGCACATCTGTGCTTGTAGAAGGAAAAACAATGTTTGTTTTTCTCTTCTCTAAGGGTGAATTTTTGGGGCAGAGTATACTAAACAGTTCTAAATTCTACTAACTGCAATGTTTACACAATACTGAATTGCATTAAATCTGTATATATTGCCACTTGACGTCCGACTAGCTGCTCTAGGCTTGTTGGCACATAAGGTATTTGCTCTATATTGCTGCTTTACATGGTATAGTTTTATGGGCCATTCTACAGGGAAAATTTGCTTTTAAGGTGTTTTCTACTGTACACGGTACTGTTAATCCACACAAACATGCAAAATTATAACAGCACAGAAAAAACAGAAAACTAAATAATGAGCCCTCTGGCCAGTAAAATGATTATACTATGAGTCCTTTTGTGTATAGACAAACACCCCCTGCCACAAGATGAATATACCCAGTGCTCCTAATATAAAAACACGGTAGAAGACACCCAGAAGTGCAATGCTATCACAAACCAATTAAACAGCTATCTGGAAAAGCCTTGCTGAAGACAATATCAAGACAGTCTTATAGCAGTAACAGTGAGAGGGAGAGCAATCTTTTTACACAAAATTTCAGTAAAATGCACACATGAAAGCAGGAAGTAGTAGCAATCACTCAAAATACCTTAAGCAAGTGCTATTTAGCAATCAAAGGTACTTAACTTTGCCTGGATGGCACTGAATACAAGTAAAACACTTCTGGAATGCAGGCTAGGACTCCAAACGTTGCTGAACTCTAGAAAAGTGAGCAGGAGACAATATATTGCAAAGGAGGTTTACTCAAGAGTGATATGGTTTCCTGAGTGGGAGTTCAGTATCATGGACCTGTGGAAAATAATGGGTCGGAAGAGTACATAAATAGTTTATACAAAAGATAATAACAATGAAACAGGTGAGAGAGGGACTTTGGAAATCTGATTACCATAAGGGGTGGAGGCCAGAGACACAGCCTTATAAAACCACCACAGCAAAATGGTGGGAGGGTTGGGAACATTTTTCAAGGAACAAGTAGGCTAGCTAAAGAGGCATCCAATACTGGAGCTGTTTCAGAAACATTATCTTAGTGTGTTATTCAGGTATGGGGCAGACACAGAATGCAACTTTAAGCAGGCAACTGATAAACAAAATATAAAAGTACTGAAACACAAACTGGATTAGAGACAAATTTCTCCCTATTGAATGTGCACTACAGTTTAAGGCAACAGACTATACAGAATTTTACCAGTAATACTGTTTATGGAAAATGCATTAATAAATGACTAAGGTTCAAGTCTGGCAGTAGTAGTATACAGTCCTGCCACAACTGTGAATTCAACTACAAGACTATGGCCCAACAGGGTTTAAAATATAAAAGGATAGCTTTTTCAAGTAATTCTACTTGTGCAGATAGAAGTGCAGAATAGTGAGAAACACAATCTTCCTACAACTGTTAATTAAAATACAGGACTAATGTCCCAGAATAAACTAAAACATGCAAACAGATAACTTTTTTGGCTAAAACGTGAAACGCAGCCAAAAGTGCAAACAAGCATCACCACACAGATTACTATAACTACAACTGAAAATATTTACTCAGAATTGAAATAATTACAATAATTTAATTATCTTTCCTTTTTGATGAAAAGCTAATTACTGACAGTTCCACACCTCTTATATATTGTCTTGTATAAAAGACCTCTTATTACCTCTATTCACAAGCTTTTCAGCATATCCATTATTTTTGCTATTTGCAGGCTGTACTGTATTCATAGTATGCAACTCAGCTGTGCCAGCAAATATTTTTAACTTTAACTCTTTGCCTTTAGCCAGGTTTTACACATATTTGTAAAATGATTATGGCCCCTGCATAGCCCACATAGTCAGCTAATGGCTCTACAGTGTGCTTTTTTGTGGCTTTCACCTCACTACTTGCACTCATTTTGGTGCCTGACTGCTCATTTATTACCAGGCACTATCTTGGATACCATGTGGTCACCAATTGTTTTTATTTTTATTTCTTTTATTTGTTTTGATGTTCATTTTGCTCTCATTTTCATCCATATTTTTTATTTTACATGTTCCTTGGTCATGTACTTAAACTGAATGCTTGAAAGCTGTCTGCACACATCAAGTGCCCTATCAAGCATCAGATCAGCTTCTTTTGACAGCCTGCCACTGACATAATAATTTTTGATTTCATACCTTCTGTCATCAATGAATCATGCAAGTTATCAGACTCACAATTCAATCACACAAGTCATCATCATCATCATTAACTCCCTTTTAGCCATTTTTTCTACATGGGGTTGGGGTGTCACAATGTTTTGATGCAGTGTCACTAATACCATTTTTGACAGTCAAACCTGCCTGTCACAGGTCTTCCCTTGTGCAATCCATCCATCCCTTGACTGGATGTCCTCATTTCCCCTTGTCTTTTTACTGTTACTCCCAGATCTTCTTCACAAAATCAGCTTCTACTTTCCTGAACATGGACTCAAACTACTGTCATCTGTTCTCTTTGACCTACTTTGCAATTAGAGCTACTTTGGTTTCTGCTCTGATGTGACTATTTCTTCCACAGTGTGCTTCCTAGTACTCTTTTCAGGCACCTCATCTCCATCACCTCTAGCTTCCTGAACTGCTGTGCCTTCACTTATCCTTGTTTCTCTGCCACACAAAAATACTTTCTTTTAGTTCTTTGGTATTCTTCTATCACACATTATCCCTGACAATTGGCTGCAGCACCTCTGAGTCCAGATTTAACTTCCTCTTTTAGATTTCCATTCTTTTGAACCACCCCTCCCAGAAACTTGAAGCTGTTAAACTGCTCCACTATTTTCCTTCTATCTCAGTTATCAATTTCTTATGATTTCTCACATTTATTGCAATGGCAACTGTCTTGTCTGCACTCAGTTTCATTCCATGTTCCTTCTGTTTTGCATTCATTTCCCCTGTCATTCGCTGAAGTTCCTGTTTAGAGTCTGCTTGTAATGCCACATTGTCCGTACAGAGCAGCTTTGCTGATCTGTCCCCTCCATCTTGTTTGTTAATGTAGTCATTCACCATATTGAACAGCTTTGAGCTCAGAGCTGAACCCTGACACACACCCACTTCTAATGGGAACCCCTCTATGAGTCTGAACACTGTTTCTACTTATGTCATTGGGACCTTGTACATAGTCTACACTAATTCTACCAATGTTTCTGGGACTTCAAACTATTCTTGGGACCTTGTAATATGCTTTCTCCAAGTTTAAGAATGCATAATTGTATTCTTTCCTCATCTTCAGCTTCTTCTGTACTGTTTGTCTCAATGCAAACATCAGTATGTTTAGTATGCATTCTGATCTAAATCCAAACTGCTCATCTCCCATCTTTCTACTACTATGCATATTTGTTTATCAGTTACCCTCCCCAGCACTTTAATACCCACAATTACCTACTGACTCGGAACCCCTTCATTTCTAATTTAAAACAAATGCCTTACATACATACTATAACGTTTTTGGGTTTCAATAAGCCTGAATTTTTCCAGTTAGGGCAGATAGCTTCTCCTTGTCTTTAAGGTTAAAAGTGTTAAATAATGTAACAACTTCCTCACATGTGACATGAAAGTACATTGCATATTGGGTATTTACTTGCTTTCTGTAATTCCATTCACACTGAGATAAAGCTCAAATGCTTGAGTCTAGTGGTTCCATCTTTCCATTTTAATGACAAGTTCCCATTCACCTTCAAATATACTTGTGATGCAATGATGACATTTTTAGCCAAAACCTGAACAAATGCAACTGAACAACTGACCCAGTGCGTTAGGAAGGAGAGGAAAAACTGAAAGCAAAATGCAATACGATTTGCAAAAGTGTGACCTGAAATCACTGCTTTGATTGGAAAAGACTACATAGTTCATTATGTGCATGTTAATAATGCAAAAATGTAAAAATGGAACTGCAGTCATTATATTTACACTACAAAAATGAGACTGGTATGCTATTGCATATAGGTTTGATATAGTACAGGAATCTGTTGGAAGAATATACGGACTGCAGAAAACTGCATCAGAAGTACCAGAATTGGTGCAGCATGAAAAATACAGCCTTTGGTGCCAAAGGTAATGTACCTGACAGCACGCACAGGATGAATGAGTGAAGAGGTGTTAGACATGATGTGTATTTTTCAGTAAAAAATTTTAATGAACTGTTCTGATGTGCTCTCATATGGTACTTCGACATATAGGGCAAAGCACCAGTAACATCCCTTAAAGATACAAATACTGCATAATCACTATGTTGTTACATGTCTATATGTAACATATAGCCAGTAAATGGGCAAGGACCTGACAAGCAGGCATGGAGGAGCAGCAAGGGCATGATAGGTTCATAGGTTCATAGGAGTGTACTAGGCTAATGGCCCTGGAGCCTTTACAAGCCTAGACCAAAAGATTCCCTAGCATCATGCCGCCCGACATTATTTCCCAGTGCCTCTGTCTAGCAGGGCCACTGAAAAGATCCCTGTGGTGAATTTTCCCATCCACTCATCAAGATTTCTTTTGAAGAGGGCCAGTGATGTGCTTTGCTTGACATGTAAGGGAAGTCTATTCCAGAGCATGGGCAGTCTCTGGGTTAGGAACCTGTCCCTACAACAAGTTCTGTTGATTGAGGTAATGAGGTTGAGGTCTCTGGCATGTGTGGCTTGGAGGGATTGGGATTTCTTTAGATGTAGCATATCTAACAGTGCTGGGTCTGACATGGCTTTGTAGGTCAAGCACAGATCGCCTCTAAGTAGGCGATATCACTCTGAGAAAAGTTGGAGTTTTTTTAGTCTTTCTGCACAGGGCAAGTATTTAAGGTCTAGGATCATCTTAATGAGGTATTTTTGTGGTCTTTCTAGTTGTTGCATATGTCTAGTGAGGTACATGCTGAATGGGGCATTGTACTCGATAATTGGTCTAATGAGGGAAGAGTAGACAGAGACAATGACCTCTTTCTTCCTGGTTGCAAAAACCTTTGTAATGAGATTTGCCACATAGAGGATTTTCTGACCACAGTGTCAATGTGATTATCAAAGGATAGGTTGCTATCCACTTGTGTTCCCAGATCTCCTGTGACACCTTCAGTGTTCAGTGGACTACCATTGATGTGGTAGTTCATGGGTACCGTGTTCTTCCCAAAGGGAATGATGATGCATTTTTTGGTGTTGAGCTTAAGGCCATGGTTCTGACACCAGTCACTGGTCTCCATGAGGCCTTTCTATAGAATGTCAACATAATTTGGAGAGCTAATAATGGCTCCCAGTTTGCAGTCGTCTGCGAACTTGGTCAGCCAGAGTCCCTTGGTTTTGGCCTGGACTTCAGAAAAGTAGATGCCAAACAGGAGAGGACCTAGGACTGATCCCTGTGGGACTCCACTTGTGACTGGTTGGTAGTCTGATTTGGAGTCTGCTCCTTTCTCTATGTGAGTTCTATCAGTAAGCCAGTTTGCAACCCAACTTATGACATAAGGGTTGATGCCTAATTTAGTGAGTTTATCTATGATCCTGAGTAAGGAATTGTAATGAAGGCCTTGGCCAGATCGAGATAGGCTCTGTGAACCACCTTGCCTTCGTCCACAGCTCTGGTGACAGACTCGAAGAAGTCCACCAGGTTGAGCAGATGATATCTACCCTTAACAAATCCAAGCTGTGTGGGGTCTAGAGTCTGGAGATTCCCTATGTCCTTATTTATTAGGTCCATGATGATGTGCTCCATAGCCTTACATACCAGAGTCATCAGGCTAATGGGGCAGTAGTTCCCAGGGTCCATATTTGCACCTTCTTTGTGGAGTGGGATGACTGTAGCAGTGCACCATTTAGCAGGGACAAAGCCTGAAATGAGGCTGTGATTGAACAAGACACACAGGTGTGGTGCCAGTTCATTTTGCAATTCATGTAGAACACAGCCCGGGATGTTGTTAGGTCCCATGGAAGCGGTATTCTTGGTCTTGGACAGTGCGATTTTAACCTATGCAGATGTAATATTGGGTATTATGCATTCCTCAGATATTGTGATTGGCCCTTTAGGGGGTGAAGTTGGCACTGAATCTGTTAGCCAGTATTTTGGCAATGTCTGTTGGCTCAGTATAGGAGTTACCATTGGGTAGTAGCTCCGAGCAGATGTGATTGCCTTGTAGATTTCTGACATAACTATAGAAGGCCTTGTGGTTGTCTTTAGTATCTGTTGCAATTTTGTTTCCATAACTAGCTTTAGAGGATTTGATGAGGGATCTCAGCCTTTTGTTGAGGCTGACAAGGGAATTTTTACAGTCTTGGGACTTCGACTTGTTCTGCAACAGTTTTTTCCTTCTGTTGTAGAGTTTGTTTATGGCAGGGGACCACCAGCTTGGCTTCCTTTTTTTTGGAAGAGAGCATCTTGGTTCTACTGGGAATGGCCCATTCCGTGCATTTGTGTATGTGTTCGTACAGTGCATTGGAGTATGATTCAGCAGTCCTGCATTTAGTCTCCATTTGCATGAGCATTGTAAAGTTAGCCACCTCAGCTTTTAGAAGCCCAAAGTTGGCTTTGGAAAAGTTTTTTACAGTTGTTTCCTTTGCGGGGGGTGGGGTGGGGTGGTGGGTGGTATGTGGATTTTCATGGTGACTAGCTTGTGGTCAAATCTGACAATTGGTGTAGAGCAATGGTCACCCATATTAGTAATGACCATGTCGAGGATGTTGCTACCCCTAGTGGGGGTAAGAATGAGATGGTCCAGGGCATTGGAATTGATGAATCCCAGGAAACCTTGAGCAAGTCTGTTGGTACTTGAGTAGTTTTCCCAGTTAATGAAAGGGTAGTTAAAGTCAGCTAGTATGAGGGTGCTGGGTTGGACCTAAATATTTTCTAAGGTGTTTAGGAATGTGGAGTGGGAGTCATGGGGCATGGCGGGGGATCTCTAGCAGGCAACAACCTAGATAGCAGTCTTACCCAGTGTTAGTTGTACCTGGAGTATCTCTGATACGTTATGTTATGCTACTAGCCTGGAGGTGTACATATCCTTTATGAATATGGAGACACCACCACCTTTAGGGCTTCGGTCCACGTTTTGGGGCCGAAAGGTGTAGTATGAGTTCTAGCATGGTAGCACAAGAGTGCTTTCAGGTGCCTTGAACTAGGTCTCTGTTACTGCACAAATGTCAGTGTTCTCCATTTTAAGGAGTACTTCAAACGAGTACATTTTGAGATTTAGACTTCTAGAATTGAGTAGCATAACCCTCAGATTACATTTGCTTGTAGCTGTTATAGTGGTATTTTGGTCTTCTGAACATTGCCTAAAAAGGCACTATAGGGGCGGCAAGGGCCTTGGCCAGTATACGGAATCCCAGGGGTGACAGATGTAGGCCATCTCTGGCAAAGCATCGAGGTCTGTCAATCATGTCAAAGCAGGCAGACAGATACTGGATCCGCTTGGAATGACACCAGAAACTTGGTCAATTATTGAAGTCAGTCATTTTTTTGTTTTTTTGTTTGTACTGCGGTATCATTCTTGGTGGCGGTAAGATGCTACTCAGGGCTATGGTCATGCCCTCCTGGGCTATATGATCTGAGAGCTCCTCCATGTCTCTTTTCATGTAGTCCAGAGAGGTGCATGTCAGGTCATTCACACCAACATGGACAATGACAGAGTCATATCAATGCCTGTTGTGGAGTGACCTGAGTGTGTGCACTATGTGACGTATCCTGGCTCCTGACAGGCTGCTGGCCGTTACCTTCTCCTTATTCAATATAGCGATTGGGACATCAATGTGCCTTACTATTGAGTCACCTATGATGAATGTATTGGGTAAGCTGTTTTGCCTTAGGGGCTTTGGTTGTGTGGCACACTGTTTGTGTGAGCTATGTGTCTCATGGTTTGTGCTGTGGTGCGGTGGTTGCATGCATTTCTGCCTTGGAGGTCTCTGCTGTTTGGGTAGATTTTTATTGAGGGCCTCTGTGAAGGTGTGTGTGTGTGTGTTTTGTGTTATTATGTGATAGCCGTGAGGGCATGTGGCTACGTGTTCCTTGTGGTGTGGTGCTAGTGCTGACCTTCTCCTCTTGACTGGCTATTCCAGTCTTGGCTGGAGGGTGCATGGCTTCCAATTTGGATAAATAGGTGCATCTCTCACAAGTCTGAGTCTTGTGGGGTAAGAGAAGAGGGTTGTCAGTGTGCATGAGGCAGTTTCTACATTGCCTCAGGATGCCCAGGTTCACCAGGTTAATAGGAGAAAGTATGGGGAGCTGACCTTTGGACATGCCTGGAGGGGTGTGTAATTTATTAAGTACTGAGGCTGTTTCTTTTATAGAAAGTTTAGTGCTGGTAGCAGTCTGTGTGCTACAGTAATTGCTATGGGAAGTCTGGACAAGTGCTAGACTTTATAAGCCTGTTTAAGTGCAGGAAAGAAGAGAACTAGCAAGATCTAAGGGAACATTTGAAGAGCAGACTTTCTGGCTTCAGTAATAGTTTACCCCAGCCTAGCAGTGCTGCGGGTCATGCAAACCTGCACAAAGACTGGTTTATAAGGCAAAAAGTTAAAAGGGATAGAACGCAGCCCAAAATGGCCAATAAGGTACAATTTCAGAGCTGGAAACCACTCCTCTAGCAGTAGATAGGCCAGTGCTTACCACTCCCACTGATAAGCAGAAAAACTCCAATACTGTCTTTTTTTTTTTTTTTAGGAAAACAGTAATAAATACACTTAAAACAACAATAAATTCACTTTAAACACGCAGTTGAGTGTGTAGTCAACAAACAGTAAATGCAGTTGAAATAAATTCAATAACTTATAAAACGACTAAAATAAAGTGCAGTAAGCAATTTTAAGCAAGAAAAAAGTAAATGGAGGTACTTAGAATCAACTAAAGTCTCTCTTTCTCCTTTAGGCTGCTGTTCTAGTCTGCAGGATGCCAAAACAGGATCCAATGAACTAAAACAAGCGCAAACATGTGCAAACATGGGTTTTTAAGGCAGAAAGTTAAAAGGGATAGAATGCAGCCCAAAACGGCCAATAAGGTACAATTTCAGAGCTGGAAACCATTCATCTAACAGTAGATAGGCTACTCAGTGCTTACCACTCCCACTGATAAGCAGAAAGGCTTCCCTCTTTCACAGAAATGTCTGGGGAACTCAGAAACTCCAAAACAGTCCTGAAGTCAGCAAATCTGAATCTGGACTATTCTAGTAACAGAAAATGATGAGAAAACAAGCAAACAGATAGAATTTTCTTTGTTTTTTTTTTTTCCTTTTTTTAGGAAAACAGTAATAAATACACTTAAAACAACAATAAATTCACTTTAAACACAGAGCAGGCTAGCACACTTGAGTGTGTAGCCAACAAACAGTAAATGCAGTTGAAATAAATGCAGTAACTTATAAAATGACTAAAATAAAGTGCAGTAAGCAATTTTAAGCAAGAAAAAGTAAATGGAGGTACTTAGAATCAACCAAAGCCTCTCTTTCTGCTGCTCTTATAGTCTGCAGGATGCCAAAATAGGATCCACTGAGGCACAAACCTGTGCAAACATGGGTTTTTAAATCATAAAGTTAAAAGGGATAGAATGCAACCCAAAACGGCATATGCCTAAAACTGTGTTTGAGTTTATATCAGGGATAGCAGCTGGTGAAATAAATTTTATTCAGTGGGTAGTCTCTAGTATGGGATGATTAATCCCTATGGCTACTACTAAATCAAAAGTGAAGAAGGGGTGAACATATCCTTAGAAGTTAATAAAATGCCCCATCCATGCAGTGTCTATACAGTTCTTGTGAAAACATGCCCATTAAGTATTCTCTTGCATGGATGGGATTCTACTTTTTCTGCTTTGCATTCTGGCCTAAATGTATACAAGATTAAGCAGAGTTAGGGTAACAAGCCTGTGTAATCTATGGTGGTGACAGAAAAATAATATTTTTTTAGTAAGATTTCATGTTGCATGTATGTTGGAGGATGATGGCTCAGTCAGAGTGATAAAACAATGTTGGCATTAGATTTAGAAATGATGCAGACAGTGCAATTACAGTGCATGCTATCAGATACCAGTGGCTGGCCTATGGTTATTTCTTAAGGTTTCATTCTAAGAAGAGTGAATGTAAAATTAATGGATGGCATGGAGGTCTCTGGTGTAATGGAGCTCATTAAAGCACAGCAGAAATGAAGAGTGTAAAGTCCAGCACAGCAAATTACCATATGTCTTCCACTTATACAACCAATAAATACTCACTATAAGGTAAAAAAATAACCAAAAGAAATCTAGATGGAAAAAATAGCCTTAAAAGAGAATCACCATATGAAGAACAGCCATTAAATATGTATTTCACAAGTGAATGGTACCAGTAAAAGAGTGAAATAACCTGAAAAAAGCAAAAGCGCATCAAAGTTGTGGATAGATCAAAATAAAAAACATTAAAAAAAAACACTTAAAAATAAAACCTAGTCAAAAATGTATACACTTGAATTCACTACAGAAAAAAAACTGCAACACACAGACATGGTGGGTATTCCATGAGAGAGAAAAATAATGCTGGAATCTAAATTAAAGTACAGAAATGACATATTTTTCCTATCAAATCTTTCAGATTAAACTACAAACTCAGCTTGATCTCAGAGGTTGAACACAATAATAAGATATTGTTTAAATGAGCCAGGCTTATCTACAAATCACTAATGATCGACATTCATTTGTGCAATCACAAGTGTGTAAACATCCAGCTTTTCACTGGAAAGGCAAATTGATGGTGTACCAGGGATTTCCCCCTTTCCCTATATTTGGTGCAACCTCAGAGTGGGTATACATAAGTAGGGATCAAGAGGGTACAGAGGGGTTTGACCCTCTGCAAAAATGCTTTTCTGTATGTTTTTCTTGTCTCAAATGTTGTTCATATTGTGAAGTTTTGGTCATTTTTTTGTATTTGTGCAAGGTATTCACAAATGATTCACAGGCTTCTCAAGGAATCACTGTTTAATTACATGAAAAAACTGAAAGGGAAAATTGTTGATGTCACATGTTATCAATAAACAGTGGTGTAATCACCCATCTGCAAGATGTAGTGAATGCGCATGCCTCATCTGATATGACTTTGGCAGTATTATGATTTTTGAATTCAAATTTAACCCTGCTCGTTCAAGATTTACTGATTTTCTTCATAAAGTTAGGCTTATTTAAAGGTATATATTCCATAAAATAATCAAGTTAAGCCTATAAAAAACATTAACTAACTTTATGGGTTCTAGTCTCTGAATACCCTCTAATCTAAACAAACAAACAAACAAACAAACAAAAAACAACAAAGTACTCCTCTTATTGATCTTTTGCTATGATTTTATATGTTTAGAGGTTGAGAGGTATGAGAGAATGTACTTCTGCAGAAAACTTTCCTTCAAACTGCACAGAAAGCAGAGCATATGTCAGAGTGCTACAGAGATGAGGGGAGTCATCCATTATACAACTATAGCTATGATGATCACTGTCACACAAAACAAGAAAACAGATAAGTAAATACATAACATTTAATAGGACCGGATAGTATAGCTGGTGGTTTACTATACAGAGTTAAGGAAATCTACAAAAACCCCAGTCAATCATTCTAAACAACATTTTTCATGTGGACATGTCTCAAACCTGTGCCAACTGGCTAAAGTGGTACCAGTTCACAAAATGGAGGGGTCAGTCATACCTAAGCAAATTAAAACCTACCAGCCTGACCAGTTGTTGTTGTTTGCCTTTCGGCTTTTCCCGGTAAGGGGCCACCACAGCGGAACTCCAGTCCACTAATAATTGGCAGTAGATTTTTACGAAATGCTGAGGTGCCAGCTCGATGCCCAGCCTTCAACGAAGGCACACCCATTTACGCATGCATGTCTTTCGAATGCTACCCAACCACGGGGAGGACATGCAGACTCCACACAGAAGGCACTCCCAAGCCAAGCCGAGAATCGAACGGGAGAACCTCTTGCTGTGAGGTAACAACGCTACCACCGTACCACCACGGCTCAGTATTCTAAGTAAAATCATGGATCGTGGAAAGAGTTATGATGGAGCTTATCCAAAATGGCACAGAGGACCAATTTCTCTTAGGTGTGGAACAGCCTAGATTTGTTAATTGTGAGGTCTTGCCATTTGAATCCTGTGGCATTCTTTGAAGAGGTATAACACAGGGTGAAAAACGTACACAGCATGTTGCTTACTTTGTCCCTGTTAAGTCATTTGATAATACCTGACAAATGAAAAGCATTAAATGTCAACCATATGTAATTCAATTGGTAAAACACTGACTGTACTACAAGGCACAGCATATCAGGTTGCTGATTCACCTGTCTATCCTTCTGGGGTTTACAAGTGGTGTCTCACATAATTCTGTACTCAGAACACATCTGTTTGCAATATTCTTCTCACACAGAAATTTGACAAGCCACATATCCTGATGATCTGATGACTGCAAACTGGTATGATAGTTACATCAGTAAAAGATACTCATGTTGTCTTGGATGTCCTCATAAAAGGAATATCTTGCAAAGTAGCAATGGTCTCTCTTTTAATATCAATAAATGCAGCATAATTGAGCTTGGAAAAAAGGGCATACGTTATGATTATAAAATAAATGCTCAAATTTTAAAATTGCACATCATTAAATATCTAGGAATTACAAGGTCCACTGGCATAGAGGGATACAGCCCTGAGTATGACCTAGGTGACCTGAGTGATCACTGCTGGAGCTGGTGGGGAGACATTGAGGGGAGTGAAGCATAAAGTGCAGACATTTTGAAAGTGGACACTAGAAACGCGCACAATGTGCTCATTCTGGGAAGGCAGTCAATGAGGAATTGCATTACTGCAGAAGGTTTGTGATGGCCCTTTGCTGCATAAATTTAATGTCTTCTTGGGAGGAATTATCACTCGTGTGAGGTTATAGGGACCTAAAAAAAGAAAAAGGATTGTTGCCTTAATGACACCTCCTCTTAGATAGTTCTCACCCTGATAAAGGA
Source organism: Protopterus annectens (assembly GCF_019279795.1). Classification (NCBI taxonomy): domain Eukaryota; kingdom Metazoa; phylum Chordata; order Ceratodontiformes; family Protopteridae; genus Protopterus; species Protopterus annectens. The sequence continues at coordinate 257,565,050 of NC_056737.1, forward strand.
GAATGAATGGGACAATTGGCAGAGAGGGGGGCCAATGGTCACTAGGAAGCTGGAGACAAAGTTGAGAAAAAAAAGGCTTAGGGATAATGGTAGAAAACAATTTAATCTTTGATCACTGTATATCAGCCACAGACACAGTGAAGCATATTCTGTAGACCATCTAATTTTCTAGGACATGTCTAGTCATTCCAGGCAGATCATTGTACCACTTTATGCTTAACTGATCAGACGCATTATTAAATGCAGCAGTGTAATCTGTTGTCTTGACCAGCTGATACAACTTGAAAAGACACAATGATTTTTTAGTAGAAAAGTCATGTGGTTGGAAAACCTGAACTATTCAAAAGGAGTAGTGATTATATTCAATTTCTTATGGGTTCATTAGAGGTGATTTCTGCCTTGCCTATATTGGAATGCATTATTTAGATCCCTTTGAAAGTGCATGACTGGGATATACCACTAGAATATACCAGACCTTGGAATGTATGTGAAAAAATGTCAATTATATGAAAAAAAGTACAATATACATTGCACAACGATTTCCAGGATAAGGAATAAACTTCCTCTTACAATCAAACTAAATCACTCATTAACTTCTTTCAAACCTGTCTTTATAGCTATATCTCTGTCTCTATATCTATTTATCTTTCTATCTCAATATATATATATATATATATATATATATATATATATATATATATATATATATATATATATATATATATATATATATATATATATATATATAGAGGGTGAGAGAGAGAGTTGCAGCAGACAGATACAGGTAGCTAAAGGTATACACTGATTATATATAAGAAATAAAAAATAGTGTGTGAGGTTACAACAGTCATATATATATATAGAGGGTGAGAGAGAGAGTTGCAGCAGACAGATACAGGTAGCTAAAGGTATACACTGATTATATATAAGAAATAAAAAATAGTGTGTGAGGTTACAACAGTCAAACTTCTTGAAGGTCAATAGGTCACAAGGTTTGACAATTGAATAAATGAACATATGAACATAAAATAAATAGGATGTTGAGGTTTACCAAATAGGCTTACTGACAATAAAAGTAACTGCTGGTAAAACTACTGAGGTCACTATGAAACTGAAGTTCTCGTGTGTGTGTGTGTGTGTGTGTGTGTGTGTGTGTGTGTGTGTGTGTGTGTGTGTGTGTGTGCGTGTATGCGTGTGTGTGTGTGCGTGTGTGTGTGTGTATCTATACATATATATATATATATATATATATATATATATATATATATCTACGTATAGAGGCCGTGGTGGTGCAGCTGTTAGCATTGTTTCCTCACAGCAAGAGGTTCTCCCGTTCGATTCTCAGCTGGAGCGCCTTCTGTGTGGAGTCTGCATGTCCTCCCCATGGTCAAGTGACGTTTAAAGACATGCAGGTAGGTGGGTGTGTCAATGGGTGTGCCTTCTTTGAAGGTTGGGCTTTGGGCTGGCAACTTGGCACTGTAAAATTCCACTGCCAATCATTAGAGGACCGGAGTTCCGCTGTGGCGACCCCTAACCGGGAAAAGCCAAAAGACTTATTTATTTATATATATCTCCATATATGGATCTATGTCAAAATAATGAATTACCATAAAGCTGAGTTACAAAATGTTGAGATGGAAATGATGAAAGTTTATTTCACGAACATCCAGATTGTTGTAAGTTTTTGACGCAATAAGAGTCAGTTGGCCAGTGTGGTGAACTTTGCCTTTTTCTCCACTGTAGTGCAATCTTGGAGTTGGTATATTTAGTTGGGGGGTGTGGGGGGCAAAGCCCCCTGCTTGGGTGGGTTTTATTTGCTTCAGTTGATTTTTTTGTTTGTCGGCTGATTGTTTACTTACCCGGTGGAAAATTTGTGATGATCTGGACGTTCGTAAATATAAACTTTCTTCATTTCCATCTTACCATTTTGTAACTCAATATTATGGTAATTTGTTATTTTAACATAGATCCATATATGGGACAACATGGAACTTCTCCAGACAGTGCAAAGCAAGGAAAACCATAATGGCCCAGGACAGGAAGAACATCTCTTAGAACAAACTAGCTCAAAAAACTTAACATGAACTGTTCAAGCCAGAGAGGAAGGGTGACTTGTACAGCTGTCAAGTAACTGATATGGAATGGAAAGATATGTCAGATAGAAATATTTATTAGGGTTGGAGGGTTGGGATTATAGTTAAGATGTTTTCTTCACAGACACAAGCTACAGAGTTTGATTCTCACCTTTGGTCATTATATGGTTATTGGCTGGACATGTTATAGTCTGCAGACTGATTGCCTAATATTTACCTATGAACCTATAAGCAGAAGATCAAAAAGCAAGAACATGAGTGGAAGCCATTGGTAGTAGGTGGAGACCAAGATAAACGTGAACAAGTTGTCAGTGCAGATAATGATGAAAAGGAGCAGTTTTACAGATGATACAGTGTGTGCTTACGTTCTAAGCAGTATGAAACACAACTAGTTAAGAATGAAAGGTTTAGACTAGTGACTGCTCAGGGCAAGAGTGGAAAAGACAACATGGAGGCTAATGTTTGTAGAGGGAAGGGGAGTAAATTACAGCTCTTTGCAGACAATATATTTCAAGTTTGTTAGTGTTACTTTTTTATTTTACATTTGATTACCAGGATAGTCCAGTGATCTAGTTTTGAGTTTCTGGGCAATGTGTACAAACAAGTGACTTTTTTGTTATTTGTTGGGTGCTTTTCTTTCAGTCACCTGACCTATTCAGACCCCTACCGCTTCTCTGCAAGGAGTTTCTCCTCCAGCAGCTGCTGCATCCTCACTTCAATCTGCTGCAGATTAGTATGGAGACCTTTATTGCTGGATGCTCCTTTATCCTGATGGACAGATGGCTCTTCGTGTTTCTGCAGCATCTCCAACGTCTTCTGTTTCTCCTGGGAGAGATCCTATGGAAGACAGAAGGATAACATTAAAAACCTGACAAAGCTGGACTGCAACCTTTTTTATTCTTCTTTACTTGATTTTTAAGTTTCATTAAGAATTAGGAAAATGTAATATCGTTTAATTAAGAGCCAAAAGTGTCAGCCAGATGACAGCAGGTGAAGAGCAAAAATGTTAATTTTACTTTAGTGAATAACCAAGAAACAGGAGCTCTTGTTAAATATATCATTGTTTTAAAGCACCATTAGTTGTTAGCTTCCCATATAAACATTTATATCAGGCAGTCTCCCTCACCATAATCTTAATAAGCTATGTTAGTCAAACATATACAGATATGGAATCTCTTGTAATGGCTGTAATTCTTCTACAGCCCTATGAAAGGGAAGATGGCAGAATAAGAAACAAACACATGCCCAAAGCTGAACAATGGAAGGAAGGTAAAAGGAAAAAAGAGAAGGGGACAGGAGAAAGAGAATGAGAAGGAACAAACAGTGGGAGAAGGGAAGGAAAATAAGCAAGGAAAGGTGTAAGGTAAGGTAGGAAGGGAGGGTGGTAGGCAGAGAGAGAGAGAGAGAGAGAGAGAGAAGGTGGGGGGAGAAATGAAGGAAAGTAAGTAAGTAAGGAAGAGTGGACGGGGAGGTAAGAAGGATATTCATCATAAGAAACATATTGCCAACTATCTATGACTACAGAAAGTTTGTGCATAAGTTTATGGTCTTTGAAGGATGGACATGCTAGAGATAAATCTAGCAGGTCTGAGTTACAAGCAGGCCTGTCCTTATTTATTTATTGACATTTGATTACTGGGAAAGACTGACTGGTTTGAAGCCCATTTTCAGCAGAGGCCCAGGGAGAAAAGCTCCAAATAATTACAAAATATTTTAAGAACAATAATTTTACATTCTTCAAAACTAAACATAACATCTGCAGTTTAAATAATTATAACAAATTAGACATAATATAAAAACATTGGTTAAGAACTGATACAAATTATATGTGAAATTAAAGGAAAGCTAGTCTAATATCAAACAGAATAGCAATATGTAGTGAGGGATAAACAGGCTTATGTATATTTAGAGAAAAGGTCAGGGAAGGGAATTAGATAGCAGTAAGGAAGTATGTAAAGAAGGGAGAGTAAGGAGGTATAAAGAATGAAAAGGTACTTGTTCACATTTAGAGATATGGTTTATGCTGGTTTTGAGCAAGAAAAGGGGCAGACTTTAGCTAGGAAGTCTTTCAGAGTGGTTTTGAAGGATGGGGGCGGGGTTATAGACCTGATGGATACAGATAAAGAGTTCCAGGCTTTAGTGACCTAGTACAAGTGCAGACAATGCCCAGCAGATTTAATAGGTTTGTAGACAGACAGGAGTTTTTCTTCACTGGGTTGCAATGACTGACTGGAACATAGTCGTGTAGAATGTTTTTTAGTGCTAGACAGGCAGATGGATGCTGGATGATTTAATAGATGGTAAGAGTTGTGTATATGTTAGCGATGAGGCAGTTCTAACCAATTTAGGCTTTTTAATGCTATATAGTGGTGGGTTCTGAAAGCAGTATTTGGTGCAAATTTAGCAACTTTGTTATAGCATTGTTCAAGTTTTAATTTTTGTGAAGCCCCGAGGTTAGTAAGGATAGGAGCACCATAAAGAAGAGTGGGGAGGAGGTAAGTAGTGGCAAGTGTAGTTTTAGTTGCATTGGGAAAAAGTTATTGGCTCTGTAAAGCATCCCTAGTTTTTGATGAGTTTTTCTAATGCAATTTTGTATATGCAGGTCAAATGTAAGATTCTCATCCTCTATCACCCCTAAAAATTTGCTATGATAAGTATCTTCAATGGTTGCATTATCAAGACAGAGGATTTTTGTACAAGTAGCCCAAAAGAAGTGATACGAGCAGGTTGAAATTATTACAAATAGAAAGAATGCTACAGAGTCACTGGGTAACAGGCACGGAAAACTGGTCCAATGGCCAAGTAATGGTTGCATATTATAATAAAGGGTGAAGATGTTGCTTCCATAATGTGCAGTCTGTATCACTGCAGAGACACTATGGAAGCAAGGAAGTGCTGTGAATGTCACAATTCTCAACTTCTTTACTCAAGAATCAGGGACAAAGCCAAAAGTAACGGGGGACCAAAGCCACAAAATTAACAACACTTTATTAATATTGCACTAATGATGTTAGAAAGGTATTAGAATACATTTTGTATCAGCACACGTTCTTTAAACTATAAGAAGTATGCAAATCTTATGTCCAGCATTACTGACTGCTGATATACCAGAAAATTTAAAATGTTTATGAGGGGCATGGGGAAAAATATGAGGTGAAACCAGGGACATTCTTTAAATCAGGTACAGCTGAAAGGTATGATGGCAGCAGGAACCTATGATATAGGCCAGTCACAGAGACATACCACTTTGGAACTTGGGCCTTTTCTGCTTTATAATATATGAAACAAAACAAAGTCCTGGATAGGCATATTGGCATTTTTTTTGGAGTGGACTGTCAGGCAATGTTGTGTACTAGCTTGTCTGATAACAAAAGTAAATTTGCTTAAAACAACTCCAGGGCAGATTTGGGAAATTACTTAAGACTTGTTTATGATGAAATTGTACAAAAGCCAATAAGGATAAACCAGAGGTAATGAAAGCAAATAAGGATGACAATGTGATACTGTTAAATAAATGTGAATATCCAAAGATGTGTTTTGCTATTTGAAATAATGAAATGGAATATTAAAAGGTAAATTGTAAATGTTTACACAATTTCAGCTATGAACTAAGTGAGTTACTAGACAGAGGAACCAGGCTAGGAATTCAGAAAGGTAACAATACAAAGAAGCATTTTATTAATCTCCACAATGCTGTTCTTTCTTTCTTGGAGACATCTTTGACTCCCATGCAGCTGATCATTAGTTGCTCTCATTTCTTTTCCTTGATCATCAGGTATACCAGACACTCCTACTCCCCCAGACTTGCTCTGACCAAAGCTTGGGGCCAGAGATGACATCAAGGTGTCCCCAGGTAGTGTCATACTGCTGTTGTGGGACTATTTTACCTATTTACTGCCCACCTCACACATCTAGTAACACATTGAGGGTGAGGCATGAACTAGGCATCACTGTTGAACCATCCATCATTTCTTCAAGGGAATGACATTGGTAGGACATCCCACTACCACCAGGAAGCACCACACATTTTTTCTATGGCTACCATTAAGGAAAATTACCTACATGAATGTACCCTGAGTATGGGTACCTCCCGCTTCTACCACAGGATAAACATGCTCATCCTCCCTGTATCCACCATCAAGCACTTGGCCATTATTCAAACCCTGATCACCTGGATGTTAGTTAGGGCATTATTCATCTACTCCACTAGCATAGGCTGCAATGCAGTTTTATACACTCCATAAAAATGGTGAACCTCCCCAGATGCCGAAAAGTTTCTGTTGTGAGTAGCAAAATATAGGCATCCTGCTTGTACGTATTCTTAAGAAGTTTATTAGTAGTGAAAGCTATGTGAAGAATGTTTTCTGTAGTTTCAAAATTAAGACAAAAGTCCTTGTGTTAGGAATGTCTGGGGACATGTTAAAAGTTTGTAGTCTAGCATTTGTCGCAACTTGATTTCAAAGACTGCTTCCTCTCATTTGGGAAAAAGGGACATATGTATCTTTCATTCTTTATTCAATTTTTGTTTAGACTCATAATTTTTTCATTTTGAACAAAAGTATTTTTTGTAGAAAGTTGACTTAACAATGAGCCACCTTCTTCCCCTCCTATGCCAATATTTTTTTTATGATTTATTTTGTAAAAAAACATTTAGATAGTTTCATTTTTCAGTCCCAGATAGTCATACATGTATTACATTGATGATTTGTTGATTTTATACAAATGTGACAAGAAATGCTTCCTGAATTTTGCATGTTGGTTATATGATAATGATTGGAATATTACATTTTAGGTGGTGTTTTTATAATAAGGTGAACTTTTTTGATATCATCTTTTCTGGCATACCTGTTGAATGTATGAAAATGTGCTCTATTGAAAAGAAACTGCTGCAAACAGTTTTTGGCATGCTTTGAGTGTCATTCACCCAGATACTATCAACTCCCTGCCATTAGAAGAATAATATCACAGTGGATACTAGTAGGAGACTATTGTTGTAGCTCATTCTAATGCTTTGACAAATGTTGATGGTGAAGTTATAGTTTTGTGCATGACAGAATGTATGAACACAAGGATGAAGTGACAGGCCAGTCAGATGAACAGAAAGAAAGTGTCTTTTATGTGATTAGATATACATTTCAGATGAATTTAGAAAGCCTTTACATTTGGACTGAAAAATTGCTATAGCAGATCCATGACTTAAGTCTATTTTCATCTTGAGAGCTATTTTCTCTTAAAGAAAAGCACTGAATGTCAGAGAGAGAGAGAGAGAGAGAGAGAGATGTTTCCCAAGAAATGTTTGGTGTCAGTGAATACTGCTGTTTGAACAGAAATATTTCCTCACAACAAATTTTATTCTTATGTGTTAAAAGTACAGGAAGTTTTTAGTAATTCTAAAGTGATTTCTTTGAAGAATTATTATTTTCAACCTACTCAAGTTGTTTATGGAACCAAATGTATCTTCTCTATTCCAAATGGTACACAGGGTAGACTAGGAGATGTGATAGAACTTGAATTCTAGAACATTACTATGACGTCAATGGTGCTGCGGTAGTGTTGTTGCCTCACAGCAAGACGTTGTCCCGTTCAATTCTCAGCTAGAGCGTCTTCTGTGTGGAGGCATGCGTTTATGGGCGTGCCTTCATTGAAGGTTGTGCGTCAGGGCTGGTACCTCGGCACGTAAAAATCCACTACCAAACATTAGCGGACCGGAGTTCCGCTGTGGCGACCCCTAACCGGGATAAGCCAGAACACTCAACAACAACTCTTCTGGCATGTCATGAATATGAGTAACATAAAGGAAAAGGTTGTTTTCAATTTTTGGTCCTTGTATCCACATTTGTGCCCCATGGAATAATATGATTTGTGTCATGAATAAACTTAAAGTCAAGTTAATTTTTAAAAGTTAATATTTATATCCTAGTGGCTTAAATTATGCATTTCCTTGGCAACCAATAATATAACTGACATTTTATTAATTTATTAATATGTATTGTTTTCTGCTGTGCTGTTTTTTTTGTTTCTCTACAGCTTTAATTATCAACTTTGACATCAGTGATTTGATTTGATTACGCTGATATTTATATGTTTATTATATAATTGATGTTTACATGTTTTCCTGTGAAGCCATTTAGCCAAGGCTCTAGGGAATTAACATAGTTATTAGAGTATTTTCTTCCTATTACATCCATTTGTTTGTATGCTTTTAATTTGCAACAAAATCTCTGTTATTGTGAAAAACGGTGCAACATTTTTATGAAAAAGTCTGAAGTTCAGAATCCTTTAAGAACAAATTGTTTGACAGTGTAGCATAGACAAACTGTAAATATGATACACACACACACACACACACACACACAAACACAGACATGTGTGTGTGTGTGTGTGTGTGTGTGTGTGTGTGTGTGTGTGTGTGTGTGTATGTGTGCGTGTGCGTGTGTGTGTGTGTGTGTGTGTGTGTGTGTGTGTGTGTGTGTGTGTGTGTGTGTGTGTGTGTGTGTCTGTGTATAGATGAACAGATAGATGTAGATCTACAGTGTAACATGTTGGTTATGGAGAATGTATATGTGCCTTTAAATGCACTTAGAAAGTATTTTGCAATATGGCGTGTGGGAATATTCTCACAGCATTTAGCTAGGTAACAAGTATAATTATCAGTCAAGGTGGCATATAAGGAGACCACCTGAAAACAGCAGGCAGGAAGTTAGTTTCCCACTAGCAGGGTAATTTAAAGGAAGACCTGGAAGTATGAAATAAGAGACTCTTTTTGGAGCTAACCTATGGAATATAACTTGCAGTGTATAAACTGTAGAGGCTGGTCCTGGGAGAGGCATGCAGCCTTGGAAGTTTGTTTTGAAAGCAGCATGTGTCCTGTATGGGTTGTGTAGTTTGAGCACTGTCAGGAAATGTATCTAAGATTCAGTTTGCTTTACTTAAATTTGCAAAACCAAGTGGGTTAATATCCTGGTCTGTTGGAATACTGAATAAACCTTTATTTTATAAAGCCTTGTTTCCAGTGTCTTTTTAGATTTACACTGGAGGTGTGAGCATGGGCAGTTTGCCAGACTTGCCAGTTTTATATACCGCCCAGTACCTTTGCAGCTAAGTACAAACCATAATTGGAGTACTGTGACTGCGACTGTTGTATTATTGGCTTGGTAAACAGGACTACTAACCACTGAGTTATAATCTCCCGCCTTGTACAATCTAATGTTTCATTTTAGATTCTTAGACCAGATTTGACTCGAGCAAAAAAGTAGTTAGAAAGGCCTTTGTTTGCATTCTCTGATTATAGATATACATTTAACTATGCCTAAATTCTTCTAAAAAATCAGCATCATTAGAGGCAGCACAGCTTTTTGCCTAGAAAACTCTCTTGATAGTCCACTGGCCAGGCATTATTTTGAACAAACAGAAGATTTTCCAAGGGAATTTGATCTATTTGAGAAGTGAGGCCACTGCCAAGAACTGAACAAAAGAAACACATTAAGACACATTTTTGAACCAATAAACCACAGGTACTTACCTGCTTTTTTTTGTAAATAGTATTAAGAAAATGATGGACAGTAAATACAAAGTGGTCAGTGGCTATGATAAGACACTAGGTGGCAAAAGACATTTTGACTATAACTCTTCATTTGTTGTTTACCTTCCTCTTTGTGATGACTGTCACACTTTTTTATGTCAGAAAAACTGTCCAAAAACTCTCACAAAAAGTATACAAATACAAAAATGGTATAAAATCAATAACAACAAGATGCACTTTCAAACACTATCAGTGATGTATATTTTTTCTAAAAATGTCTTTTCTGTGATTGTTTACATATATAATGAAAATAACACGATGGTGATGATGCAGAAAATCTACTTGAGATTAAGGAGTCAGTTGTGCTGGCAGCTAAGGCTTGGAGCCAACTGTTCCCCTAGTTTAAATGTTATGCTGAAATGTAAGTGTATTTTAATATAAGAAAAATCAGCTAGGTTATGAATATGTAATTGGTTCATGTGCTCTCATTGGCTATTGTCGATCATTTGACTTATAATGTATAATGTAGCATTTTCTTACTGATCATGTGACTTGTGAGACTTTTATACAGCTGAGAATGTTATACCTTTTATTTCTAAAAAAGTTTTGTTATTAAACAGGCAAGACCACTAAGAAAGACTTTGTGAACTATGATTCATATTGTGAGGTAGTGCTTTTTGATTAAGTGATTAATAAATGCCCTTGAAGTATATCATATTTGTCTAATTTATGTTGCTGAAGGATTTCTTCTTGGGACTCCATTGAACATGGGTAGTTCCTTGCTGGATATTCCCAGTTATCAAATGTAAATAAATGAATAATTTGTTAATCTGTGTGGTATAACAAGCACAATTAGATGGATTAATCACATCTGAAGTAGGTAAATCCCATAGAAACTGAACTATGAAGTGTCTTGCTATGTCATATTACTCAAAATAATATATGGCTACTGTGGATTTTCCTGGGATATAGTCCTGACTGCTTGACTGGGTGGGTGGGGGGGTTTGGTTTTGAGTAGGTTGCCTGAGTGACCAAACACAGCAGATTGGGTATATATTACAACATACCCCCACCTGAACATTATATTGTAGCTATTTTATGATGACTAGTGTGCTTTGCATTTTTAGTACAACATTAATATACACGTATAAGTTATATTATATATATATCTACATCAGTATAAAACAATCTCCATTGTCCAGCAACCATGGATGTGTCAGCAAAGCATGATAATGTTTAAAAAGAAAATATTCTCACGGTTAGCCTGTTATTTTATGGGATTTGATTGGTCAGTTTAGTTAACATAGGTCATTTTACAGTACAGTTATGAGTACACAAAGGAATAAGTATAATTCAAGCTTCAGCTGAACCTATAATTAATACACTGAGACTGTGCCAAAGAAACTAACATTGTCCCAGGTGTGGGTTGAGTAGACAGATAACATAGCTGCACTCATCTACAGGGTATGCATGAGGACTATGTGCAGAATTTGGAACAGTTTATTCTTACCTCTAATTTGTACTGCAGAGACTCTGTTAGCCCATGAAGCTGTTTCTTCTCGTCTTCAACAACCTTTAGGGAATGAGCACTGATTTCCAATTCTCTAACATAACAAAGATACACAGAAATATTACATGATTAATTCACACTTTTATACAAAATATGTATTGACACAGATAGGCATGCTTATGCACATGTGTGTATGTGCACATACACAGAAATCTATGTATATAATTTATAAATTCATTTATTTCAGTTCTGTTGAATGGATAAATCCCATAATCTCAAAGCCCATTTACGCAGTTGCCCAATTATGGATACAGCATGAATGCATAGCTCTCTTATAGCATTTGCCTCTTTGAAATTAGCTACTCTTTATACATCAATGTCAACAAAACGGAAAAAAAAAGAGGAAAGAATATTTTTCAGTAGCTCTAGCTATTGCAAGTCACAGAGAGTAGCAGTACGTTTGGAAGGTTTGAATATAAGGGTCATAGCTTTCATTTATAATGGTTATTAATTCTGAAATCTGTAACCTCATTAAAGTGTGACTTATGGGCAGAAGGGATAAAATTCTGTACAGGAGTAAGGGAGAAATGCAGAATATCAGACTTAATGCACATACATTATTTTTTAAGATCCCATTCCTAGCTGACTTCAGACAATTAAGAGGCCCTACAGTACCCTTGGAGCATTTCTATTTCTTTGCTTTACAGGGGCTGAAGGCTTGGAAGTGGGGAACATAAATGTTATTGCACTAAAGGCAGAAAGAAAGGAACAGGGCTTTTGTTACAGCTTCCCTTTCCTAATGCACTTTGTACAATAATGCCAACATGAGAAGTATTGCATCAATGAGTGCAGCCTACTATGGACTTCTGCTAATCTCTGCCTCCCATTGTATGTTGTTTTCCTGCTGTAGACCCCTTGGTGTCATCAACAGACTGTCAAACAGGAAAAATGACACAAACCCCTTGCCCCAAGAGAGGAGCAAAGAGAAGGGCTGTAGCTATTCAATCTTTCCATCTCCCCAGACTGATATTCCAGTCGCCAGGTCAATATCCTATCCTTGATTTCAAGTACTACTGATGATTTTTTTCCCTTTTCTACTATACCATCTGCATTGTCCCTAGTTGTGAATACATTCACTTTAAGTGCTACTTATCTCCTGTTTCTCCCGTACATTTTCTGTATTTTGAAGCTACTTTAACACTGTTCCCTACACATAACATAATACTAGTGCTTTATTTAATTTGGTCCGAGGCAAGACTTCATTTTCTGTTGTTTTCTTGTGTTGTGTTCCACTGTTCCAGACAGCGATTTCTCCTTACTGACTGCTTCATTTTAGTCCTGTGAATGGTAACACAAAATGATCCTTAGTCAAGAAGGCCATCATAATGATGTGGCATCCCATTCAAGTAAATGTGAAGCTATCACTTTGTTAAAATAAACATTTTTTTGTTGTCAAAAACATTTTATTGAAAATGAGAAAGTCAGTAAATTTAACAAATAATGTAATGGATAACATAACAAGTACAATTTAACAATAAAAATAACCCTTAGAGAGCAGCTCAGAAAGGAGCAGCTGTAGTCAATAATGAGCCAGGGAGACCTATAGTCATCATTGTTTATTTGTGTCAAATATCCCTATCAAATAAGCTCAGATGACAGTGGAATTCCAGAGAGAGACATTCCGGTGTGATAAGCCAGAGAGTTTGGGAAGATCCAGGAGATCTCTAAGAAGGACACAAGACAGAAGGAGGAAGAATAATTTAAAAAATGGGCAGCAAGAAAGATGAGGTGTGCTGGGAACAAAGTGTGGAAAAGGCAGTAAGAGTCAGATGTGCCAGGTGTGGGGTGACAGTATGACTTAAAGACTTGTGCAGGGGTTGTGTAATATTGGTACTACTGACATACTCAAAATTATCCATTACTACAAACTCAGCACCTCTTACAAGCACACTCCACAGAATTATCTCATACTGAACTATTTGAATGAGGCATTATACCAGAAAACAAGGGTTGGCTCGCAAAGGCATAAGTTGAAAAGTTACCACCCCGATACCAGTACTTGTGAGATCTGTTACGTTAGGACTACTATTCAGAAAATGTGCCTTCTAACTCTAGAAACCATTGCCTATCTACTAGCTAACTGAATCTCAGAAATAAAGTTTCTTTCCATCCCCAGTATGGATAACTTAAATAGGAGAAGATTATCCAACAAACTGAAAGCCTTTGAGAACTCAATGTAATTGACATCACTTTTAAATCTGCAGTTGTGTAAAAAATAAACTGCAGGTTATTATATCCCTGCTTCCATTCTAAATGTTTTGGACAGTATTTACTGCATGGTTGTTTGTAAGATGAGAATGTAATCTATTCAGAAGTGGCATTTCTGGAATCCTTTTAGTACTACAAAAAGATTGGTCTATAATTAGTCACAATGGTTATTATAATGCTTCTGTATAGTTTTTGGTATTGTCTTCTTCTAGTTATCAGAACACTAGTTTATGTAACACTGGTTTGGAATAAATATCCCAAGGATTCTAGAATGTCGTATTCTAAATACTTAAGGTCCTTATTTGAAGTGCTATCATAGCCATCGGTTTTATGAATATTAAGAGACATAACAATGCTACTGCTGTTACTTCTATCCAACATGTTCACGTGATGCTACTGTGTACAAAATGTTAGCAACATTGATTTCTTTAGAAAAAACAATTAAATTAATCCCAGCATGCTTCCAACGTATCTCTAGGTAATACATATTCTATTCTTTATAAATAATTGTGACAAGGATTTCAGTTATGAGATACAAATTCTCATTAAGCTAAACCTTCAACAACTCAGTTTTTTTCCAAGGAAAGATTGTCACCTATTAAATCTAGTTAACTTCTTTGAGAGGATTACACCGGCTGTTGATAATGGACATGCTGTTTATACAGTGTACCTTGACCTGGCTAAAGCTTTTGACACCACACTCCATGTGAGCATTGCAAGTAAGCTGAATGCTTCAGATATAGATCCTTATGTGGTAACAAACTGGTTAAAAGACAGGACACACATAGTTCATGTGTCAGGTGCCTCATCTGAAAGTATAAAGATAACAACCAATGTTCCCCACTGCTCTGTACTGGGACCCTCTTTCCAACATTTACTTCTTTGATTTCTAAACAGTGAATCAGGAACTCTGGTTAACCAAGTCTGCAGATGACCACAAAGTGAACGTTATTTTCAAGGTCACCTCTAACACTTGTACCCTTTAAAAATAACTTAATCTAGTTAATACCTGGTATACTGAAATTGGATCAAATTAAACATAAAAAAGTGCAGCACTGTTTCTTTTGGTGAACAATCCCTGCCCTCAACACTCCTCAATTAAATGAAAATCTAGTTAGGAATGTGGATACCTGGGTTGACTCTTCCCTGTCCTCCAATCATCATGCCACAACTGTAGTCAGAAAATCTTTCTTCTTAGCACAAATGATAGCCAAGGTATATTATCCAAATCTAAAGATGTCATTATTCCCATATATTTAGCAATGAGCAGGACTGCGGTGGTGGTGCTGCGGTAGTGTTGTCGCCTCACAGTAAGACGTTGTCCTGTTCGATTCTCAGCTAAAGCGTCTTCTGTGTGGAGACATGCATGAATGGGCGTACCTTCGTTGAAGGTTGTGCATCAGAGCTGGCAACTCGGTACGTAAAAATCTACTGCCAATCATTAGCGGACCTGAGTTCGGCTGTGGCGACTCCTAACCGGGAAAAGCCGAAAGATACAACAACAACAACAACATTTAGCAATGAGTAGACCATTTATAGAATATAATGTCCCCATAGGTATTTACCTCAGTCAACATATCAAATACCTAGAGCATTCCCAGAGATTCTAAACTAATAAGATTTCAGGCCTAAAGACTACTAAGAGAGATTAGAAGCTCTATCAATTTAATCAGTATCTTACAGATTCTTGTAGGGTGAACTGTGTTTCAGCTACCATTCCATTACAGATCCTACAGTCTTTCATCCCCTGTATCTCCTGAAGTCTAATCGCTTAGCAAATACCATAGACCTAAATCTTCACCAGCAGATAAATAGACACAAGGTAGGGATAGATTATTTATGCAATGCCTACCCTTTTTCTGGAATAAGCTGTTTCTGCAGGTTAAGCAGTATGATACTTTTATAATCTTTCAAGCAGAATCTAGATGACTGAATGGGTCCTGTACCCTCAGATTTACCCCAGGCCTAACTGACATAGTCCTCCTTGAGAATAAGGGGTACAGCATGGAGGTGGATATTGGCAAGGCATTGACAGTAGTGAGACTAAATTGCTTTTGAAACTCCACTGAATCCTAAGAATCCCTGGTTCTGGCAGATTTCCTATAACTTAAAATTACCTTCTGTTGTCTTTACATTTGTGGGACAGTTCTAACTGAAATTCAGCCTTATCTTTCTTTAAAAATTAACTTAGTTTGCTTACACAGTTAATTACACCAAAATTTGAAAATACTGTTCTTGGTAAGTTTCTATTTTGTATATTTTTATGTCTTATAATTAACATTTTGTTTTGTTTTGACTGGCAAAAAAAAAACAAGCATTCCTCTATGTGTCTTTTCATAGGGACTTCTCTTTTGGAAGATAGCAGTCTGATTTTAAGAGTTGCTAAATATCATTGGAATAAAGCGCTTTACATTTCTTGCTCCAGTTCCAATTTGTAAAAGTAGTACATGTTCTTCTATAATCAGTTTTCATAAAAAGCATAATTTTTATCAGTGATACAATTCCTAGTTTTAAGAGTAATTTTTGATATGACAACACTGTGTGAGTGTCATTGCGATTTCTTCCTGGTAAGGGGGCATAATGCATCAAAGGGGTCAAAATAATGTTTGCTAATCTATATTAAATCTAGGATATTTTCACTTGTAGATCCAGCAACTATATGAGTAAGTTTATTTTGTTTTAACTTGGAAATTACAGTTCTTCTCAACAGACTTTGATATACATCCTTATCCTACTGTTTGCTAGTAAATTAAAGTCCCCATCTAAAAGAATGCAGATGACCATGGAGTTCAATAAGATCACCACTAATCAGGGGCCTATATACACAAAATAAACATAATGGTGAATTGTTTATCCTTACTTTAAGGGATAGACAGTCACTTTTTGTTGTCTTGTCAGTCAAAGATATTAAATTGTCTTAATCTGGTTGATTCTTTGATGAAGGCATATATGCCTCTGCGTCTGCTGTGTCTAGTAGCACCAACACTGATAAATTATACCCTCAGGACTGTGTAACTAATCAATCCATCCATCCATTCTTCCATCTATCCATCCATTTATCCATCCATCGATCGATCCATCCATACAAAACCCTTTTTTCCCATTTTTGCACATGGGGTTGGGGTGTCACTTCAATAGTCACAATTATCTAGAGCCAATGTGTAACTAATCTTTTCTAAACCAGGTCTCAGAAACAACCTCAGCTTTGCAGTCCACTTCTGTAACAGCATGTCTCAAAATTCATATTCAGAACATAAAGTCTATCAGGGCACAGCATATTAAACCTATTGAATGTTATAGATGCTGCTCTATTCTTATCTCTTTATAATAAAACTGAGTTGGAGTATAAAGACTGACTTTTACAATTTTAAGTAAAGATACCAGAAGTCTCTAGATTTCCAGTGAAAGAGCAGATCATTCCTGACAAAAGCATAAGGTATCAACAGTTTCTTCATGATGTATAAAGTTATCCCCTAATTTGACAAAGTTTAGAAATATATTGTGACTCCTAATAAAACAGTGAAGAAAAGATATCAGATGATTCCCTTATCCTCACTGATCTGAACATAATTAGAATATTTTTGGACAAATTTTACCCAGCCATGATCATTAGTATCATTTGTTTCAAAGTGAACATGTATTTTACAATGTTTCAAGAATGACATAATATGTTATATCAAGACTTTGTGGACATCCTGGATCCTTTTTCCTGGTAAGCACTTGATGGTGCATTCCCAGTTGTGTTTATTACAGTAATAACCAACTCCTAGGTGTGGTATATTGAAGATTTACCCACGGATGGTATGATTTAATCATGAGGGTGAAGCCTGAATGATTAAACAAAGACAACCGTGGGTAAATCTTCATTATACAATGACCCCCCCCCCCATTAATATTCCAAAACATGAACGCTGATTGGTCAGCGTGCACATTATAAATCAAAGTTATAGTAATGGAAAAAGGTCCGGTAGCCTGGACTTTTTCCATTAGTATAACTCTTTTTTTACAGCAACGGAGAATGCAAGATCTCCGTTGCTTTTTACACACTGTCTCGTTATGTTAAAGGAGTTTAACATAGCGAGACAACTTTAAAAAAAGTAACTGAGATCTTCCTATCTCCGTTGCTTTTTTTAAAGCTGTCTCGCTATGTTAAACTCCTTTAACATAGCGAGACACTTTGTAAAAAGCAACGGAGATCTTGCTTTCTCCGTTGCTTCCGCCCATAGCTCTGATGTACTGCATAAGCATATACATGCGCAGTACATCAGAACTGCCGCAGAATACCAGACAGCTGCAGAAGGGCAGCAAGTAGGCATTATACAATGCCATTATTTAAGAAAAGTAATTCTTTTTTTTTCTTAAATAATGTCATTGTATAATAGCAATAGCCCACTTCTGGGTGTGGGTAATGCTGGATTTACCCACGGTTGTCTTTGTTTGGCCACTTGGGCATCGCCCTCGTGACCAAACCACACCAACTGTGGGTAAATCCAGAATTACCCACACCCAGGCGTGGGTTATTGCTATAACATACCACACCCAGGAGTTGGTTATTGCTATTATACAATGAGATTATTTAAAAAAGAAATTATGATATTATTTAAGAACGTAATTACTTACTTTACTTAAATAATGTCTTTGTATAATGGTGCCATGGTGTGCTTCTGCATTGTTTCTGTATTCTGCCTTTTTACTGATGTACTGTGCATGCATATGGGACTTAAGTTCCCATGCTTACACAGTAGATCAGTGCTTTGGAAAAAAAAGCAACGGAGAAAGGAAGATCTCCATTGCTTTTTTTTTTTTTTTTTTTTTGGGAAAAAACTGTAAAATTCAAACAGTTTAGAGGTACAAGAGAGACAGTGCAAAAATACAAGGAAAATCAGGTACGTTTCTTTAGTTTTGCATCACATACCTGATTTTCTTTGTATTTTGTCTGTCTTCTGTACGTACCTCTTGACCTCTTAACACAATAAAACCACAGTGCCTTAGCATATATTAACAGAAGAAAGTCCGGGTGACTGGACTTTTTCCTATTTGTATATGCTCGATTTACAACAGGCACGCTGATTGGGCTGACCAATCAGCATGCAAGTTTTTGAATGTTAACAAGCTGTCATTGTATAATACAAAGTATACTGTTAACACCTCTGAGAATAAAATCAGCAATCACTAAAACTGTTTTGGAGTCAAAAGTGTTATTAACAGATGACTGTTCATCTTATTGAATGAATTGTGTGTAAGCTGATTGTGATAATTTATTTTTTGTACAGAATCTAGTAACAAAACTAAATTTAGTATGTTCTTTTTCTGATATTAGTCTAAGGTGACATACTTGTAGCTGCTTGATAGATATGAGTTTATATTCCTTTGCCTAGCAATATCTTGTTTAACCTGAATATTGTGTTGAAGTGTCAGCTGCTAAAATCTGTTACCGAGTGGGTTTTTACAGTGAGGTGATACCTCATTAGACTGCCTTGGTAGAGTTAATGAAGTTTCTAATCTAACTCACAGTGATTTATTTTTAAATTTCCTGTTTCTGTTGCATTTGATATTTTCTTTAATAATTTGTTTTGCACACAATATGTAGTCCTATATATACTATACAGACAGTTACTGGCCTGATTCTAATTTGTCTTCACTGAACAGGACTAATATATACCTGGTTTCATGATTTTTACAATGTGTTAGAATGGATAATAAAGGCCTGTTTTTAAGGCCAGTCATCCATTTCTGGCTTGGGGTGAGCACATTCTGCTCTACCTGAGTGTTTGTCCGACCTCTTAAAATGGTATCCATGGTACTGCAAGTAATGAAAACATCATAGATTAATCAAGTATGCAAACTACAAGTGTCTCTCCAACTTCCCCTTTAGTAAAGCCTGCTGAAACAGCTTACAAATTATTTTACTATTTGTGGTCTCCTTGACTTTATTTTTAGCACCTGCATAATAGTGGGCTATTTCCACCTGAATTCTGGAATATATTTTGGTAAGAAATCCAAATAAGAAAAATGGGCATATTAAAACCAATCACAATTGCTGTCTTCACAATTTAGAAAGGTTTCCAACATATATTTACATATTTATGTACGTGTATTACTCTTGCATGAATCTGATGAGTAAGACATGCCATTTTTATTGTATCCAGTAAATGTATCTTTGTATGTATCTTTATTAAGCACAGTGATTTTAAAAAACATACTGTAAAATAAGGCTGAGATCTATGTTTTCACACTGTTGGAAACTTCTGATACAGGCCAGCACTAAATTTTACAAAGTGTAAAGTGGGAGTGAGACAGATTTATATCTGAAATTTGACATACTCAGGGGAGAGCTAATACAGATCTAGTTCTCAAATTTCCATCTGTATAGGAATGAGATGGTGTGTGTATGGACATGCTTGTGACAGACCTGCCTCCAAGACTTCATACTGTATTGAAAAAAAAGATTATAGGCCAGGTTCTGAGGTTTCATAGTGTGCTGATATGGGCTGGTTCTGAAATTTCTCACTGTGCTGAGAAAAGAGTGGTTCTAAGACATCATACAGTGTTGGCAACTGATGATGTAGGCTTGGCTCTGAGATTTTAAAATGGAGAAAACCTGATATAGGCCTAGATCTAAAACCATCATATGTTGTTGGAAAAAGCTAATACAAGCCCGTATGTGACATGTCACAATGATATGAAGAGTTGATTCAGACCTAATCCGTCATCTTCTTTCGGCTATTCCCATTAGGGGTTGCCACACCGGATCATCTGTTTCCATTTCTTCCTGTCCTCTGCATCTTGCTCTGTCACATCAACCACCTGCATGTCCTCTCTCACCACATCCATAAACCTTATCTTAGGCCTTCCTCTTTTCCTGTTACCTGATAGCTTCATCCTTAGCATCTTTTTCCCAATATACTCAGCATCCCTCCTCAGCACATGTCCAAACCAACGTAATCTTGACTCTCTGGCTTTGTCTCCAAACCTTCCAACCTGGGCTGACCCTCTAATATACTTATTCCTAATCCTGTCCACCCTCGTCACACCCAGTGCAAATCTTAACATCTTTAACTCTGCCACATCCAGTTCAAACTCCTGCCTTTTTGTCAATGCCACTGTTTCCAACCCATATAACATAGTTGGTCTCACAACCCTCTTGTAGACCTTCCCTTTCACTCTTACAGGTACTCGTCTGTCACAAATCACTCCTGACACTCTTCACCCACTCTAGCCTGCCTGTACTCTCTTCTTCACCTCTCTTCCACACTCACCGTTACTCTGAACTATTGACCCCAAGTATTTAAACTCAGCCACCTTCGCCACCTCTACTCCTTGCATCCTCACCATTCCTCTATCCTCCCTCTCATTCACACACATATATTATGTCTTAGTCCTGCTAATCTCTATTCCTCTTCTCTCTAGAGCATATCTCCATCTCTCTAGGGTGTCCGCCACCTGTTCCCTACTCTCACTACAGATCACAATGTCATCTGCAAACATCATAGTCCATGGGAGACCTAATCCAAGACCTCAAATATTTTGCAAAGGAATACTAAAAAGGCTGAAATGTTTTTTCTTTCAAATTTCACACTCCTCTGAGAAGGGCTAATACATGTCTGATTGTAAGATTTTCCACTTCGTTAGAAAAGGTATATACGGACCTGGCAACAAGACTTTATATAATATTATCTTAGGAAGGGCTGATACAGATCTGCTTTTAGTATTTCATAACTGCAACTGATACAGGCCAGTTTTTTTTGTATGAGGATGACTTGAAACAGTCTTAATTCTGTTATAAGAATAAACCACATGCATCTAATCAGCTAATGCTGGGAAGTTCAAAACTTTGCTAGGTTAGTACAGAAGTTGTCAGCTATATATATATTTCAATGCAAGAAAAAATAAGCCTGTGATGTCCCAACACTGGGCCAGTGATCAAGGGGCCTCAGTTCCACCATTGCCACCAATATGTGACATCCCCCCCTTGGTCAGTGATCAAGGAGCCTCAGTCCTCACCACTAACCCCAAGGGGAACATTCACTCTGAGAAAAATAGACACACACAGTATTTTTCAGATACAGCCCTCTGCACCATGTACAATTTCCCATAAGAGAACACAGAGAACACACACTACAGTCCTGGGGTTGGGCTTCCTCTCCAGGCCCCAAATAAGACTCCCCAATGACCACTATAGAGCTGAACTATTAGCCGGGTGTTCCAAGCCAAGTCCTCCACCACCCTCTCTGTGGAATCAGTGCCCTCATTGTCCCTGTTCACAGTAGCTGTCACACACATTCTCTCTGAGATTTAATTTTTACACACACACACACACACACACACACACACACACACACACACACACACACACACCTGGAAAAGGCTGGCACAGCTTACCCAGTCTGCCATTCACACCTAAACTATAAGGTAGAATTCCTCTCACCAGAACACCTGAAGCCAGCTACATTAAGGCTGTTACCAGGGTACCCAATTACACTTACTAAAATTAATACTTACACAAATGGTAGTGTTTAATCAATCAGCAAGACTTTCAGGAATGTGGGGCCACAGTGAAATATTTAGATATATTTAATAATAAATAATAAAAAACATGAAAATATGGAATATGTATTTACAATAAACATCAGAGTTTCAATCACAGGAAATATAAAAAAAATACAAATGGAAAGACTCAGGCAGATACAGAAAAAACATTTAGCTAATCTCACTATATTTTTAACTGACTGAAGAATTATTGTTCCCTAGTTACTTACTAAAGCAAGGCAAGATGAATGTGGATGAGTGTCTTGTCAGGTCCAAAATCAGAGTGCACACCTCACATCTCTCAGTAGTATTCAAAAGCAATTTCAGTGCTGTCTATAGAACAACATTACACCTGGTCATCTAACTCTGTGGTTTCCACACTACCCTCTCAGTAGAAACTGAGCAAGGATCTGGCACTGATTATTACAATACACACATGGAACTTTAGCTAAGATTTGTTACAACATCTGGAAACTGTAAAACAATTCCAACAGTTCCACCCTTCCTGCAGAAACTAACAAGCCATTCTCTGGCAGTCCCGGGGTAGCAATTAATTCACCACCAAGGACAATAGAGCAGGATCCCAGCCCTGGCTTTTCACAGGCATTGCGTATCTGGCTGTATTCAGACCTATGAGATAAAATCTTTATGGCCTAAACCAAATAATTTAATTTCAGTCTATTTTCTGAAAGTTAGATGGGCTGAGCTTTACCGCTTCCCTTCCAGCATCCTCTGATAAAATATATACATTTCATCAGTTACAATACAGTCTGACATACGTGTATATTTCTTTTCTGTCCAGCAGGACCTGCTGTTGATACATTTTAACACAAGCATGTGTACAAATCAGTTTGATAGTCAAATGACATATAATTCTTTACAAAACTCCAGCTAGCTATGCTGGCATATGTTACACATGCACTATCCTTCCCCCTGGCACAGGTGGCACTACCTCACATCCTCACATCTCTCCCCGTTTGAAGACTCAAGCTAGTTTTTCAAGTGGCAGTGCAGGAACATTGCTTGAGAGAAATGAGCCTGTCTGTGAACACATTAACCCATACTCTGTCTTGAGACCCCAGCTGTGTTGGCATTGCTGACTCCACTACGATGCTGCACTGTCATGCCATATGCCTGCAACCCTAGGCCTCACCTTATTTACTTGGCATTTTGCTGTCTGGCTCAATGTAGCCATGTTAAGGGATTGTGGTTTGTAACCACAGTGAATTTCCTTCTCTACAGATAGGGCTGAAGTTTCTGTAGTGCCCATGCTATGGCTAGACATTCTTTTTCTACAGCTGCATAACATTCCTTCTTGGACTGGAGTTTATGGCTGAGATATACAACAGAGTGCTCTTCCCCTCTGAGGAAAGCTGGCCCATGGTTTGAAGCATTCACCTGCACAACACATTTTTTGCTGTAATCTAGAATGGCTAGCATAGGGTGGGTTCTCCCAAAGCCCCTTTAAGCTTTTGGAATGCCTGATCACAGGCTGGGGTCCACACAACCTTATCTGGCCTGTTTTTCCTCATCAGGTCTATGAGGGGAGCATCTATTGTACTATAATTGGGAGCAAACTTTCTATAGTACCCTGCTTCCCCAAGAATACCCTCACCTGCTGTTTGGTAACAGGGGCAGGTCATGACTGAATAGCTTCCACTTTGGCAGGTTCTGGACTGATCTTACCACTCTCCATTCTATGTCCCAGGTGGCAGACCTCTGCCATACCCACCTGATGCTTACTGGACTTAATGGTCAACCCTGCTCCTTGCAGTCTGCCCAGGTCCTCCCTGACATGCTGAAGGTGCTTTTGTCAGGAATGCCTGTAGATGGTAATATCATCCAGGCAAGCAAAAGCATAATCTCCTGCTCCTGCTAGGATATGATATACCAGCTTCTGGAAGGCTGATGGGATATTTTTCATCCCAAAGGGCATCTTCATGAACTCATATTTTCCAAAAGGAATCACCAAGGCTGACCTCTCTCTAGCAGTGGGAGTGAAGGGCACCTGCCAGTAGCCCTTGGTCAGATCAATAGTGGTCAGATACGTGGTCCTACCCAGCTGCTCTAAAACTTAATTTGTCCTAGGCATGGAGTAAGCATCTTTAGTTTTCTGTAGTCCACACAGAACCTGGTGCTACCATCCTTCTTTGGTACCAGCACCACTGGGGAAGCCCAAGGTCTGCTGGACTCCTGGATTACTCCTAGTTCCAACATTTCCTGTATCGCCTCCCTCAGAGTCTGTCTGACTCACTCAGGCACCCTGTAAGGGGCCTGCTTGGTAGGTCTTTGGGGTCTTGTATCCACATAGTGCTGTACCAGGTAGGTGCACCCAGGTTTCCTAGTGAACATGCCCCCAAACTCCTGTAACACTGCTTGGATTTCTTGAACTGAGGTGTCAGAATAAGCATTACTGAGGAGATCAGTCACCCGATCCCACACAGACTCCTCCTGCCACCCACTGGAAATACTCAGCACAAAGGCCTCCCTATCATGTTAAGGCTTCATCATGTTATCATGGTACAGTATGTGCCCCTGCCTCCTGCCTAGCAGTTTTACCATGTAGGTAACACCACTGACCTTCCTTACCACTTTGAAGGGTCCTTCAAAAGCTGCCTGCAGCCTATTGTGTCTGACAGGAATGAGCACCATAACCTGCTGTCCCACAGCATATTCTCGGACTCGAGCATTCCTGTTATACCAGACCTTTTTCTGCTGTTGGGCTCCTTCCAGGTTATCCTAGGCCATGCCCATGAACTCCCTAAGCCTTGTCTTGAGGTTTAGGACATATGCCACAACAGACTCCTGGTGGCAGTCCAACTCACTCTCCCACTCATCATGAATCAATCCAAGGGCCCCCTCACGCTATGCCCATACAACAATTCAAAGGGTAAAAAACCTGTGGATTCCTCAGATACCTCTCTGTATGTAAACAGCAGATGGGGCAAATAGTTGCCTCACTCTCTCTTAAACTGGTCTGCAAATGCCCTTAGCATGGTCTTCAGTGTAGAGTTTAACCTCTCCACAAGACTGTCAGTCTGGAGGTGGTAGGGGGTGGTCTTTAGGTGCTTCAATCCACAACTCTCCCACAGACAAGCTAGCAGGTCAGACATAAAATTGGCACCTCAGTCAGTATTTCTCTTAGGAACCTACCCTGCTGAAAATATCTAACAAAGCATTTGACACCTTCTCTGCCTCAATGGAGGAGATAGCCACCACCTCAGGTTATCTAGTAGCATAATCTATTACCACTATGATATATTTCTTCCCTGTGGAACTTGGGGTACTCAGAGGCCACACAATATCCATAGCTACCCTCTAAAATGGTTCCTCAATCACAGACATAAGCATCAAAGGAGCTTTTGATGTTGTCTCCTGCCTTGCCTAAATTTTAGCACTGCTCACAGGTTCTACAGTACCCTGATACATCCATTGCAATCCCAGACCAATAAAGGTTCTGCATAATACATCTCTTGGTATGCTTTATGCCCATATGACGTGCAAAAGGAATATCATGGGCTATGGCTAGAAGTGCTAGACAGTAGGCTCTGGGCACTACCAACTGCTGCATTACCTCATCCTCTAGTCCTCACTCATGAGTCCAGTCTCTACACAGTAACCCTTTGTTCCAGTATACAGACACCCCTTTTCCTTGAGAATCATGTGCCTCCTTGCTACCTCCCTCAAGCCTTGTAATGTTGGGTCTGAGAGCTGACCTTGTCTTAACTCTACCTTTGTGACACTTCTCAGCTCCCCTTCAACAGGAAGTCCGGTATCGTCTGACAGCTACACCTCACTGTCATCCTGGGTACTACCACTCACTTCTGCCCTTGCACTCACCCTATCCAAGGGAACATAAGTACCTATCAGCAGCTGTTGCTCACCTTCAGGCTCACTGTACAGGGTAGCTCCCTCCCTGAAATAGCCACATCATCAGCCCCAGCTTCAGGTGTGGGGACTGTCTGGGTCTCCCTCAGGCTAACAGACCCACATGCCTATCTCCAAGCCTGAATGTGTGTACCTGCATGACACAAGGTTCTGAATTATCAAAATCATTCCCTATCAAGACATCTGCATTGATATCCTCAGACACACCTACTTGCTTGCTTCCATTTTTCACCCTCCCAGTTATGGTGAACTCTGGCCAAAGTTATTTGGAATGGGGTCCGTCCTAAAGCTCTGACTGGAGTGGACTGCCCAAGCATGTGCAGCACTGGGTATCCCCTTCTTCTGCACCCACTCACCCATCTATGAAAATAAGTATTTAGCTTAGCAATATAATCACACACTTTCATCTGCCCTACATATATGCTCATGAAATTTTTTTTAAGTTTCAGGTGTTACCTTAAAACATTCCAATTACCATTGTTTAACCTTGTCATAATTTAAGCAATCAGTGTCAGACAATTTAGAAACAGCAATTACAGCTTTACTATGGAGTAAGGGGGTCAGGAACCATACCCAGAGCCCTTGGTCAACACCATACTGTTTATATACTCTTTCAAATATATGAATATAACTATCAAAATTATCACCTTCTCTATACTGTGGAAGAAATTTAATGATATTTGTTGCTCTGAAGTTTGGTAATTCTCTTCCCAATTACCTCCATGGTCCTGTTGAAGAGTCAGCATGTCCCTCTCATGTTGATGCTGCTTCTCATTTTCTTCAGCCTCCAAACACTGCAGTCTCTCTACCAATTCTAATACCATATGTTTTGGCTGCCTTAGTTTGAAATGTAAGGTTTTGTGAAATTTAGTATGACATTTTTAGACTTTGTGCTACAGCAATGAGCTATTATGCGCATACACATATTTTGTACTTTTTCCATATTCAGGTATAAGATGACATTTTCTTTCTTTTTTTTCTGGTCCTCAGCTAGAGGTGTCACTAAATGGGGCTGTTGCTCAGGGCACCAACCAACCTTGCTAAGGCAACTGTACCAATTGTTTTACAGATTGTTGCCATACAGGGAAGAGCTCCATTAGTGTTCTAGTTCCCAAAAGTCCCTTTGTGTTGGGAATTCACTAGAAAGGGGCCTCTTACAGCTTTTCATACTTCATGACAAAGATATTTAATACACGTCTGGTCTCTGAGTGTCAAAATTAATTTCTTACCTTTTAATCTGTTCTTGTTCTGATTGGAGATCCTGGACTACCTCCTCAAACCGACGCTTCTCTTCTTCAAGCACATGATTTAACCGCTCTAATTCCTTGAAGACATAATAAAAGCAAAATGGGTTTAGTATAGTAGATGAACTACAAGATGTCAAATATTTGGAAGAGTGAATTAAGCAAACAAACAATAGAAACCAAGAATACAAAAGAGAAAGAAATACAATTGTGTACGTCATACAACTACTGGTTATAACCTCAGGTATTAGTCACATTATACTACAGATCATGTGCTTCTAAAATAATTAATAAGGCACAACTATGTGTGGGTTATTGTTCAATCATTCTGGGGGGGGTTGCCAAGGGTGAGATGAATTGAAGTGTTTTGCCTCCTAGGAGTGATGTTATTAAACAACAATACACAGCCATGGAAATCTGTGCACTTGCTATTATATAATATCTCATTTGCTGTACAGAAGTGCTGTTTTTGTTGCCTTTTTTAGACCTGGTGACATTACTATGTGATGTCACCACTATGTATAATGATCAGTGACCAGTCAGACCTTTCAAATTTCCATTGCATAATTATAGCTATATTTCAAATAGCAGTTTATATTTGAGGTAACTGAAAACTCCTTTATCTGCATACAACAGCATGTACTCTCTGAGGTCAGTTTGCTTGAAATATGTCACCGAGATCTGTCAGGTTTCATAAGTGGAAGATGCACAATTTTGTTATGCAAGAAAAGCATTTAAAATACAAGACTTTTCTAAAAATAGAAGGATTCCCCATGTCCCCCACATGTATACATATCTTCTTTTATGTCATAACATCTGGGATGAGAAGGAAGATGCTCAAGGAATAAACATACTTTTATATACTAAAATAATGTTACTTGCACAGAAGAAAGTAAATACTGAAAGTTTATATGCCATAATCAAATGTGGAAAATAGACCAGGTGGAGGTCTTACAGCAAAGGCAGTCAGTTTAGGAATGTAGAAACATAAGCTGTGACAGCAGATAAGGGCTGATTGATCCACAAAGTTTTTCACTGTCCTTGCCTTTTAAGTAAACAGTAGCTCTTAGTTAGCCAACAGGGTATTCTCTTTACTTTTCAGAAATAATAACTTATATCTGCCACATGCATTCCAGAATTCTGTGCTGGATTCTCACCATTCTGCATCTTCACCAGTACTACTTCACTCCACCCATTCTGTAAAAAAAAAAAAAAAAAAAGGTTTCCTCTAATTTACCATATTATGGCTACCTTGTACCATTATGCAGTGTTATGATGTTTTGATATTTCCCTTTATTTAAAGATGATACTTTGGGTTTAGGGATTCCTTTAAGCTACTTAAAAGTTTCTATCACACCTGCATTCTGCCTACTTTTGTAATGATTATGCATGTTAAGCACTTCTTGTAGTCATTTTTTATATGGTATCTGGTGCTCTTATGAACTGCTCCTGTACATTTTATATCTTTGCAAATATTTTATTTATTTATTTTATTTTACATTTGTTGACTGGGATAGTCCGACTGGATACTTGTCCATTTTCAGCGGAGGCCCGGGGAGAAAAACTCCATACATTCATACAGAAAAACTGTTACATTAAACAAGTTAAAGTACTGTTACAATACATAGGATAAAAGTAATTCATTCTGTTATATATTATAGGGTAACAATTAGGAAGCAATGTAGGGGTGGCCAAAAGACCTCTTTAGCACATGTTTATATTGCTAGAGTTAGTCAGGATTATAGCAAGGACATAGCTATTGCCTTCTAAAGTACTGTTTTAGATTTTTTTTTAATTGGGTTAGAACGGGTTCTGGAGTAAGCTCAGCAGGAAGTGAGCTCCATATTTTGCCAACAAAGTTGGCATATAGAGAGTATCTCTAGATGAGTTGTTGCTTTTGAGGGTTTGGACTAGTAAGCGAAGTGTCTTGAGGTTGCTGTAAGGGGTGATAATTTTTGTAAGTACGAGTGTGTTTTCAGGTTGGTAGAGAATTTTGTGTGCTACTATTAGCTGATTGTACTGAAGTTGGATAGGCAATTCTAGCCACCCTAGATTCTTTAGGTTCAGACAGTGGTGTGTTCTGTATGCTGTTCCAGTGGCAAATCTAGCAATATGATTAAAGC
Organism: Protopterus annectens; assembly: GCF_019279795.1. NCBI lineage: Eukaryota > Metazoa > Chordata > Ceratodontiformes > Protopteridae > Protopterus > Protopterus annectens. The sequence goes on from NC_056737.1 coordinate 257,594,227, forward strand.
AGCTAGAGAGTTTATTAAGGTCAGACTTACTCAAGTTCGTGAAGACAGGGGATGCATAAAGGAGGGTGGAAAGTAGATGTGTAGGGCAATTACTGTCCTAGCTAGTGGAGTAAGGAAAGGTTTGATCTTGTATAGTTAGCCAAGCTTTTTAACTTGTTTAATAGCTTGATTAATATGCATATCAAACTTGAGGTTATTATCAGCTGTTACACCTAAGAGTTTGGTACAGGGATCTGGGACAATGACAGTGCCATTGTTAGATTTTATAGTAAAGGTTGGAGCAGAGGCTTTACGAGTGGGAGAGAAAAACATTAGCTTTGTTTTGTTAGGATTTAATAGGAGACGTCGATTACAGAGCCAATTTTCAACAGTATTAAAAACATTTTGGGATAGAGTCTGCAGACTTAAAGGGGAGGTGGCAGAGCAAATCAAAGTGGAGTCATCAGCATACTGAATGCAGGTGGCTGTTGGGATGACTGTGTACAGGTCATTAATAAAGATAGAAAATAATAGGGGTCCTAATATAGAGCCCTGTGGGACACCAAGGGTGATAGGTAGAAGGAAAGATAGTTTGTTCTGCCATAGTACAGCCTGCTGTCTACCACTCAGATAAGATTTGAACCATTGGATAGCCTGGACATCTAGGGGAATAGTTTTAAGTGTGTGTATGAGTAGTTTATGGCTGACCATGTCAAAGGCTTTGGAGAGATCAAGAAAGAGGGCAGAAGAAAGCTGATTGTTGTTTTGGTTTTGATTAATAACATTGTAGAAGGAGAGGACCCCACTCAGTTTGGGTTTGTAAAAGGTAGATCATGTCTACTAAACTTGATTGACTTCTTTGAAGCAGTCACTAGAGCCGTAGACAAGGGCAAGGTAGTGCACACAGCCTATCTTGACCTCGCCAAGGTATTTGATACCATCCCCCACTCTGGAATTATAGATAAACTCACTAAAGTGGGCATAAATCCCTATGTCACAAGATGGGTGGCCAACTGGCTCACTGACAGAACCCACACAGTAAAAGTAGCCGACTCCAAGTCCGACTTCAGACCAGTGACGAGTGGAGTACCACAGGGTTCGGTCCTGGGACCTCTTCTGTTCAGCATCTACTTCTCTGAAGGGCAGGCCAACACAGAAGGTCTTTGGCTAACAAAGTTCGCAGATGACTGCAAACTGGGAGCCATAATATAATCACCTAATGATGTAGACATTCTACAAAAGGGCCTCACAGAGACAGATGCTTGGTGTCAAAGTCATGGCCTCAAGCTCAATGCCAAGAAGTGCACTGTCATTCCCTTTGGGAAAAATGCGGTACCCATGAACTACCACATAGGCAGTATCTCACTAAACACTGAAAGTGTGAAAAGAGACCTCGGGAAACAGGTGGACAATAGTCTCTCCTTTGATAACTACGTCACCACAGTAGTCAGGGAATCCTTCTACGTGGCACACCTCATCACAAAGGGTTCTCCTCTAGAAAAAAGGAGGCCATTGTTCCTCTCTACTCATCCCTCATCAGACCCATTATAGAGTACAATGCCCATTTGGCATGTATCTCACAAGACACCTACAACAATTGGAAAGGCCACAGAAATACCTCACTAGGAGGATTACCAGCCTCAAACAGATGCCATATGCAGACTGTCTCAAAAAACTCCAGCTCTACTCCGTCGCATATCACCTACTCAAAGGCGATCTCTGCCTAACATACAAAGCTGTGTCAAACCCAGAGCTGTTGGACATGCTATACTTAAAGAAATCCCAATCTCTCAGAACCACATGCTCCAGGGACCTAAACCATGTCACCACAATAAACAGAACATGCTGGAGGGATAGATTCCTGTCCCAGAGACTTCCCATACTCTAGAACAAACTACCCATTCATGTCAAGCAAAGCTCCTCATTGGCCCTCTTTAAGAAAAATCTTGACTACTGGATGGGAAATAGAAAATTCACCCTGGGGATCACTTCTGTGGCACTGCTTGACAGGGGCACAGGAAAATAATTTTCTTGAGTGGCAAAAGCCAGGGAACCTTTTTGGCTAGCCTTATATAGGCCTCAGGGCTGATAGCCTAGTACCTACCTATGAACCTATGAACCTATAAGGAGGGCTGTGGTTGTACTGTGGAATGGTCTGAAACCATGCTGCGAGTTAGCCAGGAGACTGTGCTGAATGAGATGGCTCAGAAGTTGTTTATGGATGCACTTCTCCATAATTTTAGCCAGGAGTGACAAAATAGCTATAGGTCTGTAATTTGACAGTTCAGTGGAACTGCCCCCTTTGTGGAGGTGAATAACATTGGATGTCTTCCAGATGGAGGGGATAGTGGCTTCTGATATAGTTCTATTGATCAGGATAGAGATCCGGTATGCTATGGCTTCCGCACCTTTTTGTAGATACTCAGCTGGGAGGAGATCTGCTGCAAGGGTGGTAGGTTTTAGTTTCTTGATTAGGGCGTGGATAAGTGCTGTGGAAACTGGTTGAAAGTTAAAGGGGAGTTGAGAACTAGGTGTGGCCTCCAAATTTGAACATGATATCATAGAGGGGGCCATACCAACTTATTGTAAAAATGGATAACCGTGTCTTATTATTTATTTAGTTTTTTAAATAATGACAAGACTTCCAAAAGAAAAAAATGTTTATTCCACTGATGATATAGCAGTTATATGATATCAACTGTAGACTTTATTGCCAATGAAATCGTAGTTAAAATATCCAAAAAATGAACAGCATACAATTAGTTCAGCCATAATGAGAGTGCAAGAATCCCTTTCACTGCACTCGTGTTGCATTCACCAGGAACTAACATGCTGTATTTAAGTAGAAATAACTTCTCTTTATGTTGTGATAATTGTAACTACAAGTAAAGGAGATTTTCTCAGAATACATTCCAACAAAAAATTCATTATTCTCCCAGTCCTTCAAAAATACAATAGATCACAAAAACACTGTTTTTGCAAGGGTGAAATACAATTGTGTAATATCTTACCATAACAGCAAATGGCCTTCTCTTCTCTTTACCGTTGCAGTATTCTTCACCTAAGGGATCACCTGCCAAGGACAGCCCAATGTCTGGGCAGTATACCAAAGTCTTCAGCTCTTATAGGCCCGTACATCACATGTATGATCCCCATACATGATGTAGGGTGTAAAGGTGACGTAGGGATACACATATTCAGAAATGAAAAAGCCCCAGGAGGAACAAAATACCCTCAAAGACAAAGAGGAACATGTGCATCCAGAAGGAAAAAGAAAAAAGGGAGAAGGGCCCCTCAACCATGACGGCAACCAGAAAACAGGGCAAGAGTCAGGACAGGGGGAAAGGGGAGTGGGACCAAATACTGCAACTGCAAAAAGAAAGATATTTACTGTTTGGTAAGATTGTACACAACTGTACTATATAATTCCATATCACTGTTGCAGAATTCTTCTCCTAAAGGAGAGTACAAGAGCTCAAGAGGATGCTTGGGAGAAGGAAGGTAGAGAAGAACCCTCCACAAACTCATGCAAGATAGTCCTAGTGAACCTGCTCTGGGCCTGGAAACAACATCCAACTTGTGATGTTTAGTAAAAGTATGAACAGAGGACCAAGTAGCAGCCTCAGGGATAGAACTGGTAACCAGACCCTTGAAAAAGGCACCAGAGGAGGCAACTGGCCTAGGAGAATGTGGCTTTACAGATGAGGAAAGACATTTGTCATAAAAAGAATAAAAAAAGGAAATGGCCTTAGAAATCCAGGAGGAGATCATTTGCTTAGAAACAGCTAAACCAAAAGTCCTGGTATGAAAAGAAACAAAACCCTGCTCAGATTTTTGAAAAACTTTAGTTTTATATAAATAATATCTAAGCTGTCTATGCAAATCCAAGAAGTGAAGAACCTTTTTACTGTCAGAGTGCAGAGAAGGAAAAAAGGAAGAAAGATGAATAGACTGATTAAGGAACAACTCATTGACCACCTTGGGCATAAAAGAAGGATGAATATGAAGAGACACCCTGTCTCAATGGAAAACTAAAAAAGGAGCAATGGAAATGAGAGCCTGAAGTTCAGACACTCTAATGGCTGAAATAAGAGCCAAAAGCAGAAGTCTTTCAAAGACAATGTTGCAAGGAAGCTGAGGAACCAGGCTCAAAAGGAACCTGGGTCAATTTTTGAAGTACAAAATGAGGTTCCAAGTAGGTGGAATAGTCTTCCTGGGAGGCCTGATACGAAGGATGCCTTTAAGGAATTGTTTGACGTCAAACCTAGAGACCAGAGGAGGATTCAAGGGCAAACTAGCAGAAATTGCTGACAGGAGAGCTTTAACTGAAGAATATGCCAACCTGGCATGGAGCAGATCACAAAACTAAGACATAACCAAAGGAACCTCAACGGATAGACGGTCCTAATGGTAAGAGAGGCAACAGACAGAAAATTGTTTCCATTTGGACATATATGATTTCCTGGCAGTGGGTTTCCTGGCCTCCTGCAAAACCCAAAGCATGTCCTCAGAAAAGAGTTGCCTAAAAGGGATCAAAACCCTATTACCCACAGTATCTGATGAAGAGTGGACAAGTGAGGATGGTTAACACACTCCTTGTCTTGTGTGAGAGGATCTACCTGGTGAGGTAATTTGTGGTGATTGCCCCTGGTCAAGTGAGAAAGAAGGGGGAACCAATGCTGTCATGGCCAAAAGGGAGTCACCAGCAAGATTTTGGAGAGTCCTGCCTGATCCTGTGCAGAACTTGTGGTAACAGAGGAAGGTGGGTGGGGGAAGGTGTACAGAAACATCTCCTTCCAAAGAAAAGACAGGACATCCAGTTTTCAAGCCAGAGGATAAGGAAGTTGTCTTTTTAGAGGGGAGGAAAAAAGATCTACCCAAAAAATACCTCACTGATGGACAATGTCCAGGAACACATCTCTGTGAAGCATCCATTTGTGTGACTGTATGCCGGACCTGCTCAAGAAGTCTACCACTAGATTGTGCTCTGAGGGAATACAAAAAGCCTGAAGATTCACTTGATAAGGATAGCTAGATCCCAGACCTGAAGAGCTAGTCTACAAAGAAGATAGGACCTTGTATCCCCCTTCTTGTTGGCATACCACATCACTGTGGTATTGTCTGTGAAAGTTTTGAAGGGTCTAGGATGAAAGAAGGAGTGAAAATCTTGCACAGCCAGAAGCAAAGCCATCACCACCTTTATGTTTATGTGGTCTGACCTCCTCATTGCTCCTGACTCTTTTTTGAGGCAACCCCACCCCAAGCTGAAGGATCTGAAAAGAGCACCTGAGTGGGAAATGGAGCTTGAAAAGGAAGCCCCAGGTTGAGAGAAAGTTGAGGAATCCACCAATGAAGCTTGAGCTTTAGAATGAGAAGGAAAGGTATTGGGAAGTCCAGATAGTGGCAATGCTGAAGCCACACTGCTCTGAGGCACCACTGACGTTTTCTCATATGTAGCCTGGCAAGAGGGAGCATGTGAACAGTAGAAGCCAAGAACTCCATGCCCCTGAGAGATTCCCTGGCCAGGACAGATGCCAGAGGAAGAAGGGACAGATACAGACAGAGTCTTGGGGCTAGGTAGAAATGCCAACATGGGAACTGTTTGAAGTCTGCACTCGAGGAAAGTATGATCCTGGGAAGTCATCAGAACTGATTTCTGGAGGTTTATGGTGAACCCCAGACTGTGTAATAGGCAAGAAACAAACTTGAGATCCTGAAGCAGACTCCGGGGGAAGGAGCTTGAATAAGCAGATCATCTAGATAGGGAAAGATCTGAATACCTTGAATCCTGCAAAAATCAATGACAGGAGCCAGTCATTTGTTGAATACCTTTGGGGAGTAGAGAGGCCAAAGGGCAAAGCAGAGTAAGAAACAGAGAAATGCAAAAATTTCCTGAAAGGAGGATGGATGGGGATGTGAAGCTATGCATCCTTGAGATCCAGATTTACCAGAAAGGCCTACAGAAGAAAAAGAAGAAGAGGAAACAACATCTGAAGAGATAACACCTGAAAGGATGGAATCTTGAGAAAGTTGTTCCCTTTCGTGGGACCAAAAACATTCTGCAATAAAATCCCTTCTCTACCTAGGAGGGTGGCATGGCTTCAATGGTACCCTATGCCAACAGAGAATGAAGAACCTCTGGGAAATGAGATAACTGTTCCCGATGAGGTTGAGGAATTCTAGAAAAGGGAGGAAGGAACTTTCAAACCATGAAATATTCCTAAAGGATAATGGACAGAACTTAAGAGTCTGAAGAGATTTGTAGCTAATTTGGAAGAGACAGGGAAAGATGGAGGAACAAGGAAACCTAACTGAAGGAAGGAGGAAGCAAACCATAAAATAGAACCAGGTGTGTCCTGAAAAGATGGCTTCTGGGAGGCAGGTGTCTGAGTAGACTCAGCAGGAGGCATACCCCTAGAACCCTTCTTGCTACTGAGAGGAGGCTGAGATGGCCTATGAGCAAAGGCAGACTTAGAGGGATAGTTTCTCTGAAATTTAGAAATGGGAGTATCAAAAGTATGCTTCAGCTCCTGCAAGGCTTTGCCCTTGTCCTGGAGGGACTTAAAAAGGTCAGCAGCAGCAGATCCATAAAGACTTTTGTTATCCAAATAAGCATCCAAATCTTTGACTTTAATGTCATCATGTAAAGATTGAAGATGAAGCCAAGAATAAAGCCTCATAACTGAACCAAAGGCAGCAGCCCTGAAAGAGGCATCCGCTGCATCATAGCTGTATTTGATTGAATGCTGGACAACTTGTGAAGTGGAGCCCAGCAGGGAAAGGGCCAAAACATTCCCCTCAGAGTCAGTAATATCAGAAACCACCATAAAAACCTGAAAAAGGAGAGCCAAAACATACCTTGTTATGAGTCTGGTAGTTAATGGCCCTAAAGGACAAAGTGGTAGCAGTGTAAACTTTCTTGACCAACCTTTCCATGGCCCTAATATCCTTATCAGAAGGCAACAGCTTGGATGGCTTGTCAGAAGAGACTGACACTACAGAAGCATCAGCAGAAGGGCATTTATAAACAAATTTGCACTGCTCAGGCACTTTATAGAACCTATTAGGCCTCTTAGGTGCAGGAAGCTGACAGTTTTGGGGCTACAGAAGCTGTGGAGAAGGTATCCAAAAAAGAACAGGAGGAACAGCAGATGGTTTGGGAGACCTCATCTGTAGGAGCTCATAATGTCTTTTTTTTTTTGAATATCAGGGACTTGAAAACAATCCCACTTAAAATAGTCCATCATATGGGCAATGGTATCCCCCAGAGGAGAGCTCTTCCAAAGGAGGGTCAGGATTTAAGGAACTCTCCTCCTCCTCCTGTGAACCATGGTTCAAGAGGGAAGTTATTTGGAAAGAATAAGCCAGGGATTCTTTCCCTGAGTTCCTCATCTGAGGAATCTAATTTCCTAGGCCTCTTGAATGGAGTGGAAGACCAGGAAGGAGGAAGAACAGTGACCCCTTGGGGTGGCTTCAAGGCCATCAAAGTGTTAAATAAACCCTGAGTGAAATCCTGTCATTCATGCTGGGGATCCTTCACAACAGGAGAAATGTGCTTCACCCTTTGTTTCTTTTTCTGTGGGATGTCTACTTAAAACACCCTTGGAGGGTTAGACCCCTGACGTGATTCTATAATGGTTGTAGGACTCCCCTCCTTCAGGAATTTCCCTTGGTCCATTGGATATAATCAGCTGAAGTTCCCTCTCAACAACAGGTGCAGACATTTGAAAGCCTCTGAGGACGTGGGAGAAGCTGGATCCATGTCAGCCTCTAATCTGGTTGCAGTAGGAAAATCTGAAGCAAACATCAGATGATCCTCTAGGTTTTCACCAGCCCAGGAAAAAGATGTCCAGGGGAGGCTGGATAACAGTCGGATCAGGCCTAACTTTTTTGGCCTTCTTCTTAGTGGATGGCTGGCCCACAGGATGGGAGGTTTCTGCCATAGCACCCTAAGCCAACAACTTAAGATGTTGGTTCTCTATGTATATGGACAAAGAGGAGAGGTGACTACTTAGGGTCGTACGTACAAATGCCTGGCAGATAGAAAACTGTATGATCATGGGAAGCACCCAAACAAAAATGACATTGGTCATGACTGTCTTTATGGGGACTCTGCCTCTCACACTGACATTTTCCCTTGCTGGATGACATGAACAAAGCAACAATAAGAAAAGGAAGAGAAGAAACCCCAACAGGGGTACTGTAAACATGGCTTGGTAACCATCACTGCAGAAGGGCATTCAGACTGATGTTTGATAATGGCATTTGGACTGGTGACAGAGAAGTTCTGAGTATTTGCATGTGTACATCACCTTTATACCCTCCTTCATGAGCGGGGAGCATACATGAGAATGCACAGTGCCTATAAGAGCTGAAGACTGGTATACTGGACAGACATTGGGCTATCCTTGGCAGGAGATCCCTTAGGTGAAGAATATTGCAACAATGATATGGAAGGACATCATGCACTGTATCTCTAACGAATATGAAGAAACTTCCTTAATCTCACTATTCAACAATATTGCTTTAACCTAGATACACTCATACACTGCTTTAAAAAAAAACAGGACTAGACAAAACATATAGCCCATACCTATTTTGATAAAAGAAACAATTCAGTCTAAGGAATGGAACTCACTGATTTTATACTCCTTTCCAATGTTATTGCTTTTCAGATGCACTATTTTTTATTTTATTTTATTTATTTTTATTTTATTTTACATTTGTTGACCGGGCTAGTCTAACTGGACATAAATATCCGTTTTCAGTAGAGGCCCGGGGAGAAAAGCTCCAATACAGGCAGTAAACAATGATTTCTTACATAATGCATAATATAAGTAAAAAAAAAACAATACAGGTAGAATGAAAAATTTGTTTCAACACATAACACCTAGTAAAATAGGAGATGAATCTATACTACATAGTAATATAAAATGCTTTTAAAAACAGTAAGAGTAACAAATAACAACAAAAAAGTTTACACAGGCAGAATAAAAAATTTCTGGTAAAGCCTAATTCTTAGATAGAATTCTAAAACTCTTGGAAGTTATCATGAGTAGCTAAGTAAGGGGGAAAAGGGGGGAAAAATAGTTGAGTGAGAGCATGATTTCAGTCGGGATTTGCACAAGGACACAGCCATTGTGTTTTGAGATGTTCTTTAATGTGTTTTTTGAAAAGAGAGGTAGAGTTTTGATTAGTTATTTCTTGTGGGAGTTTTGTATTTTCTTACTTTGTCTGAATTTAATTTGTCATGTTTTAAACTGGTCCCCCAATATTTTCAAATCTCTTTTTGTGATTTATTTTACCTTATAATATATCATATATGTTGCATATACTTGTGGTCACAGTATAAAGGCATATGTATTTTTTTCAGATTATTTGCACTGCAATTTATGTAGAACAAAGAGGGACTGCAGTGCCCTTAACAATGATTCTTTCCTCTGAGTGCACTCCACTTACTATCTGAATGCTCAGCCTTTTAACAAATGTGCTGCTCTGGAATCCACACCATGTTTGCCTCATTTATTCCTTAACCTTTTAGCTGGTAGCCTGTGAAATGCCTTGCAACATTTTGACTAATGCATGCTTGCAACCCATCTCTGATGCACTACCCTAGTTACCCATTTAAATAACTTTATTAGCTTTGTGTGGCCTGATTCTTTTGTTATGAACACATGCTCCCTTAGACCTTGTGCCCTCAGATTTATTCCCACTTATTCTCATTCCACAGTGATTGCATTAGTTTTACTTTGGCTAAAGTCAAGCTGACAAGTTTTCAGCCTCTGTGTGCTTTCAGTCTTGTGAACGTACCTCTAAACCTTACCCATTTCCTATGGTTAATTAAAAAGATTAGTTAATAGTTTTATACGGTAGTTGCTGCTTGTGGTGAAAACATTCTTCATTGCTGTTGCCCCTATAAACATGTAACTTGCTGAGATAAGGAGCTCCACCTCTTATCAAATGTTCAAAATGAGCTTAAAGAGCATATCTTATACAAAAGTGCTCATTTATATGGATAACCTGAGCATGCAATTACCATTACTACCACATCTTCTATGGCAAACAAATCAATTTCTCTCTCTTCATGCACAATGGCTACATTCTATAGCAGAATAAGACTCACGTGTAAATATTGAATTATAAAGTATTTTAGCTTTGGTCATCTTTCTCTCTTGTATTCCATTCCCCCTCAACTGGTGTCTGAGCAATCTGGTTGAACAGATAGTGCTGTTACTATCAGTTACTGTGTTTGCCCACTCCCCAACCCAATGGACTAGGTTTATTCCACTTAGAAAAATTATTCTATTGCTGGAAGAAGACAGGACAGTCAATTATTATTGGGACAATGAAAGCACATAATAACCTAATACTCTGCCTCTGATTCATATAAAATACTGAGCACTTTATGTGCCCCTACCTATTCAAATGGGCCAGCATTCTCCCACTTTTACAAGGAAGAAGGTGCCAGGAGGAAAGTCAATTATCCTTGGAAAGTCAAGACACATTCTAACTTAATAGCTTGTCTCAGATTCATATAAAACCATAAGTGCTTCATGTGGTTACCCCTAGGCCAATGGACCAACTTTCTCCCAATTGGAGTATTTGTTCAGTGGCTGACAGGAGAGGGGACAGAAGATTATACTCAGAATGGGAAAGACATATTATAGCCTAATTCTCTGACTCTGATTCTCTTATTCCAGTATAATGTTGTTGTCTTTCGACTTTTCCCGGTTAGGGGTCACCACAGAGGAACTCCGGTCCGCTAATGATTGGCAGTAGATTTTGACAAACGCCGAGATGCCAGCTCGATGTTCAACCTTCAACTAAGGCACGCCCATTTACGCATGTCTTTCGAATGCCCACCCAACCGCAGGGAGGACATGCAGACTTCACACAGAAGCCACTCCCCGCACTCCAGCCGAGAATCGAACGGGAGAACCTCTTGCTGTGAGGCAACAACGCTACTGCTGCACCATATTCCAGTATAATAGTTGGTTAATTTGATCTGTGGCTACTAATAAATCAGTCAGTTGTCCTAAGAAAAGCCAAGAGATATACCTAATACTCTTGATTGCTCTAAGGCTCTCTATCTACTTCTTAGGCATAGAATACCATTAGATTATTTTGTGAGTTTGCTACTGTAAAGCTGGTCCTTCTATTCTTACCTCAGGAGAGTTCTGGATGCTTCTGCTCTGCAGCCACATTTGGCCCTTTCTTGTGTTTCAATATGTTTCCAAGTCCATTCTAATGTTTTTCTAGTCTTTTCCACTCCTTCTGAACTTGCCAACAGCAGGATTAGGCTATCAGTACAATTAACCACTGTATTACAAGTTAATTCAATAGGCACCTGTACCCTCATTATTAAAAACATTCATTTTACTTGTGTGTTCACTTTAACTGGTTTCAAATTACTTCCTCATAAAGTAGCTGATACTTTGTGCAAACCCTGCTATGTTCCCATCTAACCTCATTCCCACCCACAATTCTTCCTTTATTCACTATCTTAACTCCAACTCTCAGACTACATTTACTCAACTCAATCATCTATCCATCCATTTCTATCCAACTCTACTTCTTTTACTATTTCTCCTCTTCCTTTTCTGTAGCTCAGAAATACTTAAAACAATTTACTGGATACTATTCTTGACCAGCAATACCCATCTAAATTACTCTATCTGTTTTCCTCACCAGTCTTTCCCTCTTCCTCCTACTCCCACTTGAATAACTGTCCCAAACAAACTCCATTCACTTACCCAGTTGATACTCATTTATCCACAAACACACAAGTACAACACCTTTCTGCACCAACTATTCTTCTGAAACACATAAACCATCCCCACATACCTAAATCCTTCACAATTTACTACACTGTCCACACTAAGCAATAAAGATACCACACTTGCTGGAAAGTAGGCCCTCATATTAAAACCATAACGTGGCCAAAAATCAAAATTAATCTAACCCATTTCTATTCTAACTTGTAATAAGAAGAAATCTACAGTCTGACCCAGGTCCCAAGACTCAAAAGTTAACTTCCAGCAAATCAGTCATTCTGTTGACATATTTTCTTAATGCTGGTAATATCAAAACAGGCTTGAATAAATTGATGCTTTTCTCCCAACTCATTCTACATACACATTAACCATAACAGAATATTGGATTAACAATGATACCCTAGATCTACATTTATTTCATGAGTAAACTGCATTGCAGTATTAGCCGAGGGTCAAGAATAAGAAGTGGTGAATTGATATTGTACAAGGAAAAGTTGTATGTTAGTGTTTTTGGACAAACCAACACCTCAGGTGAATTTTACTCTGTCTGGCTGCAATACAAAAGCCTATCACTCCAGCTAATGCTGGCATATCTCTGACTTCCCTTATAAGGAACTTCCAGAAACTCATTACAAGCATGCTTGACAGAAGAACACTTTCTAGAAAAATGTAATCATCCCAGGGGACATCAATTTAAATATGTTAGGTGTCATTAAGACCAATACCACTCAGACCTCTGCCTTACCTATATTGGTTACCCTTCAGAGGTAAGAATCAAACCCTGTACCTTGTGTCTGTGAGGTAAACACCTTAAGCATTATGCCAACCCAAACCCCTAACATCTGTCTCTAGATCTGAGCATTAACTTATCACTCTATAAAGGAACTCATATAACAACAACCCAGAAGACCCAGTCTCAAGTCAAGTAATCACTCCCTTCCTGACCTCACTATAACAACATCCAGAACAACATAACCTCAATAATCATTCTACTGTCAACCCCAAATAACCACTCACTGGTCACTTTTAATATCTCTAACTAGTGCATAAATGTTCTACCTCAATATATACAACTTCTGTCAAAGCTTCCCACAAACTTAGAAGAACATCTTGCTACCATAGACTGGAACTCAGTTCTCAGCAGTCAAAATCCAAATCAGGTTGCTAACATACTAACCTTTCAAAATGAGTTCTTTCTCATGATTAATACATGGCACAAAACAAAACAGGTAACACAGATGACAAAAGAAGTAAAAACCTCATTGGTACCTATGAACAAGGCTTGGGTATAAAAGAAAACACCATCCACTGTAGCTGAAACTATTTTATCATTAACAGATTGACTGCATAAACATAAACTCATAAATCAGAACAGAATATTATCCTTTGTTCAACTAGCTAGTTCACTGTCGAATGTATCCCCTACAAATTCTCAAATCTATATTCAGCTTTACAACCACCCATTAACAGAATTCAATAAACACCCATTCCACCATTCTACATCCTCAAATGCTACCTAAAACATATTACAAGAAAATAAACTGAAACCCTACTAGATCTAGTTGATGAACCTGTGGAATATGACACCTTAATCTCTGGTTCACCAAATCCTGCAAGGAATATATACTTAGCCAATCATGTCTCGTGTACAGCCTATCTTTATACCACACCACCATGCCTTCCATCAGGAAGAATACAATAATAAAACCTCTACCACAAGTCTCTAAACCCCAAAATTCAAGTGACTGTCACTCAATACCCATCCTCTCTGTACTAGGTAAACATCTAGGAAAAAAATGTCTGTATCCAGATTTCTATTTACACTCAAAAATTCACTTTACTTTTGTAAAACTGGCACTGGTTTTGAAATGGACAAAGTAGCAAAACTGCATTCCGGACCCTTACAGATAACACTTTATTAAACATAGACAAAGGGAACTTAACTAGATCTGACCAAAAGCCTTAAATCTGGTACACTATGCCCTCTTCCAAGAGGTCACAGATGTTAATGGTATCATCCCAGGAACCCCCAATGTATTATAAATATCGCAGACAGGTACTTCATCATGAAACTACAATTCACCTGTTCCAACACCACACTCTTCTCCAAATGAGTCAACTGAGGCCTAGTTCTAGCATCTCTTCTGCTTTCCATCTTTCATAAACTATCCACTGACCTACCTGAAATTCACAGAATCCCATACACATATGATATGGTTATTTATAGGTCCAGACCCTTGCACACAAGCATAACAAAAAATGAAAAAAGAATCTACAGTCAATTGCATCCTAGCTGGGTAACATTGAACTTTTCTTTAGTACAAAAAGTCATGTTTTTTTTTACTAAGCAAACATTGGGATCATTTGCCATAGACTGGCACATTAAGCACAGCAATAATTAGTCACTTGAAATAGTGCTCTCCTTTGAAGCTTTTATTACATGCTTTTTATATAAAAATACATTACCAGATAAATTAAAAAGCTTTCCCTGTCTTTCTTCAACTCATTTTACGAGTCACACTATCTATATTTAAGCATCAAGAAGAATAATTAAAAATATATATAAAACAGAAAAGAAAAAGTTTTTTTTGTAGGGGGCAACCCCCTCTTTGCAACCTCCACATGGCAGACTTAGTCCCCTCACCCCCCCCACAACCTATATGCATTAATTCCAAAAAAAACCATTTCAGCGCATGACTGATTTTCATAATACAAATGCACATGGTTTTGAAAGACTGGAATAAATAATTGTAAATCTGTGTTAAAGAGCATGCTTCATGAAAGTATAGGTATGCCTATTGAAAAAAATACTGCAGTATAATACTTAGTGTAACCTTAACAATAAACACATTATTTATTTATTTATTTTTATTTATTGCATTTGTTAACCGGGAAAGTCCACTGGGCCTAGAAAGAGCCCATTTTCAGAGGTGGCCTGGGGAGAAAAGCTCCACAAGGTTACATAGAAGTATACACAAAATTTACATCAGTACATAGCACTGACATAAGAATGTAGAGCAATGAATATTGACATTAATTGTACATTTTGACAGATAAAAGTAATACTACAAGGCATCAGGTTTACATTCAGGAGTAGTAAAATGGTACTCATAGTAGTACATCAAGGCATCAGGATTACATTCAGGAGTAGTAAGATGGTACAGTTGTCATATACATCTATTTAGAGTACATGCTTATTTGGCTACAGGAGAGAGGGAGATTAAGTTACAGATCCAGAGGTGGAATTAGTTGTTCTGGTATGTGGGGTGCAGGGGCATAGCCATGAGAGGTGAGGTGTAGTTTGAGTGACTTTTTGAAAGCTGCAGGAGTACTGATAGTTCTGATACTGGTGGGAAGATTATTCCATAGCTCGGACACAGTATGGGAGTACAGCATCTCGCCGGCTGATAGCCTGGGTTTGTTAACAGATAGTAACATTTTGCTTTCAGACCTGAGTTGGCGTTTAGGATGGTACAGGTTTATTATGGAGGATAAAGAAGGGCAGGATTTTGGTTGGTAGATTATTTTGTGAGTTGTCATTAGTTGTATATACTTAAGATGATGAGGGAATTCTAGCCAGCTGAGCTGGTGCAAAGAGGAACAGTGGTGCGTGTAGTTTTTTGAATTAGTGGCAAATTTTGTGACTTTGTTATAGCAGGAGTCAAGTTTTGTTTTTAAGTGTGACTATAAGTTTGTAAGGATAGGGGCACCATATAGTAGAGTTGGGAGCAAGAAGGATGAGGCAAGTGCTATCCCAGTTGAGTTGTTGAGAAAGCAGTTTTGTCTATATAGGGCACCAAGCTTTTGGTGTTTTTTTAATATTACTGTAGATATGAAGGTCAAATGTTAATTTATTGTCAATGAGGATACCAAATAGTTTGGTGCTTGGGGCAACATCTATGGTAGTATTGTTTTGGGAATGGATAGAGAGAGGTTGTTTGTCAATATGGCTGGATTTAGTGGGGGATAATACTAGGAGTTTGGTTTTATTGGGGTTAAGGGCTAGGTGGTTTTCGGTCATTCATGTTTCAGTAGAAGTAAAGGCTTCTTGGGTAAAATGCTGCAGAACAGATGGAGATTTGGAAAAGCAGGGGATGGTTGAATCATCAGCATATTGGATGACAGTACTGTTGGGTAAGGAATTGTGAAAGTCATTAATGAATATGCTGAATAACAGGGGACCAAGAATAGAACCTTGAGGGACACCTGTGTTAGTGCTCTTGTAAGGAGAGGAGGAGTGCTGCCATATGGTAGCCTGGTGTCTGTTGCTGATATAGCTTGTAAACCATTTTAGGGCAGGGGAACCTAGGTTAAGGTTGGAGAGTTTAGTTAGTAGGAGGGAGTGGGAGATAGTATCAAATGCTTTAGACAAATCTATAAAGACAGCAGAGACTAAGGAACCGGCATCATGGCTCTATTTACTGTGTCTAAGAAGGAAATTAGGGCCGTGTTGGTGCTATGCCCAGGTCTAAAGCCATGCTGAGTAGGAGAGAGCATTTGGTGGCTTATTAAGTGGTTTATGAGCTGGGTGTGTATGCATTTCTCCAGAATTTTGGAGATGGGGGAAAGTATGGTAATAGGACGGAAGTTTGAGATGTCTGAATTAGAGCCCCCTTTGTGGAGAGGAAGGACAAATGCTTTTTTCCAGATATCTGGTACACGTGATTCTTGAATAGATCTATTAAGGAGGATACTTAATGGATAAGCTATAGAAGGGGCAGCTAGTTGTAGGTATTCTGAAGGCAGGTTATCAGGGGCATTAGTACAAGGTTTTAGTTTATGGAGAAGTTTTTTGATGGTAGATGGGTGATAGTGAGAAGGTAGGTGGAGGGGTGGAACTGTTAGGTACTAATGGTGTAGTTTGAGAGTTGGTGTTGATAGGTAGAAAGGAGATGGTTAGTTTTGCAATGGTATCAATAAAAAAATTGCTAAAGAGTGTGGCTATATCAGTGGGAGTTTTTCAGGGTCAGGGCAGGGGTTGTTGTTTGTCCCTGGGTGGAGTAAGGAGTTTATAGCATGCCAGAAGGTTTTAGGGTTTTGTCTATGCTGATTTTGGATGTTTTGGAAATAGTCTTTTTTGTTTTTTATAAGTAAGCGATTTGCTTGGTTGCGAAGTTGCTTATACTGTAAGAGGTTGAG
The DNA here is from genome assembly GCF_019279795.1 of Protopterus annectens. NCBI lineage: Eukaryota > Metazoa > Chordata > Ceratodontiformes > Protopteridae > Protopterus > Protopterus annectens. Next base: position 257,611,119 of record NC_056737.1, read on the forward strand.
TTCAGTTTTATTTTTATTCCAGGTTTTTCAGGCTTTATCTCTAGTGGCCATAATTTGCTTTGTGGACTTTGCTAGCTAGGTAGCATGTTTTGCTCTATTTCTCTTAAGCCTGAGTGGGGCTAAGCTGTTTAGTATTTTGAGAAATGTAGAGTTGAAGAATTCTACTGCATCATTGAGAGGGAGAGTTTTTAATGAATTCCAGTTTGTGCTGAGAAGGGTATTGTTGAGGGTATAAGGGGTGAAATGGGATAGGTTTCTGGTGTAATGATATTGGTGTATGTGTGATATAGAGGTGGGCTTGCGAATTATATATGCTGGTGAGTGGTCACTGATACAGTCTGGTAGTGTCCCAGAGGAGGAGATTTTGTCAGGATCAGAAACTATGATCCAGTCCAAGATGGATCCATTTTTGTTTTTATTATTGTGTCTGTTTATATTTGAGATGAGCTGACTGCATTTGTGTAGGTTGATACCTGTAGACGGGTTCTTAGTGATATCTAGCCAATTGATGTTTACGTCACCTAGGATTACAGTTTCATTATTTATATTATTGGTTATCCAAACAAGAATTGCTTCCAAAATAGGAATGTTGTTGCCAGGGGGTATGTATAGGACTATGATGCATAGGGATTTGTAGTTATTAAGTTTTAGTAATGCGATTAGCAGTTCAGCATTGAAAAAGGTGGTACTGGTTTTGAGTAAGGAATTACTGGGTAGGTGTTAGGGAAAAGTAGTGCTATTCCTCCACCTTTTTTGTGAAGTCTGTCACTTCTGAGGCAGGAGTGGTTGGGGGGTAGGAATTCAGAGTCCTTGATGCATGGTTTTAGCCATGTTTCAGTGATGGCAGTAAAGTCAGGTTTGTATTGACTGAACCATGCATGCAATTGTGGAATTTTATTTCTAATGCTTTGGGTGTTGATTGTGGTGAGTTGAATAGATTTTGTGAGGTTGGGGGAGTTGTTAGCGGGAGTAAAAGGGCCGGGGTTGGGATGTATATTGCCGGATAGGGTCAGGTTCCAGAAGGTGGGGGGAGTGCTTGTGGGAGATTTTTTGTTTGGCCTGTAGAATGTTCTTGATAGACTCTTATTAGTTTGGTTAAGGTTATATTTATAGCCTTGGTTGTAGGAGGGGTGATTTAGGGGGAAGAGGAGTATAAGTTTTTTTTGTAGGATTAAGTCTGTGCTGTAAAGAGATGAGATGATTACTGAGTAGCTAGGGAGGGCATGAGTATGACTAGCTATTGCAGGGGAGCTTAGGGGAGGTGAGACAGTCATGTGAAGAGCAGATAGTTTTAGAAGTAAGGAGAGGTATAGAGACAATATGATAAGGATGGTATTGGTTAGGAGAGACATAGTTCTACAGTTTGTGGTAAGAGATGCAGTGAGAGAATTTTGCAGGGTATATAGATGGGGTTAAGATAAAAGGAAGATATGGGTAAGGGCGATAGTGCAGGAGGTGTGTTGTATGTAAAGGTAGGGAGAAAGATAGTATAGGGTTTTTTACAGGTAGAGTAGAAGGTGATAAGTAGAGACTTTAGTAAGATTTAATAGTAGTGACAACAAAAAAGGAGTACGGCTGGTATAAAGGCAACAAAAAACAACACAAACCAGTCACCAAGTGCAGCAAACCACAGCTAAAGTTCCAAACACAAACCAAGAAACTGCCATGACACGTTTCCTGTGAATAATAAGCTGGGAACGAAGCTTCCAGTTAAAACCAAGTTTTAATGTAGAAAACTGCCACAACACATTTTCACTGTTAATACATAACAGTGTGCATTAACAGTGAAAACTTGTTGTGGCAGTTTTCTACATTAAAACTTGGTTTTAACTGGAAGCTTCTTTCCCAGCTTATTATTCACAGGAAACGTGTCGTGGCAGTTTCTTGGTTTGTGTTTGGAACTTTAGCTGTGGTTTGCTGCACTTGGTGACTGGTTTGTGTTGTTATTTAATAGTAGTGGTTATAAGCGGCAGTGGAGGTAGTGTTTAGCTAGGTGAGATGCTGTGGTTAATGGGAGGATTTGCTGGGAGTTAGGAGAGAGGAAGGGGTGGAGTATGTTTTAGAAGTGTGGAACTGTAGCAGGGGATGGTTGGTTTAGTGTGTGTGAGGTGGTGGTGTGTGGTTGGATGCAGAAGTGGTAGGAGGGGCAAGGCTAGATATAAATGTAATTGATTAGTGGGGTGGATGGGAATGGGGGTAGGGTAGGGGTGCTGAGAGAGCTCGAGCGCAGCGAGGCCGAATGGAGCGGGGTCAGTCCAGCAGAAAAAAGTGGCGCAAAGTTTGAAAAAAACAATCAGGTAAAGTAGTAGACTGCTAGAATGCAGGCGAGTAGCATAGTGCTCTTTGTTTTACCTTGTTTTCTGGTCAGCAGCCAGGTTTTCAGACTCTATTTAAACAATAGCTTTGGTTTTTAAAACACAACAGGCTGCAGGTAAGGAGCAGACATGCAGTCGGTAGAGTCCACCTTTTCTAGTTGGGGAATTGTGTGAGTGATATTAGAGAGGATCCAATGTAGTTATTTCTCTTTTTCTTTTCTTTTTCTCAGGTATATGTGTACTGAAGTCATGCCCTTCAAGAGTGCTACTTCTATGCTGTCATCTAGTGGCATCACAAGGAAACTAAAGCTTGGTAAAGGCTAGGTGCAGGCCAGATGGTAGGGGAAAGGGAAGTAATAAAAAACGCTATCGGGCTAAAAGCAAGCTGGGGGACGAGGTCACAAGTGTGCAAGCCACTAACAATGAGAAACAAACAACTTAGTACCAAGGCACAAATTTAAGTCTTTTTAAGAAGACACCTACACTGTGTTTAATGAAACTGTCTCCGCTTGGAGTCCTGGTCTAGGGAGGTCAGACAGAGCAATAGGAGTTGGAGTCCACGCAGTCCGTGGATAAAAGATGGAGGGGCAGCTGCAAGTGTTAGACACACTGTGTTAATGCTGTAAAAGAAAATGGAAGAAGTTGAGCACTTAGGCGGGTGAGGGTGATTAGCAGCAGGATAGAGAGTGAGAGAGTGCTAGCATTAGAGTTCAGCCTCACTTGTAAATACACATTTTTCTGGTATTTAGAAAGAGGCAGTTCTGATGAATATTGTAATAAAGGTACATACAGATTAGTAATTGTTCAGAGTGACTGCATATAAATAAAGTCAACACTAGTAGTTTTTGGCATTTTTTTCAAGTACTTATGAATTCATATTTATATTTCATGGTGTACATTAAACTATTACATTCTTTGTTTGAAATTACTGGAAGCTGTATTCAAGGCTATGGACCTGATAAGTAAATATTTAAAGTCTGCAAGATTCTGAGTACATTATCTTTAAATTCATGAAACAAATCCAGCTTTTAGGTTCAAGAACGTTTACAATTACAAATATAGAGATGCATTACTTTTAGAAATATAGCTTAAAACAATATGCTAGATGAATGAATGCTCAAGCTCCTTTTAAAAAAAAGAAATTAGAATGTTTTCATGTTAATAGTTTGCAGTACATTACATATTTCATTACATGCACTGTATTCAACCTTTATGCACTAATTCACAACTATGTGTGCGGTATGATTTGATCACAAGGGTGAAGCAGTAAATCGTTATATAACCACAAACAAGAGTGGATTGTTGCTGTTATATAACTACATCATTTTAGAAAGAAATTGCTCACCTTTCCTAAATAATGTCTTTGTATAAAGACACTTCAGTCTTCTTCCTCATTGTCTTGCTCTATATTGATGTACAAAGGATACTTACGGGACTTAAATTCCCACTCTTGCATAGTACATCAGTGTAGCGCTGGAGAAGTGATGGAGAAAATTGATCTCTGTTGCTGTTTTTTTTTTTTAATTGTTAAAAATCGAGATTTTATGAATGATAGTGAACAAATACAAGACAAATGAAATATGTTTCTGTTTCTTTAGTTTTGCATCATGTACCTGATTTTTCTTAAATTTTGCTTTGTCCCCCAGCATATGCCACTAGAAAGTCTGGTTGCTCAATGGTACTTCAGCAACCTGGCATTTTTCTATTGGTATGTGCTTGATTTACAACAGGCACACTGGTTGGGCTGTCAAATCAGAGTGCTCGTTTTTGAATAAAAATGAATTGTTATTACATAAATATGTATTATTATTTTATAATATATAATTATTATTACTAGACAAAATTTCAAGCATTTCAGAAGATTATTTAAATGCATTTAAGGCTTTCTTTTGTGTTAACTCAATAATACATACAGATTTCTAAATACCGAAACATAATATGTAAATATTCTTAGCTAGGTTTTACTTTGTATTAACAAAACATACATATACCAGTCATATATAATAGGCTGCTTATCAGATAGCCTCAGTGATTACTCTCTAACATTTCTACTCAAAAAATACCTATACCAAGCTAAACCTGTCATCTACCGTCAAATACATAAAAAACTAAACTTTAACCCACTCACCTTCATCTTATCCCTCAAAAAATGTAACTGGCATCCTCTAAAGTACTTCAGTCTTGATGACGCAGTTTAATTTTTTAATACTACTTTCCTGAGCATCCTTAATTACCATGCCCCCATAAGACTTTCCAGAACCAAAGCACAACCCTCCCCATGGCTACAGAAAACCACTAAGTCAGAAATGAAAAACAGGGATAAAGCCTGGGAGCATTGGCACAAAACCAAAACCCCCTCAACTAGACAGAAATTCCTAGAACTGCACAATACAGTCAAAAAGCTAATAAAACAGGACAAATTCTAATACTACCAGTCTGCCCTAGACTCCTCCCAACACATCTCCAAACAATTCTGGTCCTCCATAAAGTCCATCCTCCACCCAGGTAAAGTCAGTACCCCTCCTCCTATTGCTAACTCATTCAACAAATACTTCACACAAACCATACTATCACTAGCTAAACAACACAACCCCCCTCCCCTCCAACCCACACCTTCAACTAGTAATCTCCCCACTGCCGTCTCTTTCTCCTGTGCCTACCTCCAATATAAAAAAACTCTTAACTAAATTTAAGCCCACCAAATTAGCAGCAGACAACCTCCTAAGTGAATACCTACAAATTGCAGCTGTTGCTCTGGCCTACCCAGTATCCATCTTGATTAACTGATATCTGTCAGAAAGTTACGTTCCCACACTGTGGGAAGTATCACATATAATTCCCCTCCACAAAGGCGGCCCCTCCACAGAACTAACCAGTTACCACCACATAGCTATTCTCTCTCCACTCTCCAAAATACTAGAGAGATGTATACACTCTCAGGTCTCAGACTACCTCCTTACTAACAACCTCTTTTCCAATACTCAGCATGGTTTCCGACCAAACCATAGCACCACCACTGCCTTACTCTCCTTTACTAACACTAGCCTTCAGCATAAAAACAATGGCTATCTCTCCTCTGCTACCTTTCTAGACCTATCTAAAGCATTTGACATGGTCCCACACAAACAACTCATCACTGTCCTCAATAATCTGTCCTTCTCTCAATCAGTCACCAACTGGTTTCTGAGTTACCTGTCTGACCACCAACAATCTGTTGTATGGCAGAATGACATATCTCCCCAACTACCTGTCTCCATAGGGGTTCCCCAAGGATTCATCCTTGGACCCCTACTCTTCTCTGTTTTCGCCAATAATCTAGCCTCTGCCACCAAACATGGCACACTCATACAATACGCAGATGACTCAACCATCATCTGCTCAGCCCAGTCCCTACCCAAACTGCAAAAAGTCTTTTCCTCTGTTGAAACTTGGTTATCCGATGCCCAATTAATACTCACCCCAAAGAAAACAAAACTACTCATCTTCCAACCCACCAAACATACTCAAAACAACTCTCACTTTAACATCACAGCAAAAGACAACACCACTATATACCCGACTGAACACACCAAATTGCTAGGAGTGGAAATAGACAATAAACTAAAATGTGACATTCACATATCCATGACCATAAAAAAGTCCACAAAAAACTAGGAGCATTATACAGAAATAAGCAACTTCTCACCAAAGCAGCAAAGATTTCAATAGCAAATTCCCACCTTATTTCCACCCTACTTTATGCCTCTCCAATATATACCAACCTAAGGCAATGTGATCTAAACAAGCTAGAGACCTGCTACAACAAAATCGCCAAATTCGCCACAGGGGCATCCTACCATAGTCATCACTGTCTCTCACTTGCTGAACTGGGCTGGCCTGAACTCCCTCACCTCCTTCAATGGTATCAACTCTCACTCGCCCACAAACTAGTAAACCATCCACTAAATGCCCCATCCCTCCAGAATCTACTCCAACCCTATCGCACCACCAGACCACTAAGATCCAGCAAAAAAATCACTTGCAGATCACTAAAGCCAATAATTCTGCTGGTGAAGCACTATTCTTTTGTGCCATAGCCAAATTATGGAACTCCCTCCCACCCACAATTACCTCTGTACCATCATTCACCCACTTCAAAACTTTACTAAAAGTGCACCTAAAAACATGCTGGCTATGCCCTTGCAACTCCCACTGTAATATCACCCACCCCATCCAACCACTACCTTTCTTTCCACCCCACTAACTACCTTGATTATAGCAAACTCAGATGCTCATAAGCCTAGTATTTATTATACAGCAGGAACTTCTTATTGTAACATTTGTTAATGTCTGTTATGTACTTCACAGATAAAGATTCTAGTTGTCTACTGATGTACTATGTTCATCTGTAAATATATTTGTAATTAATTGCTATGTTAATCAAATTGTTAATCACTATGTAATCCAATGTAACTACTGTCTGTTTATTTTAACTGTGGAGCTTTTCTCCCGAGGTCTCCGCTGAAAATGGACCTATGTCCAGTCGGACACTCCCAGTCAACAAATGTAAATAAATAAATAAATATACCACTTAATACATATTTGTATACTGAAATAATATGTAAAGCTCCATACATGCATTTTAGAATTTATTTTTTTATCTTCACGTGTTACATACACTTCTACTGATGCACCGTTTCTTTCTAAGGGGCATTTGTCTCTGTCAACAAGACTGGGATTCAAACACAAATTCATAACACATACAGAAAATATATTTTTTTAAATAAATGAACATCATGACTAGCATTTGAAGCAGCATCGAGGTTGTAATATCTCCTTTAGGTATAGATTATTTGCACTTTAAAGTTTCTGGGGATCATGCATGCACTATCAATATACTTGATAAAAATAATAAAAAGCATAAGGCCAAATGAAACAAGTCTATAAAAATGTAATAAATGATACTCTTGAATAACACTGTAAAAACATTCTAGCACCTCGGCAGTAATAGCATTCAAGGCCTTACTGTGAATATACTTAGTCTGTTTCAGTTGAACTGAATAATGTGATAGGAAGAGGGTTAAATATATGTTATACTTTGATATATTCTTAATAATAATTAATAATCAAAAATTATGGAATACAAATACAATATAGATACGGGTTGCCTGGTGATCTTAGCTGTAATTATTTTGTGAATATATCATTGAAAGGACCCATACCTCTCAACTGTCACTGATTTTCAGGGACGTCCTTGATTTTGACTCAAATTTTAGCTCTGTCCCTCTTAATCCCTCCTAAATCTAGTGACTTTTGGAGGAAAGGTGGTGAATTACACTTAATGAATAATGACAATAATTAAGAGTTACAGACTTCTTTTACTTAAGAAAATGTGTATTAATTCATATGCTCTGATTCTGTCAATGGTGCAAGTTAATAGCACTAATATTTTAAAGGTGTCCCTGATTGTCCCTGATTTTTTCTTGACTTGTCCCTGATTCTGTTGAAATTTGTCCCCGTTGGTTGAGAGGTCGGACCTGTTACTGGTACTAAACTTTTGATTTAATTTTTTTTGTATTAAAGCATATTTCAGCAAACAGAAATAATTTTAATATGCTGTTTGACACATCTGTAGTTTTATTTTTGTCTGAATGGAGGTTGATTCCAGAAACACTCATGTTGTTAATGTGAACAACTCTCTGATTTAATATTTCATTTTTTTTTACTTAATTTACTTAATTCAACCTTTTAGGACTTGCCATTTTCTTTTCAGATGCTTTTTTCAATTTAAGGTAATTCCCCAGAAGTAAGATTACTACCGAAAGAATACAAAATGCAAGAGGCAGAGACATGAGTGGCCCATATGATGCACATCTCTGACATATTTTTGGTATGCAAATTAACAAATTAAGAGGGCGGACAGGATAACCTCCAGGTGTTTGGATTAATTTTCCAGTACTGACACTCCAGTGGGCCAGTCTTCAGATGAAATGTTAAACTTAGGTTTCATCTTTATAAGCTGGTGGTAGATCAGGTGGATTTAAAAAATAATTCCGCAGCACTGATCAAAATAAGTAGTTGTTCTTTATTTTATAAATTCATAATTTATGTATTAGTGAACATTTACTTATTTACATGCCCCCAGACTTTCAATACATCAGTTTCTTCATAATCATCCCACTATTGCTGCAGTAATCAACATTTCATTTTTTTTTGTTAAAAGGACAGACTTTATAAAACAGAATTTCATAACTTCTACCAAGATAAGTGTGCCAAACCATTGACAAAATTATTTACTCTCTTCCTTTCCTTATCCCATTAATTTCTATACTCTTCATATACAATCAAATGTATACTCACATACTGTATTTCTTCTTTATATACATATTATAAACTATTTCCCCAAATTCCTTAATTCTGATAAAATCAATAAGCAAACATTTTGAGTCTTCATCTATATTACATTATTTTACTGTACATTTCCTCTTCTTATTACCTGTATGTTTAATCAATAAACCACGAGTGTGTGTGTGTGTGTGTGTGTGTGTGTGTGTGTGTGTGTGTGTGTGTGTGTGTGTGTGTGTTTGTGTGCATATGCATATATATATATATATATATATATATATATATATATATATATATACATATATATATACATATATATATATATATATATGTGTGTGTGTGTGTGTGTGTATATATATATATATATATATATATATATATATATATATATATATATATATATACATACATATCAGAATTTACTCATGGTTGGTGTGGCTTGATCATAAAGGCCAAGCCTGAGTGATTGAGTGATTAAACAAAGCCAGTGGTGGGTAAATCCTGATATAGCCACACCCACTCATGGAATATTGCTATTATACAATGACATTATTTAAGAAAGAAAGAAATTGCTTATCTTTTTTTAAATAATGCATTTGTATAATGGCGCTTAAGTGTTCCTCTGTGTTGTTTCCCTTTCTTTTGCTTTTTCTCATGCGCATGCGTATGTGAGTTACATTCCCTTGCTTGCAGAGTACATCAGTGCTGCTTAAGAGAAGCAATGGAGGAAAGAGAATTTCTACTGCTGTTTTTAGCATGCGTTTTTTGAAGGATATGAAGGCTAAATTTTAAATGTCTGTCATTATTAATGACTTCAACCCCACTGGCTTGCTTTTTTGTATGTGAAAAAGACTAACACTATGAGGCAAAGATCTGGACATTCTTTGAAGATCTGGACAGTTGACAAGTATGAGACTCTGCAGAGATTTAAGGAAGGCAGCGCAGAAATACAAGGAAAATCAGGTATATTTCTGTTTCTTTATTTTTGCAGAATGTACTTTATTTTTCTTGCATTTTGCTCTGCCCTCTGTAGCATATTCCAATAGAAAAGTCTAGATGCTCAATAGTACTTTAGCTGCTGGACTTTCTTTTTTTGGTATATGCTTGACTTACAACAGGCACGTCACTTCGTCTGTCTAATCAGAGTGCGAGTTTCTGAATAACAGTGACCCATTGTTGTATAATTCACATTATCCTTCACATGTAATTTATTTGAGGACATTTTCCACAAAATGTCAGGCCACTCAAAAAGTCCTTTATATAATTAATTCCTTCTCTTTATTCCTTTCTTTTACTTTCATATCCATCTTCCATGTAAAAAATCCCTCATAATCTTCACTTACCATATGTGCATATCCACCTCTACAAAAAATTCAATTTCTACATGAAATACCTTGCTTGACTGTCTACTACTTCACAAATCAACTTTATCCTGTTTACTTTCATAAAACTATCCTCTCTTTCTCTCTCTCTCTCTCTATATATATATATATATATATGCATGTATATATGTATATATAGACAGAGATTTCTCTTAATTATAATAGTGATTACGTGATTAACTTGTCATTGTCTCCATTAGTTACTTGATTATACTTAACTGACTGTTCTCTTAGCTACTTTAGTTTGCTCTCCTTGCTTCTGCAAGTATTCCTACACCCAGGTTGTTTGCAGCAAACTGTAACTGACTGAAGAAAAATCACTTTACATTCATGTTTTACAGAACTTTACTCCTTCAAATCTGCATTACAATAGCTGCATTCTGATAGATGAAGACAGCCTTGAGCTTTTTAAACAAATGTTACCACTGCTGGTTTTACATAAACATTTCATACTGAAAGCATAACTGATAACAAGGGATTTATTACCTTGGGAAAGTTCTTTAATGTATGTATACAAGCACTTATAACCTTTTATTGCCTTCAGAGGTATTCCTGCTTTACTCCCCTCCCTCCCCTGATTCCTCAGCCACTCCACATATCATCACTTACATATTTATTTATTATTATTTATTTGTCATTGTTGACCAGGAAAGTCTGACTGGACAAAGCCCATTTTCAGTGGTGGCCTGGGGAAAAATGCTTCAGCAGATGCATTGTAAGATTCGCATGACAAAAAAACATTTATTTAAACATATACTTCCCTTTGAGATAGAAGGGAAGACGGTGGAACAGGTTAACAGCTTCAGGTATCTGGGAGGGGTGGTTGAGAAGAAGGGAAGTCTGAGTGAAGAGGTCAAAGGTAGAATCAGGATCTGCAGCCAACTGGCATAGAGTCTCAGGTGTAGTCTATGAAAGAAGCATGCCAAAGAAGCTGAAAAGTAAGGTGTATAAGACAGTGGTGTGACCAGTATTACTGTATGGTACAGAAACCTGGGCAATAAAGGCAGAGCAGATGAAGTGCCTGAGAAGGGTGGTAGAACGCACACTATGGGCCAGATAAAGAACTGAGGACATAAGAGCAGAAGCCAAAGTAGTTCCAATTGCAGAAAAGATAAAAAAAAAAAAAAAAAAAAAGATTACTGTGGTTTGGACATGTGCAGAAAAGCAGAAGACAATATGGTGAAGAAGATTTGGGACAGACAGGAAAAGATAAGAGGAAGCAAAGACTGCCAGCAAAGAGGTGGGTGCGTTGTGTGAAAGAAGATCTGTATCTGTGACAGTCGGGCATCAGTGTCGAAGAAGGCAGGAGTGTGGCATTGAATTCAGAGAGATGGCGACAGTAAACATGATACCCTGATGCCATTTAGAAAATGGTTAAAAGGGGGCTGATGTTAATGATATACTTGACTTTTACCCTACTTCCACAAATCTCCATTTCCATTTAATAAATAAACTACACATGATAGTAAACTTCCATCTCCTTACTTAGGCATTACTTCTACAATTTCCCTTAAAGAGATCAGTAATTCCTTTCTCACTTTACCAGACACTCCATACATTTCTTTAAATATCTCCATTATTTTTCCATCATTTTAACTTACAAAATGCTCATTAAAACTTTATAATCAAGATAATACAAGGAAATTCGCATCCATGTTTTATATATCACTCATTGCTTTTTAAAATAAGAACTTCATAGCAATCTACACAACTTTCTCCTCCATAATCACATATTTTAACAATTTATGTAAAATTCACACAAATGCCCTATTTTCTCTCTTCAAATTTTCACAAAAGCAATAACCTATCCCATCTAGCCCAAGTACATTATTTTCATTCACCAAACTTAAATCGTTATTCAATTATTCCATTGAAAATTAATTCTCTGTCTTTCACAGATCAAGTGCAAAGAGTTTTTACCATTTCTTTCTGTTTTAATTATACCCACATCTTGTAAAGTGAGCTTTCTTATTATAAAAGTATGTAGTTTTTTGCTTTAATTACTTCAGTGGACCTATATTTATTAAGTTTAATAAATAGGTGTTTCTGTTAACTGTATGCCAAAATACTGTCCAATTACTTCCCGATTCCATGTTATTCAGGCCCACCTTCTGATGATACATTAGAGGAGGGAGAAACAGTTCTGTAGTGGGTTGGCATGCTTTCTGTAGTCTTTGCACATTTTATTATTTTTTTTTTTATTATTATTTATTTATTTAACATTTGTTGACCGGGAATGATAATGAGGAATTACCAGATTTAAAAGCTTTTAGACACTTCAGACAGCACTCACTCTATCACACTGTAGTAAACAGATTACGTGATTACGTGATTAACTTGTCATTGTCTCCATTAGTTACTTGATTATACTTTACTGACTGTTCTCTTAGCTACTTTAGTTTGCTCTCCTTGCCTCTGCAAGTATTCCTACACCCAGGTTGTTTTCAGCAAAACATAAAGTAACCAGAATGCAGCACAGTTAGTCACTCAGTCAGATAATAAATAATAACAAATAAATAAATGCAGCTGTATTCAAGTGAAAGGTAACAAAAGTAAGGTGAAACAGGATAAGATTCTTAGCAAGGTATATAGTGCTTTGCATACAGTGTATTAAAAGAGATGTAAAACTAAATAATCATTGCCTACCAATAGATTTTAGGGAGAAAACTATCGATGTGAATCACCTCAATGACAGACTTACTGTACAGTGTGTTTGCATGATATACCACAAGGAATTAGTGTAGAAAAGAAAAAAGTTGGAATAATTTGCATATCCATGAAAATGAAGATGCACTAAAGTGATCATTTCATAGTAGACAATTGTTTACTACAGTGTGATAGAGTGAGTGCTGTCTGAAGTGTCTAAAAGCTTTTAAATCTGGTAATTCCTCAGTGGAAAACTTCATTTTGCCTTCTGTCCAAACATTTTAGCTGTCCTTGATTTTACCTCACAGGGGCACCCAGGCAGAGCTACTGTTAGGGTACATACAAGGATATGTTGCTGTGGTTACTCTCCTTGTTTTGCATCCTGCCTGTTAGTATTTCGTATCTGTAGACTGTTTTATGTTTTTCCAGTGGGTACTACTGACTGCCTATTTTTACTGTTTTATCTGGAAACAATTACTTTGTAGTTATGTAATACTTATGTGCATTATCATTCTATTGTCATTTAGGACACAAACTATGTCAGTGAGGCGGAGACCCCATTCAGTGAAGTGGAAAACAATATCATTGCTGATGCTGTCCGTCAACATGGGACATTTCTGCTGGGAAGGAGTCATCCCAGTATGCAAAAAAGGCTGCAATTATGGCAGCACAATGTTGACAACATCAATTCTGTGTGTGAACACAGCTGGACATATGAACAGGTGCGACACAGGGCCACTGACATGATTACCACTGCATGGAGGCAAGCAGCTGTTGTTCCCCAGACCAAAGGGTAACCGGGGGAGGGCCTGCTACAGAACCACCTCTCACCCCCAATAAAGAGTTTCTGGCGAATATCCTCCAATATGAGAGCTTATAGCAGAGTGGACCACAGCATGTCCTTGTCATGGGTGCCACTCCTTCTGAGTCCCAAGAGCTTCCAGGTAGATTTTGTTATATGTTCAGTTGAATACTGTTGTATAGTAAAACAATTGAAATAAAGTTACTTCTCTGTCACATATCTTTTTTTGGGGGGGTATTGAAGACTGCTGCAGTTATAAGCTTAGTTTGGAGTTGTCAGACATTTTCTTGTTGAATGTACAGTTAATTCAAATATAGAGGAGCAGATGTAGTGCCCCCTGCCTTATTGTTAAATGTGATGATGTTGGCCTTACCTCTTGCTTAACTTAATTCAGGACCATCAGGAATCCAGCGACATATGCCTCCTGCAGATCAATTTCTAGAAATATAATGTGTCATTTTAGGCCTGTTGTGTGTATTGCTGTACTGTCTGTAATAGTGGCAGCCCTATTATTTGTTTAGCATATATTGCACCATAGTAGTTCAGGTATTAATGTATGCCTGTGTTTCTTCCTTTTCATCACAGATTATCATGACAGTGGGAGTGTTGGCCTCTGCCACCTGATGCCAGTATCTCAGCAGACACTGATGATGATGATGATGGTGGTGAAACTGAGGCACAGTCGGGGGGGGTAGGGTGCAAAGGTTGAAACTGACACAGAGTTTGACATCCAGCTACCCCTTTCATTATACCCGGACACAGCCAGTAGGCCTACACCTACCCAGTCTGCTGAGCTTACAGATATTGGACAGGTGGAGGGTGAGGACATTGATCAGGGAAGTGTGGCTACTGTGGCTTCAGTGCCTGTTGACTCTGGCCATGGCCAAAGTGTGTGTGAGATGACAAGCAGGAGGATTGATAGGGGTGCTCAGAGGGGTCCTGCTGTCCCTCATCCACCTGGTGCAGGTGAGTCTTCCCATGTCACTTAACATATATTTAGGGCTGTCACAGAGGCATGCTCCAAACAAATACTCACAGTTGTAGATGTAGCACAGGCTAACATGCGTGATTGCCTCCACCATGTTGCTGATTCACTGGATAGTATGAATGACACATTGAAACGAGAGGTGTCTGTGATGGTCCAAGGGGTGTTTGTCATGGAACAAGCAGTATCTGTGATGTCAATGATGGAACTTCTGCTGAGAGGGGAATGGCGTCCTTGTAGTCATAGGTCAGCCACAACAGCTGCTGATTGCCAACATGGCCATGCCCGATCATACTCTCATAATGGCAGCACTTCCACTGGTCTGTCAGCGAGTGTGCTGTCCACATCCAGATGTGGCAGGTCATGGGATCATGGTCCTGGGCATTCTTATGAAGGGGAACATGTCCAGCAGACATCAGTCACATTCAGGTACTTCCACTGCATCTAACTTTAAGCATGGTGGTGCCAGTGCAACTCCTGGCAGAACCAGTTCTCATGGTCGGGCGTGACAACAATGAAATGCCAACTCTACCATGCATGGCTCATACCTGTCTGACATACCAAGATGTAGTGCTAGCACTTAGGTTGGCTATGTTCATGCAGAATCTCACACACCATTTTCACATGGAGGACTCCTACAGACACACACAACACTTACATGGTTTAGCCTGCCTGCTTCCCTTTCTTACTCACACACACTCACCAACTTTTTGTGTCGGCCTAGGCCTCCTGCCTCCCCCACTCAACACCCTGTGCAAGTGATGATAACTGTGCCATATCCCTGTTTTCTCTCTTTTGGATTCAGGGATACACAAGCTTTGTGTCTGATGCACAGGGTACATAGCTGAATTAGTGCTTAGTATATCTGCATTTGTGTTGTTGAACTGATAATTGCACCTGCCACTTATATTTGGTTTGCCAAGTTATACAGTGGAGAGCATCATCATGTCAGTACTTTCTAGTGTATTCTCTTGCAAGGGTTGTGAAGTCAGGAACTGCAAAGTGTCACATTACTTTCTAACTTTTCTATTTAATGATTTTCCAGTACATAAGTATGGAGCACATCACAAGTCAAGCCGTCACATTCAGATCAAAGGATTGTAAGACAGCACTGTAGTCAAATCTCATCAGAACAGTAATACAGTATAATGCTCTCTTTAGCATGAACCTCACCAGACATATGGAGCAACTGGACAGACCACAAGGCTTACTTATCAAGATAACATAGGGCCTACTAACCATGCCATGATGAATGTGAATAGATTAAAAGTCATGTCAGTGTAGTCTGTCTGGTATTGGATGAGGTGACGTCTGCCTGGGCTCCAGGCCAGTGTCTGATCATGCCCTCGTGGGATGAATACATATGCAATGTGACATAGCCGATGACATCAGCATTGTCTGTTGAGCATATGCTCTGTGCAATGTCAAGTAACAGTTCACACACACACACACACACACACACACACACACACACACACACACACACACACACACACACAGGCGCTCAGACCACACTGCTTCTGAAGCATTAAACTTGTTTACTTACCTGGAACTACTGGAAGCTTTCTTGTGTGTTTAACCAGGACATTTTGCTGTGCTGTGGCTGGCTGGCTGTTTTATTTGGATTTAAACAATAAAGAGGATGAAACAGAACTTGTAAATTGTGCACTGCTTACATGCACTTTTATACTTCACAGACCTTCATGTACACCTTTGTAAGTGTAACTGACACCCCCCCCCCCCAATGTCATCTTTCATTGTTGCCATCCATTGAACATGAGCACTCTGGAAGTGCTTACATGAAGTGAACATCCCTACATGGTTACAGTTTTTTGGGATTCAGCAATTCTAATAAGTTTTGACCTCATTTGCATCTTCACCATGCTGAACGCTCTGAATCTACATGGTTGGTAACCGTGTAGGCAGGGAAACTGAAGGGGAGCCCAATGTTGTACACTCAAGGGAGGGTACTACTATGTTATATATCTGCACAGAGGAATGCAGGTTTTGATAAAATTTGACTGTATTCCATCAGATACATATTGCATATGCTTACATGACAGTATGAATGGTATGTTTCATGGGGTTTACACTTTTAGCTGTTTACATTAGTTATGAGTACATTCTTCATTTGGTGTGGGGGAGCAAAGCTGCATTTATGTCATGGCACTTAAAAAGGAATAATTGTTGCTGTTGTTAATCTAATTTTCTAGCATCCACCATGTCTAATAATGTCATAATGTGTGTGGAGTTACATGTTATGGTCAGTTCTGTACAAATCTATAAACTTTTACTTGGTCTTGTTCTGTGTAGACTCCTTTCTGTGCCTGTATTTGGAAAACTTACGAATACATGGGCAACACAGCACAGAGTCTACACAGTTGCTTTACAGGTTGTTGAATCACTCCACTGTGTTGACTGGCTTCATTAGCATACAATTCAGCTACTTATGCTGTAATTTGCATGCCATGGAAATTGCCATGTTTCCGCATGAGTGCACCCTGCTACGTGGAGTTTACTGAATCGAAAAATCTTTGGTGCCATGTGCTCATTGCACCACAACACTCACACTGTCAAAAATGATTGTGTAAGCTTTACTGAATCCCCCCCATGTTGTTGTTGCCTTTCGGCTTTTCCCGGTTAGGGGTCGCCACAGCGGAACTCTGGTCCGCTAATGATTGGCAGTAGATTTTCACGAACGCCGAGGTGCCAGCTTGACGTTCAACCTTCAATGAAGGCATGCCCATTTACGCATGTCTTTCGAATGCCCACCCAACCATGGGGAGGACATGCAGACTCCATACAGAAGGCACTCCCTGCACTCCAGCTGAGAATCGAACGGGAGAACCTCTTGCTGTGAGGCAACAATGCTACCGCTGCACCACTGCGGATTGAATCCCCCCCATGTGTTTAATGTAAATGTGGATCCTTTGGGCCTCACTGATAATGCACATGCAGCCAGAAAAATAGTTCACCTATAAGAAACTTGGGATTGATCATAGGATCATAGGCGGTTACAAGGCTAATGACCCCAGGGTCTTTACAAGCCTAGCCAAGTTCAACTCATGTTCCCTAGGATGTCTGGTTCAAGCAGACACTAAAATCAACACCTATTGCTCCTGTTCAAGAGGGACACAGGTGGAACCCCTGAGGTACATTTCTAGTTACCCATCCAGTCATCCAAACTGCATTTAAATAGGGCCAACAAGGGCTTTATTTAATATGAATAGGGAGCTTGTTCCAAAAGTGGGTCAACCTCTGTGAGACAAATCTGTCTGTCCAGCAAACTCTGTTGATATCACATACAAGGTTAAGGTCCTTTGGCCGAGTGACCCAGTGTGCCATTTGACTTGCGAATGTGCAGAATTTCCACTGAAGCTGGGTCAGAGTTTGCTGTGTATGCAAGGCACAGGTTGCCTGTAAGCAGCCTGTACAACACAGAGTAAAGTGACAATGATTTCAATCTCTCTGCATAAGATAGATCTTGATGACCCTGAATTTCTTTGTAGGGAACCTTTGTTGTCTCTCCAGTTGCTGCAGGTGTTTGGAAAGGAACATACCACAGGGAGCGTTGTACTCTATTATGATGACGTATATGTTATTGTTGCTATGGCTGGTCAGTTTACATTTATTATTATACATTTCTGTCATGTAATGTTGACATGATTTTCATTCACATTCGATTGTTTTATTCAAATATGTTATAATATTAGCTCATTTTAGTAACTAAAGTTTTAGACCTATGAAGGTGATGATGCCCACTGTTTTTAGTCAGTAAAGGATCAACCCAGATAGGGATAATTTGAGCAACTGCTAGCTTTGGATGGTGCTGATGTTTTATACCTTAAGTTTTTGTTTAAGGCAGACCGATTAGATTCTAACTAGTTTACTTTTAAAGAGTCACAGTGCAAGTGACTTGTATTGACCTCCCAGAGCTACCCTCCAATAATTTAGAAGTTATTAGTGATGGCTGGATATATGTTTATTAGAAAGCGGATGAGTAGTGGACATTTGGTATGACTTTGGCATCATGCATGTTAAGTGGCTGCATATTATCAGAGGTCTTGTGGGAGAGTATATAACGTTTAAATTGAGAAGTGAAATTGTACCACTTCCTGAGGAGCTGCCTATTAAAGTGGTATTGTTGGAATCTTCATGCTGGTTGGATGTAGAATAGGTATATTATTACATGCGGAAAGTCTACAAATTAATTGTTGAATATGCTAGCCTAGCCAGTGAGATTAGGTGATGGTAATCACTTGTGTGATATGCATTCAGTTAAAGATTGTAATGACTGGTGGATTTAGAGCGTGATTCTCATTGAGCCAAGCTGCATGGTGGATAAAAAAATAAATTGAGCTAAATATTAGATAAGACTGTTAGATCAGAATGATGATCTCTCTTACTCGAGACTGCTGCTGAGCTAGTTTGGGGGCTAATGGTTTGCTAACTACTGCTTATTTTTATAGGATGGGATGAATGAGGAGACATGAAATGTTTATAACATTACATTGTTTAGTAGAAACAGAACATGCAAAGTGCCCCTATACATTAAGTGTTTTGGCAGACTTATGAAAAAGTACTTGTAAAGCGATGAGTTAGGTAGAATTAATGATGCTGTTCAAAGAATAAAGTGAGAGGGAGGGTCTGGTGAACATCTGAAGCTCATAAATGTAATGGTATTTGAACAAAGAATATATTTGCTAGTGCATGACTTATTACAAAGGCAGAATATACAATATTATACTGATGGCTATCATATTTGTCTAGAAGTGGGTCCAGAAGGGACTGGTGAGGTGACATGTCTATCTATCTGTATATCAGATATAAAAATAATTTCAGAAATTACAGTTGTGTGAATAAACTTACCATAACAGTAGATGTTTGAATGATCACTGCTGCAGTAGCCATAGCTATATCGTTTATATCCTGCCAAGGATATGACAGTCAGCCAACTTCAAAGCTTCAGGGCACCTTCCACTCACACAAACTGTTAGGCAGCTTGAGTGGAGTTGATTAAAAGACAGGCTTAAGTATCAAGCCCTTCAGACCTTCCTGCTAATAGAGAGAGGGTGGCTAAGCCCCCCCCCCACCCCACCAAAAAACACACCTTAGCATAAGCATACCAAAAAATAAGGGGGATGGAAGGAGGGAGTGTCTACTGAAGTAGAGACCATTTGAAGATCTACTGTTATGGTAAGTTTACTTATTCAACTGTACTATCTTCATAAAACTGATCCTTGCTTCAGTAGCCCTAGATAAATGGGTAGATCCCCTTAGGTAACTACATTTGAGAGTTAGAAGAAATGTTTAGGAGCGCTTGGAGAAGGGTCCTTGCAAAGCCTGATCTAGACACAGAGAAGGAATAAAACTTATAGAGTTTTGTAAAACTATGTACAGAGGACCAAGTTGCTGCTTCTAGAATACTTATAGAATTCAACCCTTTCTAAAAAGCCATAGATGAAGTCAAGGCTCTCATAGAGTGGGCCTGATCCGATGTGGAATAGTTTTGTTGTGGTGAATATAATAAAAGGAAATAGACTTAGAAAACCATTTGGAAATAGTCTGTTTTGACACAGATTGTCCCTTCTTCTTCTTCTTACCTTCACAAAAAATCAACAATTGATGCAAAGATCTGAAAGATTTAGTTCTGTCAAGATAGTACCCAAATTGACTGTGGACAGCCAAGGTACAGATTATCCTTTCTACCACATTTTTGGGTTCAGGAAAGAAAATGGGGAGATGAATAGCACCTTAGGCATAAAAGGATCAGTTTTCAAAGAAACCCTGTCACTGTGGAAAATGAGCTTTACTCACCATAAGAGCTTGCAACTCGGATTCTGTTCTTGCAGAGGTCAGAGCCATCAGTAACACTGTTTTCCATGTTAAGAATTTCAAGTCAGCCAGGTTAGTTGGTTCATATGGAGCAGGTGTTGGGTTCTCTGACAGAAAATTAAGATCCCAAGGAGGGGGAACCTGTTTTCTTGGAGGTCTCTTATGCAAAACCTTTTACAAAAATATTTTTACATAAGACTGCAGTGAAAGAGGAGACTCCATAGGCAGACATACTGAAATGTTCGATAAATGAACCTTGATAGAAAAGTAAGAAAGGCTATAGGGTAGTAACTAACATAAATATTGTAAAAACAGAAAACTAGCCCTAAATGGGTGCTGGTTATGTTGTTGTCAGCAATTAGAAAACATTTTCCATTTGTCTGATTTTCTAGTAGCTGTTTTTCTTGCCTCCATTAGCACCTGCTGCACATCACCAGTAAAGAGGTGCCTAAAAGGAATTAAAACCCTGTCATCCAGGCAGTCAACTGAAGTTAATTGGTGTTAGGGTGTTGTTCTTCTGTGAGTAGAGTCCAGCTGTGAGGAAGCTTGTGGAAATTGCTCCTGGCCATTTCCAAAAGAAGGGAGAACCATGTTTGACTGGGCCAAACGGGAGTCACCACAATGATCTTGGGAGATTCCTTCTGAATCTTCAGAAGTACCCTGTATATTAGAGGAAAGGGGAGAAAAGTATACAGAAACATTCCTGTCCAAGAAAATTAAAAGGCATCTGTCTTCCAGGCCTTTTTGAATGGAGTCCTGGAGTAGAACCTTGCCAGCTGATTGCTCAGACAGGAGGCAAATAGGTCTAATTGAAGAACTCCCCACAGATGGATCAAATCTTGAATGACCCCCTGATCTTGTTTCCATTTGTGAGGGTCTGCCCTTGTCCTGTCTGCCACACAATTATGCTCTGACAGAATGTATGATTCCTGTAGAGTGAGATTGTGCTGTGAAGCTATAGCCCAAGCTAACATGGCTTTTCCACAAATGGGGCATGACCTGGTTCCCACTTTCTGGTTGATACAACACATCACTGTGGTATTGTTTGTAGCTGAGTGCCCTGATCAGGGCAAACATCTCTTTTTGCTTCTGTATGTCATTGGTATCCCACACACTTTGCACTTTTATCCATCCTGAAACTTCTCCTCAAGAAAAGTCTGAGGCATCTATGGTGACGGACTGTTTTAGAACATGGAGGAAGAAAGGGAGACCAAGTGACATCTCTTTTGACAAACCCCAGGACTGGGATTTGGTAAGATAAAGGGTATTTAGGACCAAAGAGACTTCAGATGCCGCTGTATTATTTTCTTGTGAAGTCTTGTCAGGGGTATCATGAAAATCATAGAAGCTGTGAGACCCAAAATCCTCAGGTGTTCTTCTGCAGTGACCAAAGTCTGAGCATGGGAATCCCTAAAAATAGATCTTATGGAAGGAAAGCTCTTTAAACTGTGGTATCTAGTTGAAATCCAATAAAAACTATCCTATGATAAGGAGTCAAAAAGACTTTTGAATGTTCCCTTGGAACCTCAGCTTGTGTATGATATCTCTCACCCAAGAGAGCTATTCTTGACATTTTGAAAAGGACTCTGCAAAAGTAAGAAATTTGTCTAAATATGGAAAAATGTGGATACTCCGTAACTGGAGTTAGATACTTTTAGAACACTTTTGGTGCAGTAGATAGTCCAAAGGGTAAGGCAGACAACTAATAATGTGATCCAGACACACAAAACCTGAAGAAACATCTGAAATCTGGATGAATAGGGCTGCGATAAGCATCTTTTAAACCTTGTGTTACCAGGAAACTAGAATGAGGAAGAAGAGGTAAAAGGTTGTGAAGTGACATCATTTTGAATCTGGGCACTATCAAAAGCAGGTTTAGAAAAGAAAGATTCAAAATTCATCTCCAACCATTTGTTTTCTTTGGCACTAAAACATCCTTGAATAAAACCCCTTTCCCACCTGGGAAGGGGGAACTGGTTTTATCATGCCCTGGGACAGCATGTGATGAAGGACAGAGGGAAATAAAAGAGTCTGGTCTGGTGGATGAGGTATTACCCCATGGAAAGGAAGAATTTCCTCCCACTGCCATCGATAGCCTCGATGAATGATCGTCAGAACCCATTTGTCTGACACTATCTGTTGCCAAAGTGAAAAGTATAGATTAAGAATTTCTGGAAGATAAAAGGGGCTGCTAGGGTGGGAGGGGGAAATAAAGGGAGGGCAAAATTCTTGGCTAGGCTTACAAGGGTCTCCAGGCCAATAACCTAGTATCATCCTATGAACCTATAACTAGTTATTCTAACTTACTGGACTGCCCTTAGTTTTGGGAGTTTCGAGTATTCTTCTTGAAATCCCCTTGCCATTTCATCTTGAACATCTATTTACTTGCATTTTGTTGAAACTGTTTGTTTTGTTTCTTACCACCACTAGATGAGGAATTAGAGAATCCATTGGAAAATTGGAAAATGAGGGCAGAAAAATTCCCCCTATCAGCTTACCCTTTTCCTCACACGTTTCGGTCACCTCCAAACACAGGAGCCAAAAACTAAATTTCTTTCCAAAGGAATATTTACAATTTCATTTTAACATGATTTCGGAGTTTCTGAGAATGCAACCATGCAAACATCCTCAAAACAATACCACTGGCAATAGCCCTTGAGGAACTATCAACAGAGTCGTACACACACTCTGTATACAATGAGTAGTGACTTGAACAACAAAATAATTTAAATTACTTAAAGAAGATTTTTCCACACAAGAATAAACTGCAGACAAAATATTCCTAATGTTTTTGCAATTAGTCAGGACAAACCTTAACATATGAGCCTGACATATCAAAATTCTAAATATCAAAGTTGCAGAAGCATACACCTTTTCTCATTCTTGGCAATAATCTTTGAATTAATTAAATGTTTAGCAGCAGTTGGATTAACTAAAGCTATACCTGCTGGGTCAGGTTTAGCAAGAGTGTATAAAAACTATAAAAAAGATTGAGGAACTGTTTGCATCCTATCTGCCTTTTTAAGTGCATCTGGCTGATTGTTCTCCAAGGCAGACAAAACTGAAGAAATGGGTGCAATTTC
Organism: Protopterus annectens; assembly: GCF_019279795.1. Classification (NCBI taxonomy): domain Eukaryota; kingdom Metazoa; phylum Chordata; order Ceratodontiformes; family Protopteridae; genus Protopterus; species Protopterus annectens. The sequence goes on from NC_056737.1 coordinate 257,634,491, forward strand.
TGAATAGTCCTTCTGTAACATCATAGTATTTTCTGAGATGCTGAGAAACCTCAGTATGCTCCCAATGAAAACACTGGCACTTTCTAGAAATAGTATCAGAGAAAGAGAAACATACACAGGTATTATCAGTAACTGAGCTTTCCTCTGATTCTGAATCAGAAGTCTGAGGAGAAAACCCTGTATATGTCCCTTCATCCTCTTGCCCATGCTCAGAATCTTGAATTTGTTTAGGAAAGAAAGCATTATGGTTTCTTTTACCAGAAACTACCAAACAAGAAGTATAAATAGCTTGAATTAAACCCTGAGCCAGACCCAGTAAACTACTCCTGTATAAAGAAATTTGATGAAGAGCACATGCATGTTTAGTATTATGCTTCTCTTTGACAGGAAAATGGGGATAGATGTGTTATTAGTGGCAGCAGCAGTTTCCCTAGGGAGGGGCACTACAGACTGATAAAACAGGGAAACCTTCTCTGTTCCCTCTCTCTTGCCCACTGAGGGAAAACTAACAACTGCAGAGGATGTGGTTAACTCCTAGCCATAGTGGATAGCCTGCTGTGGTGGCAAAGGCTGTTTATTTAACCTTTTCTATCAATGGCTGGAAGTAGGCCTGACCATGGGACTGACAGTTTGTTCAATGGTTAAGCTGAAAATGGTGCCAAATACCCAGGGAAAACAAGCAGCAAATGCAAGTAAAACTAAAATAGTCTTTAAAAAGTTACTTTACCCCCAGACAAACACTGTAAAAAGCACTTTAAAACACTATTCCCCACAAAGTAAAATAAACACAATTTATCCACAGAAATATGGTTTTCAGTTACTTTGAACAACTTTTAGACTGACAGGAAAAAAGTGCTTCTGTTTAAAAGTACAGTACAGTCTCATGACAGTCCATTAAAAGAAAAACTCCTAGCTTTAAAATAACTTTCCTGGAGACGGAAGTATAAATAATCAACAAAAGTATTAAATAGAATATTTTTTTCCCCAAAAGGGAACTTATCTACCCAGCAAAGGAACAACACAATTGACCATCGATCCTCAAAATCTTCAGAGAAGCATACTCTTTGACGGCAGAAAACTCTGAAGGGTTTGACACCCAAACTTGTCTTTTAGTCAGCTCAGTTCAAGTTATCTGACAGTTTGGGTGCATGGACGGTGCCCAGAAATTTTGGAAGCTGTCTGGCTGTTATATCCTTGGAAAATCATATGGATAAGGCTACTGCAGCAGTGATCAATATGATGAACATCCACTATTTAATATACTTGTACTATTGAGATCACCTCCAGGATGACAATGTATAAATGATGCATTCAGAATGGTATGCTATCACTTACTGTTTGCAAATGTTTCATGGTAATCTTCTTAAAATGCAAATTCATTTTTATAATGTGTTTTAAACTGTTGTTTAATGAAAATTATTCCTAAAAAATAGATTGGACTTTATCTGTAGCTCCATGGAATGATAGAAGTTTGGAAAAACATCATATCAGAAAAAGGCAAATAACTTAAAAAATTAAGCCAACATGATATATACATACATACACAAAATGAAAAAAAAAAGACTCAGAAAATTATGGAACAAAATCATTATTAAGATCAGATTTAAACATTTTTGCAAATATACTGGAAAACCACTTAGATATTATTTTACCTAACATATGAAAGTTACCAGTGGCTAAAGATGTGATTCTCTAAGGTGGGAGAATTTTATTCAAAATTTAGAATACTGAGAATATGGAAATAACTAGGTATTAGATTAAAGCAATGTACAAAGATTTTAGAATAGAAATATTAGTAAATAAAAGTTCATAGGTTCATAGGTGTTTACTATGTAATGACCACAAGACCCTTTTTATGCCTAGCTATGCATCCCAAATCCCTGACAAGTTCTGATATCCTAGATAAGTGTAAGCATGGGCCTGGAAAATGAACCATTTACAGGTTACCTGTTTACATTAGAGACATAGGTGCCAAACCAGGGATGAATTTCTGGTTTCCCATCCAATTGTCCAAGTTGCACTTGAATTGGGTTAGGGAGGAACTCTGCTTCACATGGATAGGGAGCCTGTTCCATAGACATGGTAGTCTCTGGGATACATACCTATATCTCCAGCAGGTCCTATTGATATCACAGGCAAGGTTTAAGTCTTTAGAATAGTTAATTCTGGTACTGTTTGTTTTGTGGATATGCAGGAGGTCCATCAGAAAGAGGTCTGACAATGCCCTGTATGCCAGGCATAGATCTCCCCTCAAAAGCCTGTAGGAGGCAGAATACATGGATAGGGCCTTGAGGCAGTCTGCATAGGACATATTACTTATACTCTGTATTCTTTTAGTGAGGAACCTCTGTGGATGTTCCAGTTGTTGGATATGCCTATTTAGGTTCATACCAAAGGGGGTATTGTACTCAATGATAGGTCTGTTGAATGCCAAATACAGTGGAACAATGACTTTGTTGGACTTAGATGCCATACCTTTGTTTATAAGTAGCGCAACATAGAATGATTTCCTCACCACTGAAGACATGTGATGATCAAAGGCTAGATTACTATCCATGTTTGTCCCTAAGTTCCTGACTACTGGGTCAACTCTAAGGGGTGTGTTGTTAATATGATAGTTAGCAGGGCTGGATGACTTCCCAAAGGATACTATTATGCATTTCTTACCATTTAGTTTTAGTCCATGGCTCTGACACCAGTTGTTTGTCTGTGTCAGACCCTCCTGGAAAACATTTGTGTCGGTGAGAGATTCAAAGACAGCTCCTAATTTGCAATCATCTGCAAATTTAGTCAATCAGAGACCACTGACATTGGTCTTGACTTCTGAGAAGTAAATGCCAAAAAGGAGCGGTACAAGGACTGATCCCTGAGGGACTCCACTTGTGACTGGCCTCTTTGTAGAGGTGGACTCCCCAATTCTAAGTTCCTGGGTCCTGTCTGTGAGCCAGTTGGCTATCCACTGGGTGATGTACGGATTTGTACCTAACCCCCTGAGTTTGTCAACAATACCTGAGTGGGGTGTTGTGTCAAATGCCTTGGCTAGGTCAAGGTAGGTAGTGTGAATGATTTTGCCCTCATCTATTGCTTTGGTGACCTTCTCAAAGAAGTCCACCAGGTTGAGTAGGCATGATCTGCCCTTGACAAAACCAAACTGGGTTGGGTCCAGTGTCTGGAGGTTTACTATATCTCTACTGATCATCTCCATGATAATTCTTATCATGACTTTACATATAAGACTAGTGAGACTTATGGGTCTGTAGTTTCCAGGGTCTGTAGATGGTCCACCTTTGTGTGGAGGGATGACTGTTGCCTTTCTCCATTCATGAGGAATGAAGCCTGTTTGGAGGCTGGCTACAATTAAATAGTAATTCCAGAGACCCTGATAGGTCATGTTTCATGCTATGTAAAAGGCATCCCGGGATATTGTCTGGGCCCATAGATCATTGTTCTTGGTTTTAGAGAGAGCATTAAGGACCTGTTCCCTAGTGATAGTAGGGGGAGTTATATTTGATGATATTTCCTGAGGAAGGTTGAGGGGAAGAGAGGAGTAAAGTTGGAGCTGAATTTATCAGCTAGGAGGTTTGCTATATCTTCTGGCTCAGTATAGGTGGCTCCATTTATAATGAGCTCTGCACACAATTGTGTATTGCATTTGAGGTTGCTGACATAGCTAATTAATGCTTTGTGGTTGTCCTTGGCCTGGGAGGCCAAATTTACCTCAAATTTGGCTTTGGTAGACTTTATTTATCCTCTGAGTTGTTTGTTTAGTTTGATGAGAGTGCTTTTATCCTGCTGGGTGCTGCACCTTCTAAAACAGACAAGAACTGATAGAAGGGAAAGACAAGATTTTCCACTATTCACTGTATTGTTTGCACACTTATAGCAATTAGAGAACAGATACAGAAAACATGCTGTTAATGAAAGGGAAAGCATGCTTTAAATTATTTGTAATAGCAAAAAGTATAGATGAAACACTAGCGGTGTAACAATACCTTTATATAAGTTAGGGATTTGGGTTTAATAAATTATTTTCAAAAAGTATGTAAGAATTGCGAATAGGAAAGGATTATGTGACTGTAGAATAATAAAGGAACAATTAGGCTCAATATATCTAAGTTTGGTTAGAGAAATATTTTAAGGATACCGCTGAAAAATATAGAGAACAGAAATAAAATCAAGAAAATGATATCAAATAATAACAATAATAATACTATAGTAGCAAGTAGTATTTATGCTGCAAGAATTTTGATTTTTCACATTTACAAATACAGCCATTGTAGCCTTTACTCTTATAATTATAAAAGTAGCAACAATGTATAGAAGGTACAAGTAGAACTAAAAATGTAATAAGAAGTGCATAAAATAATTTAGTAACTTTGAAGCAGGAAGATGGATTGGCCATGCCCTATTATATGACATTTATACATTATGGCTTTCAGTATTATAGCATGAATGAGATCTAATAATAAGGAAAAAACAACTTAGTAACAATTAGGCATTAATGATGACAAGTGATAAAATGAATTAGAGGAATATGGAATGAACAGCTGGCAGACTAGAAGCTCACATCATATAAAAGAAATGACATGAAATAGGAAAAAGCAAGTCAAGAATAATATAATTGGAGAAGTGAAATTAGACTAATAAAGGAAGGGAAGGAATAAATAATGCACAGCTAATAGAAATACAGACATACATTTTTGAGGAAACAAATTAGGCAGGAAATGAATGAGAATTTAAAACTAGCAATATCAGTAGGAAGAAGCACAGGATACATGTCAGGATAGTGCAAAATGAGCAAATATATGGGACCACTGGATAAAAATATTTTATAGATTATTTCTTGCACCCAGAATACAACATAAACAAAAGAAGAAAGAACATATAGCTTTTTTGCACCACCTTAGAACAAACGGAATGTTTGTTTTTCCTTAAAATATATTTGTTTTTGTTTTTCCTGAAAAGGTATTTGTTTTATCTAGAAGGCAGAACAATTTTTGAGTTAATATATTTAGTTTGTGTGAGTTTTGGGAGTACTACCACATTATAGAAATCTAGAAACATTCATGGCAGTTTTTTTTATTTCAAAAAGTATTTTGAAAATTCAGTATTTGAATTTTATGTTTGATATTATAGATTCAATAAATGATTATAAAAAGTCAAATGATTCATTTATTTATCTCTTTTGGTACCAGCAGAGAGATGCTTTATGTCTGATAACTAACATTTAAAGTTTCTACACTATAAATCTCTCCAGTTGTTAACTAACAACTATTTGGTAGGTGCTTAAGTGTGCAACTAGAGTAATCATACTCAATCCTGAAGTTTAGAAGAAGGTGTTAAATGCATCTACGCTATCTGCACAAGGGATTATGCACACTGTAGAACTGATGAGTAGGCAAAAGCAGGACACCCATCTTATCACTTTGGACTTCTACTTACAAAGAAAGTGGCAACTCTCCAATAAATCAATAAACATTTTTCTAACTGATACTATCCAGGAGTTTAGTAGACATGATGGGTTAAAAAAGGTAGAAGGAGAAAAGAATATAGGCTGAGTTTGTGAAAGAAGTACAGTCAAGTGGTGTAACACAGAATATGGTAAATGGAGAAATGGAAGGAGACAACAACAAAGCGAAGAACAAGAAAAATAAAGCCAAGGTATGACAGTGCAGACATTAGTGACAAATGATAAAGGTTGACAAAGTCAGATATAGTCGTACAGGATCTAACTCCACATAGAGAGCAAGTTGGCAGTGGGCAGGGAGGGGTGTTCCACCAAACTGGATGGATATAAGGCAAAATGTATTAGACAGGACTGATAAGATGACTGTAGAAGGGATAAGAAGAAATTGGGTAGAACACAGAAAAAAATATATATACTTGTTTTCCAGCCTTTCTAAGCTAGTATAGTCCAGTTTTCAGGTTAGTGCTGAATTCAGGGCTGTGTTACAAGTTTCTGTGTTTGCCCATACATTACTTGGATAGAAAGAAGTTTCTCTGTTCACTGTGAGAGAGGGGGCTTTGAGCAGCCTATCTGTCCCTGGAGGAGTGGTTTCAGCCCAGAAATTAGTAGTTTATTGGCCATTTTAGTTTATTGGCCATTTTGGGCTAATTTCTATCTCTTTCATTTCCCTGCTACAAAACCCGCATTTGAAATGTGTTTGTGCTAGTATACAGCTCAGCAAGCTCCTCATTTTTCTGCATTTTCTTGCTGTCTTTAGCTAATTCCGCCTAAAACGCTGATTTTCTAGAGTTTCTGTGATTTAAAAAGCTTGTTTCCGCTACATATTGTATTTATTTTACTGCCTGCACTTTAACAAAGTCATTTTTGTGTTTAAATTAACTGTTTAACTGTTGTAGGCTACACACTCAAGTGTGATAGCCATTTCTGTGCATTTAAAGTGTTTTTTGATTGTATCTGCTTTATTTTCTGAAAAAAACAAAAAAACAAAAAAAAATACTTGTTTTCCCACCTTTCTAAGCTAGTATAGTCCAGTTTTCAGGTTAGTGCTGAATTCAGGGCTGTGTTACAAGTTTCTGTGTTTGCCCATACCTACCTTGGATAGAAGGAAGTTTCTCTGTTCACTGTGAGCGAGGGAGCTTTGAGCAGCCTATCTGTCCCTGGAGGAGTGGTTTCAGCCCAGAAATTAGTAGTTTATTGGCCATTTTGGGCTAATTTCTATCTCTTTCATTTCCCTGCTATAAAACACGCATTTGTAAGGTTTTGCACGCTGGGCAGCGCCGGTTAGCTAGGGTATAACTATTCCTGCCTCCACAAAGTATACTCTTCAATTTTTCCCTTGGGACTAGACAAACTTTCAACTTAAGCACTCAAACCATTCACTTCTCATATCGGCACTTGCTCAAAATTCATAGCAAGCACTAATAAACCTTAACACTAGACCCCCCTATACTGTAGAGAAGGACAAGGATCTCTATTCGACCTTACCAGCCAATCAGTAAAACAGTTCACTGTACCTATCCAGGCATGTCCAAAGGGCAGTTTCAGGTGTACTCTCCGGTCCAACTGGTGAATCTGGGCATTTTGAGGCAATGTTACAATTGCCTCATGTATACAGATAACCCTCTCCTCCTTCCACCAAACACTAATACATGCGAGAGATGCAATTATACAACCAAACTGGAGGCTAAGCTCTCTCAACCCAAGACTGGACCAGGCAGTCAAGAGGAGAAGGGAATTACTTGCATCACACCACCAGTCTCACATAGACCTATGAAACCAGCACCGGCAAAAAACACACATAAATACACAAAAACATACTCGGAGGCTCTAAATAAAAATCTGCAAAAGCAACAGAGACCTTCAAAGCAGACATCCAAGCAACCTCCACCCCCCAACACAAACCATGAAACACATACTTCACAAAAACAGTGAGCCACACAATCACAGCCCTTAAGGAAAAATAACATACTCAACAGACTAGTAATAGGTGACTCTATAGTCAGGCACACTGATGTCCCACTCACTAGGCTGAACAAGGAGAAGGTTACTGTTAGCTGCCTGTCGGGCGCCAGGATCTGCCATGTAATACAAGCACTCAGGTCACTCCAGAACAAGTACAAATATGGCTCTGTCATTGTCCATGTTGGTGTGAATGACCTGAGCCGTACCTCCCTGGACTACATGAAAAGAGACATGGAGGAGCTCTCTGATCATGTAGCCCAGGCCAGTATGACCCTGACCCTGAGTAGCATCCTGCCCTCACCAAGAATGATACCACGGTATAGAGAAAGAATTATCAATTTCAACAATTGGCTAAGCTTCTGGTGTCATTCAAAGGGGATCCAGTGTCTGTCAGCCTGGGATGACATGCTCGACAAGCAACGCTGCTTCGCTACAGACTGCTTGCACCTGTCACCCTTAGGCTTTCGAATACTGGCCAAGGCTCTTGCCACCTCCATAGTGCCTTTTTTAGACAAGGCTCAAAAGACAAACCCACTTCTATAAATAGCACAAGTAACAAAAAACTGAGGGTAATGCTACTCAATGCCAGAAGTCTAAACCTCAAAATGCACGCACTCGAGGCACTCCTCAGTATGGAGAAAATCGATATATGTGCAGTAACAGAAACCTGGTTTAAGGCTCCAGAGAGCACACCAGCACTACCAGGCTACAACTCAAACCATACATTTCGGTCACAAAACCTGGACCAAAATACAAAAGGCGGGGGAGTATCCATATTCATCAAGGATACCCATACCTCCAGGTTAGTGGCACAGCACAATGCTTCAGAGATCATCCACGTGCAACTAACAATGGGCAAAACTGCTATTCAGATTTATAGCTTGCTACAGATCACCCACCATGTCTCAGGACCCCCACTGCACATTCCTGGAAACACCGGGAAACATAAAGGTCTTACCAAACATCCTGATATTGGGTGATTTCAATTACCCAAACATTAACTGGGAGAACTACTCAAGCACAAACTCCCTTGCCCAACATTTCCTAGAATTTATAAACTCAAATGCCCTGGATCAACTGGTTAACACCCCCACCAGACGTGACAACATATTGGACCTGGTCATCACCAACATGGGCGACCGGTCTTCCACACTGGAGGTCAACCCCCGCTGGTTAGATCTGACCATAAACTAATCACTCTGGATATCCACATTCTGCCACCATCCCCGGTCAAAGAAACCACCGTGAAAAACTTTTCAAAAGCAAACTTCACATTACTTCAGACCGAGGTGGGAAGTTTCAAAGCCTTCATGCTAAAGGATAACACTGTCCAAGCTGCAAAATCCTTTACTAATGTACTCTATGGGCACCTACAAGAATGCATGGATCATGCTATCCCAAACAAAACCAAGACTCACTCCTCCAAGAAAAGGAAACCAGCCTGGTGGACCCTGCCATAAATAAGCTATACAATAGAAGGAGGAAACTAGTACAGAACAGAGTAAAATCCCAAGAAGGGAAGACATCCCTGATCAGTATTAGCAAGAAACTACGTTCCCTCATAAAATCATCAAAGGCTAGCTTCGAAAGAAAAATTGCCATGGACTCCAAACATATCCACAAGGCATTCTTTAGCTATGTCAAGAATCTAAGTGGAAATTCTCAGATCTGCTCGGAGTTAGTGCATAATAGCACAAAATACACTGAACCGATCAATATAGCCAACATCCTGGCAGTCAGGTTCAGTGCAAACTTCACACCCTCTCACGCCCAAAAGGGACCATAACTATACCAGAAGAATGTAGTGCCCCTGAAATCACAGAACTTCATGTTAAAACAGCCCTCTCCAAAGCCTAAAACACAGCATCAATGGGACCGGACTGTGTCCCAGGCTGCATCCTACACGAGCTCAAAGATGAACCAACCCCTCACCTAAACACACTGTTTAAACTCAGCCTCTCCACAGGCTATGTGCCCACAGAGTGGTGTACAGCAACAGTTATTCCCCTCCATAAAGGTGGAGCCACAATGGACCCTGGGAACTATCGCCCTATAAACTTGACTAGCTTGGTCTGCAAAGCTATGGAGCGCATCATCATGTATCTCTCATTAACAGAGACATTGGAAACCTCCAAACACTGGACTCTACCCAGTTCGGCTTTGTTAAGGGCAGATCATGCCTCTTAAACCTGGTGGACTTCTTTGAAACAGTTACCAAGGCTATGGACGAGGAAAGGTGGTCCACACAGCTTACCTAGACCTCGCAAAGGCCTTTGACACCATTCCCCACTCAGGTATTATAGGCAAGCTCACCAGCCTGAACATAAACCCCTATGTCAGGAGATGGGTTGCCAGCTGGCTCACGGACAGAACCCACATAGTAAGAGTTGCGGGAGCTAGGTCTGACTCTAAACCAGTAACAAGTGGCGTTCCCCAGGGCTCAGTCCTTGGACCCCTCCAGTTCGGCATATACTTCTTAGAGGTACAGACAAGCACAGGAGGACTATGGCTGATCAAGTTCGCAGACAACTGCAAACTAGGGGCTATAATTGACTCTCCAGCTGACACAGACATCCTCCAAAAGGGTCGCACTGAGACAGATACCTGATGTCAAAACCATGGCCTCAAGCTAAATACCAAAAAGTGTATAGTCATCCCCTTTGGAAAAAACAAAGTACCCACAAACTACCACATAGGTGGTAGCCCCCTAAATATGGAAGACGTAATAAGGGATCTGGGGACTCAAGTAGATAGTAACCTCTCCTTTGATAATCACATTTCCAAAGTGGTTAGAAATTCCTTCTATGTGGCCCACCTAATCACAAAAGGGTTTGCATCCAGATCAAAAGAGGTCATTTGGCTTCTCTATGCATCACTCATCAGACCCATCATAGAGTACAATGCCCCACTTGGGATGTACCTTACAAGACACCTGTAACAACTGTAAAGACCACAGAAGTACCTCACCAAGAGGATCACTGGCCTCAAACAGATGCCCTATGCAGCTCGACTGAAGAAACACCAGCTGTATTCGGTTGCATACCGCCTACTCCACCTAAAGAAAACCATATCCCCTCGAGCCACATGCTCCAGGGATCGAAACCTCACCACAACAATAAATAGGATGTGCTGGAGGGATAGATTCCTGTCCCAGAGACTTCCCATACTCCAGAACAAGATTCCAATCTACATTAGGCAGAGCTCCTTGCTAACCCTCTTCAAGAGAAACCTTGATGAGTGGATGGGAAACAAAGTTTACCCCAAGGATCACTTCAATGGCTCTGCTGGACAGAGGCACAGGGAACTAAAATAAGGGGGCGGCAAAAGCCAACACATTCCGGCTAGGCTTATAAATGCCTTCGGGCAGATAGCCTAGTACCTACCTATGAACCTATAAAGTAACGTGTACTGGCAGTAAGGTGTGGAGGGAATGGTGGATCTCTATGGGAAGTTATAAACAGGAGAAGTAGTGTCAAAGGTCAAGAAGAAAAGGAGGTCAAAGTCAGTGTGGTGTCAGAGGACAAGGTCTGGTGATGTAACTCCAGAGTAAGTCACCAAGGAAATTTAAAACCTTGGTAAGGGAGACAGGAGTCATCTGGTCAAAATGAAACCATTCTCAATGACTGGACTTAGTAAGACACAGGAGGAAGTGAGTAAAAGTAGTGAGGTGGTTGCCTGGGGGGGGATGAATTATTTTGATCCATGCATACACCACTGTCAAGAAAGCTTTCCCAAAATCAGCAGTAATGTACTGTACCTCTATTTCCCCAACCTCACTACACAACTGCAGTGTCAGTGCCCAGAAGTCCATATGCAGGCATGCATTTCCTTTTCATTAAGGCATACAAAGGAAGTATAAGTCTTCTTGCTCTAGCATAGCAGTGTGTATGCACCCATGTACAGTGTACAGTTGCCTACATATGGGTAGCCTATGTGGGAGATCACAACTCATTAAAATTGAAATAGTATAAAACCAAACCATGTCAACTACTTGCAAACAAGTTAAGGCTTTCTTAGGCCTGGCTAGGTATTATTATAAATGTATTCCTAATTTTACTGCCCCCATGTGCTCCTGACTGATCTGACAAAGGAAATGGCTTCCTTAAAGGTTAAGATGAAAACTTGAGACATAACAAATCTTTATGCAACTAAAAGCCATGCTGTGTTCTGAACTAGTATTAATAGCCCCAGACTTTTCCAAGCAATACTTATGGCAAAAAAAGATGCCTCTGAGGTAGGCATAGGTTCAGACCTGTCTTGAACTGCGGATGTGGTTGAGAGTCCCATCTGTTATACAAGTAGAAAACTTAGCAATGCTGAGAGACATTATTCAGTTATTGGGTGCTGCCTTTAGCATATTGTGTACCATGGGAAGGAAATGCAGAGTTTCTGGGTCTGAGGCAGGCAGGCAAACCAGACAGACGTTCTCCATGAACTACCGAAGAGGTGCTTCTTGGAACATATAGTCACTATCTGTTGATAGACTCAGATTACTGATTTATGGGTCTAGAGATGGATTTGAAATTGAGTCTCCAAGGAACTACATGTGAAGTACAAAATCAGCCTGGAAGGCATCACTGAAACCTGAAATGGGATAGACATTTTTTTTTCAGCAAAAGAGAATCTAAAGAAATTACTCAGGTCTGCATGGTAAAGAGTGTTAAAGGGAGAAGACCGTTGTCTGTAAATACTGTTTGCTTTACTGGCTAACTTTGGGAAAAAAACTATATTCAGTATGAAGAAATACTGGAACTGTGTTGAATGAAAAGAAGCCACCCTGAACTGAACTTTGGGAAACAATCTCCGTGCACTCATACAAAGACTGCAGTTTGTGGGCTTTTATTTGTTACAAATTAGCAGTGCATTCATGACTGTATTTCTTTTCTGTTACTTCCCATTTTATGTTTTCCCTTTGTAACTAAACATCATCTCAAAACTGAAGAGAAAATTCCAGAGACAGTCCAGGTCCAAGGAATTCATAGTGCCACTTTATTCAGCCTTTATCAGACCCATCATTGAATATAATGCCCCCTTCGGCATGTACCTGGCCAGACATATGCAACAGTTGGAATGTCCACAAAGGTTCCTTACCAGAGGAATCCAGGGTATAAACACACTCTCATATACAGATTGTTTTAAAGTCCTGTCTCTTACAGGTTACTGAGATGTGATCTATGGCTGGCATACAAGGCATCCTCAGATAAAGCTCTTTTGGACCTTTTGCACATCCAAAAAATGAACTGCATTAGAACCACTAGATCCAATTATTTAAATTTTGCTTGTGATATAAATAAGACATGTTTTTGAGGCAGAGGATCCCTATAGAATAGACTGCCCATCCATGGATGGGAAATCAGAAATTCACCCCATGGTCTGGCCCCCATGTCTATGATAGACAGAGACAGACAGTAATGCCCAAACTAACATGACCCTGCCCACATAATCTCCAGAAACTTCCTACATACCCCCTCATAATAAATTCTCATGGTACATACAGATACAATTGGATTGGATTGCATGGCTAGGTTTATTAAGGCCCTGATGGTTGTTAGTCTAGCATATGCTCATGAATCTATGAACTTACTGCAAGCACAGCAAATTTCTACTACATATATTTTGTTATCATGCATTTCATCGACTTCACAGGTGGCTGATATTTTGCATGGCTTCAACTTTTAGTCAAATGAAGGGTTGATCAACTATTGCTATAGTTGAATTAGGTTGCATTAACTGTTGCAGCATAACGGAGTAATCACTGTGGTCATGGTTGTGCAAGCATGGAATTGGTTTATTTAAATTAGAGATTGTGGTAGCAAAGCCCCCATGTCTGTTGAGTATTGGTAGCACAAATATACCTTTTTTGATATTTTCCTTGAGAGGTGTATATGCAGGGGTGTGTGCATGTGTATTTTGGTTTGTGTCAGAAAGTTTAGGAAGCCAATGACATTGTACAATAATGTTCAAAATGATCAAAACAGGTTATTGTCTTTCTAAATGTGAAGTTTACATATGTGTGTGTGTGTGTGTGTGTGTATTTGGTATTTACTGATATATTAATGTATTCATATACTGGTGTGCAACACTCATTCAAACACTTTTTTTGTTGAATTTGGACCAAGGATGGTATTTATGTTGAATGCCTGGATAGTCAAACAACTATGTTAGAACAGAATGAGACTGCATAGCAGTGTTGCAGGGTACCCTCACATGGATTAACTTTGCAATCTCATGTGTGTATGTATGCATGTGTGTATGTATGTGGATTAGAGTTAGGTAAGGGGATACTTTTAGAATGTGTTGGTCGTGCTCTGTGTGTGTATGTATGCGTGTCTGTGTTTTGTGTGAGTGTTTGTTTTTTAGTGCTAGAGATAGGGTTGGGTTAGGAATAGCTTTAGTCTTGTGAGTTTGTATGTGTTTATATGTTTATCTGTGTTCTGTGCTAGATTGTCTAGGTTCTTTGTAGTGTTAGTGGAAACTGGCTTTCTTAAAGTAATGTGCAGGGGTGGGGTTGGAGCAGGGGCACCACTTGTTTCACAGCTGTCCAAAATAAGAAGTGTAGGTGGGCACAAACCCTACCACAAATCAATGCACAGTATATTAAATAACTGTGCAGGTAACAGTGGTTATAACACTTTTCAATAATTAAAATTAATGTGCATTTAGTGGGGCTCTTAATATTATTGCAGTCCATGGAGTGTTGTTATTAGTCTCCAAAACAGTTAAATAACATTCTGATTCTCTGCTGCTCCAGTGGAAGACCCAATCTTAACAATACTTAGAAGGGTGCTTAACAATTGATATACACCTCCCACACACTGTTAAGATTGTCTTGCATTAAAAGATGACAGTGCTGGCCACTAAACAACAGCAGAAGAACATAAAATAGTTTTGTTTCAACTCCTTTTCTGCCTGTTGTTTGCTGCTCCTATTTGGGAACAAAATGCTTCCCTTACACAGGGAATACATAGTGACATAAACCACTTCCCCACTGCTTTACTGGCTTTCAAAGCTGGCACACTTCATTTTTTTAAATTTATTTTTTTTAATTTTTCCTTTCAGTAACTAGGAGTGCATGGAGCAGATGAATCACTGTGCACTACAAGGAATTACAAATTATGATTCTCTGTCAAGGTGACTTTCAGAGCATCCATGTCTCGAACACATAATAAGCATATTATGATTGGAGATCCAATCATAATCCTCTATGCTCAGGCCAGCTGGCTCATAAAATTGTTAGAACAGTGTTTGTGTACAATCCTCTTTATGGAAATTCCACACAGGTTTCATTTACTTTGCAGACAGTTTGCACTTCAAGTCAAACATACCAGTAACAGATACATAACAGAAGTGTGCTAAGTTACTGAATGGATTTATAATTTTGAGTTATTTGCTAAAATATACTTGTCATTTCCGTTAACCTATAGTGTGCAGTGACACATAACCATCAGCTACTTAAAGAATTACCTTTTAAGCATCAAGATATTGTCTAATGTTGTTTAAAGTTTGAGATTTCTAGTGGGCCAGCAAATTTATTCTGATGTACATTTCATTTATTGTTAAGGATTAAGAGGACAATTTTTTGAGATGAACTGCAGAGGAGTACATTTTGCATAAAGGATACTAAAATTAAATTAAAGGTAAGCTGTACAAGGGGAAGCAGCTCTACAGATGTTGGCAGATAATCAAAATCTATAAAGCAACTTGGCTCATTATGACCAAGGAATCTTACATTAAGCATTATTGATGTTCAAGACATGTGGTTTCCTGGAAGACTTTGTAGCTGAGCAGCTGTTTAAAAATAACTCTAGCTGCACAGTCACTATCAGAGCCATGTTAACGTGACTTGGGTATAAAGGTGAACAAAATATGATATAATATAGCATACAGATTCATTTGTTGTAGTGCTGAAATTAGTCATTCTGTCATTTAACAGAGTACTAGTCTGTTGAGAGCTTCCTTAAATTAAATATCAACATAAAATGTTTGATTGT
Organism: Protopterus annectens; assembly: GCF_019279795.1. NCBI lineage: Eukaryota > Metazoa > Chordata > Ceratodontiformes > Protopteridae > Protopterus > Protopterus annectens. The sequence goes on from NC_056737.1 coordinate 257,649,911, forward strand.
TTTTCTTAATTATGAAAGCTAGGCCTTTGGTTTAATTATCTAAATTTTAAGAGTTATTCAGGATATATAATCTCACAGTTTCACTGTTACAACAGGTTAAATCAACAAGACTTGACTGAGAAGGGCAGGGTGGGGATGGGGTAACATGTCATTCATTGCCACTTCATGTGGTGGTATTGTAATATTTTACTGTATCATGTAGCTCTGCAATAAAACACGTATTGTTGAGAAAGACTCAGCATGGTCCCAGCAGAAAGTAGCATGCAGGTATTTTGAAAATGAGATAGCCCATAGCATACTAAATGATAAAATATACAACATAAATGAATCCATCACTATGTTACATAAATGCATATTTACCCTGCCAGTAGATTTGGTGTATATGTATACATATATTTGAAGTCAACAAATTAACTTATTAACGTTATTCTACTACACATTGCCCTCTTAAATACTCATAGTCATCTATCACTTCTTCCTTCCTTATATTTCATACAACACTATGACCCATTTAAGATTGCTAAATGTCTTTATCATATAGATAAGTAATATAAACTTGCTGTAGCTAATAGTAGTTTTACTCCAATTTTGACTTTGTTGTTTGTTGTATTCATTTCAATTTTACTGTTGTATTAATGTCAGTTATACTGTTATATTGTACTTATGTCTCCTTGGAGATTTTCACCCCAGGCCTCCGCTAAAAACGGGCTCATTCTGGCCCAGTGGATACTCCCGGTAAACAAAATGTAAAATAAATAATAATAAAATAAAATGAATGCATTAACATTAAATATTTCTTAAAAATTATAATTTTTTTAAGATTATAATATATATTTTTGATTTTTTTTTTTTGGCTTTAAATCTTGTTGGTATGTAAATCAAGTTATTGGTTAATTTAAACGTGATTATGATGTTTTGCATACAAAATTGATCCATCAGTCAAGTTAAATGTTCTGATGTAGTTCTGTTTTTGAAATTTAAGAAGGAAAGCACTAACTGTATTTTTTGCCATTGCCTGTTTATTGTCGCTTTATTCTTGGTTAGCTACTGACTAGGCACTTTGTTGTGTTTTTTAGTTGCCTTTTTGTACCTTAGTTCACTGGTTTGTTAGTTAAAATGCAAGTAGAAAACATGTAGAATAAGAAGTGACCTCAACTAGATCACTCACCCTCCAATAAACTTCATGCTATTTATAACACCTTTGTAATTTAAGATACAAGTATATAGCAGTCCAAAGATTCCCAGCATGCAGGAGAAAACAGACAAAGAAAGGGAAAAGATAATAGCAAATAAATGGAAAGAAAATGAAACTGAATATTGTATATAATGCTAAGGAAATATAGTAAAAAAGAATACCATGTTGATATATATACTAACCAGATTATAAGGAATTGATAACATTGTTAAATCACAAAACATTCACTCTACAAAAAAATGGCATCACTATTCCAACACATAAGGTAGAAAAAGAAGCAAGGGCAAGCGAAAAGGATGAAATTTAAATTGAACTTGGAAGGATTAAAGAACATTACTGTAAAGAAAAAAAGGTTAAAGACTGAGGTTGACAAAATGTTTCATGCTGTGGAAGTTCAACGACAGCTAGCTGAGAAATATGTGCTTGCAAGTTATGTAGGTGATAAAATCAATGTGGCCAATAAGACTATTAACAACAAAGACATAATGGTTATGATGTTTACCTCAAATACACAAGGTACAGGGTTTGAGTCTCACCTTTGAAGGGAAATTGGCTAGGCTAAAAATGGCCTGCAAGGGCAGCTAGCCTGCTACTTACCTATGAACCTGTGAACAAGGTCAGAAATGATACATTAGTAATTGGAGATTCAGTTAATAAAGGTTTTGATATCCACATTTGTAGAGAGTATAATAAACACCAATAGTGTTTTCCTTGTCAGGATCAAAAATATAAGATTTGAGTAGGGCTTCAGGATGCCTAAATGGAAGGAAATATTTATTATCTTTTTATTCTTTAAAGACTGGGTGCACTGTGTGTTAGAAGGGAATTTACAGCATTCTTAGGTAACATAGCTCAAAGAGGAGTTAAATCTTATTTTCAAAAATGCCACACTGAAGGGAGAGTCAGGTTGGATGAATGCCTACATGACAAAATGGTCCATTTTTAAATGTGGGAAATGTGGGTATATACAGACCAGCCAAGCCTAATTTTTGTCACATGTATTTAGACAAGATGAAGTACATTTGTCAAGACAAGAGAAGATAACTTTTGCAATATATATAAATATATATATATATATATATATATATATATATATATATATGTGTGTGTGTGTGTGTGTGTGTGTGTGTGTGTGTGGTTCTACTTTTAAATTTCGAAGTTCCAAAACTTTGAATTTCTTATGGTCGAGACCATAAGATCGATGTTTTGAAACTTCAAATGATTTAAATGAAGATCGCAGTATAGAGCAGAATGGTATATTTACCAATTTCCTCACTGTAGTGCGATCTTGGAGTTGGTATATTTAAGTTTACTTCAGATGACTGGAGTTTCCAAACTTCGAACATCATATGGCCGAGGACCAGATGATTGAAGTTTTGAAACTTTGAACATCAAAATAAATAAATAAATAAATAAAAACAAAAACAGTTTTCTTTTAGATTTCTGCAGGGGCCAAGCCCCCCTGCAACCCCCACACCCCTTGCTAATTAAATATATCATCTCAGAGATCACACTACAGTGAGGAAAATGGTAATTTTTTCCATTTCGCACTGTATGCTGATCTCCATTCAGAATGTTCGAAGTTTAAAAACTTCAATCATCTGGACCTCAGCCATATGATGTGCAAAGTTTTGAAACTTTGATCATCTGAATTAGACACACACACACACACATATATATATATATATATATATATATATATATATATATATATATATATATATATATATATATAAATAATGGTTTACTATCAAAATGTGGAAACACGTTTGCTCGAGTAATGACTTACTCAAAAAAATCGAAAATTAAAACATTATTTAATCAAAACAATGAAAATGGTAATGTGGATAATTCGAAATTTGATATTATCGACATTACCCAACGTACCTTGCCTTCAGCTAATTCCTTACCATTTTGCAGGGGGCAATCACCCCTGCACCCCCCCTTACTTATTATATATACAAAAATCCGAGATCTCACTACAGGGAGGAAAAGGGTAAATTTCCAGACCCCCTACTGTAGCGGGATCTCCATTCAAAACGTCAAACTCATATGAGCGAATATACTCTAGCATTTGCCGTTGTGGATCCAAACGTGTATGGATCAACATTACAGAAACTTGGAACCATGATTTTGACCTTCCAAGTTTCGTGTAACTTCCGTACAACATTTTGATAGTAAACCATATATGATAATATTTGATTAGCCCTAAAACCCACTGCCAAATACAATACTCCTATTAGTATGTATAAATCCAAGCATATTGCTGAAATGGAAAGGGCTCAATAACAGAACTAAAAGTCTTAAATCCTTCAACTATCTCAATACATTAGCATAACTCTCCTTATATTCAGTAGCCTACCAGTTGCTCCAAGGTATCTGTATGTCACTTTTTGAGCCATTAAATGCCCAATCCTATTTGACACCTACTCCTTTGCAGAATCAGTGGCTGTACAATCACCTGTACTAGGGGCCTAAATTTATATCACCAAATAAACAAGACTTGTCATATGGATAGGTTTTACTTGTATAGTTATATCAGCAAGCTTAGTAACAGAGACTGCGGTAAACAAATTAGTACTGCCAATGATTGCTATTTCCTCAAAAACAAATCTCACTGCAGCCTTTTTATTGAACACAGCTTTTGTATTTCATTGTTTTCTGGTATCGGCTTTACCCACACAGCCATTATGTAGGGGGAGACCTCTTGTACTGATATTAGGTTATAAATTACAGGACCTTGTAGAAAGTAATAATATCTCAAGTCTAATTTTAAGGACTTTGGTGAAAGAATTGTTAATCAGATTATTCCATATTTAAAAAGTATTTAATAAATGAAAAGCTTACTTTAGCATTACATGTAATTATAATGAGGCAGAGAAAGTAAATGATATTCAAGTTTAAATACAGAACTAATATGCATAAAAATGTATACCATTGTCCAATTTCGTATTGGGACACAATACAAATTGATGATAAAATAATCTATAGTCTCTTTAAAATTGGATTAATTATTTAATTCCATAGTCAGAATCTCTCAGACTGTTTCTATCTTTCCATCTTTAAATGTGTTAGATAAGTGTACTGATCCCAATGGTTCATTTTAGGTCAAATCTTTGATTACAGAAAACAAAAGTGAAAACAAAAGCAAATCAATTACAATAATTAAACAGTATACAGTTATTTAAAGTTGGAAACATCTCTAAAAAGGTAATGAACACAAAAACCACGTTCAGTGTAAACAGCATTATCTGTAAAAAAACAAACAAATATAAGCATTTGCATATATTGTTGCATAACATATACATAAAATACAGTAAACATTTTTAAGGAGGATGGGGGAGGGGAATGGGGAAGAAAAAGATGGACATAAGAAGATCTGCATCTGCAATAAGCAATGCAACTATAGCAAATTAAGCAATCAGGAGTGATTTACTTTAGTTAATGCACTTTTAATAAAACAAGAACAATTAGTCATTTTTATTACATGAGTTTTAACTTTTCAAAGAATTTAGAGGGTACAGTTTCCTAGATCTTAGGGACAATGAGAGAGAAGAGATAGGTAGTGACTGAAATTTTGTATGAGTGATCAGTAGGGCTGAACCAGCTGGGGTGAAGTATCTGAGATAATAGGGGTCTAAAAGTAAGACAAGTGGTATAAGAGGGAAGGGAACCCATGTTAAGAAGATTAATAAAAGGGAGGTTGACATAATGGTTAAGATGTTTACCATACAAACACAAGGTGCAGGGTTTGATTCTCACATGGGTTAATTGGATAGGCTTAAAATTTCCCACAAGGACAGTTAGCCTACTACTAATCTATGAGTCTATGAATACATGAGAACCAATTAAGAGTGATGCTCTTTTCAGTTGGAACTCATCTTGCTTTTGTAAGGGTATGGCGTTAATTCTCCTTGTTTGAGTGAAAGAGAGAGACAGAGTAATGAATTGCCAGATTTGGTTGGGTATAGTCTGTAATGCTTTGAGGGTTTTTTTGGATGTTGCAGAGACAATAGGTAGTCCATTTTCCGGCTGAATCAGGGGAAAATCCTTTCCTATAGTATTTCTACTTTTTTGAGAGAAAGAAAATGAGAACTCTTTTTGGCCCAGAAAAAGAGTTTATTCATTTTTGTTTTGGTAGTCTATATACTGCTGGTAATTTAGTTGCAGGTCTAGCCAGATACCAGGTAAGGTACAGAAATGATGACTTAATTCAGTGTTGTATTGGTTGGTATGTAAATTTGCCAGTTAATGAGTACAGCAGTAAGACTATTAACGTTTTCATTTTTTTAGGCTGAGGAAAAAAGCTGTTGTTTTGTAACCAAGTAGAGAGGGGGAGACCTTTTTCCATATCAGTTTTAATAGAACCAGGGAGGAATTAGTACCACAGAATACCATATCAGTTGATTATAAGATGTGTAGATGAGGTATGCATGATAGACATCAGTTGAAAAAGCTAGAAAATAATAAGGATGACAAGCAGTCTTGGGAAGCACTTGGTAAGTTGCCAATGGATAGATGTTAAAAACAATTAAGGGCTTTGCTACTTAAACCATGGTTTAGAGAAAGTGAGGACTATAACATGGTCTATGTAAAGGGTTTAGTTAGTTCTATGAATAAAGCTTCTGTGAGGTTTTCTTTGTCTGCGTTAAGGAGAAGGTCAGGTGAGTGTGTATAATGTAGTCATTTTTATCCAGCCAGGCCAGATGCAATGTAGTTTACAAGACAGTAGAGCTTTTTTTCTAAAGAGATGGATAGTTAATGTTAAGTTTCTCAAGAAGCTTATCCAGAGTTGGAAGAATAGCGATGGACCTGAAATCACTGGCTTGTGAAGTTGCAAACCAAATGGTAAAAAAGATACACAAACAAATCATTCAGTAAAAACTCTGCAAGAAAAAACATGACTTTTTTACTTTTTAAGTCTTTACCATTCAGGCCAATAAAGCCAATCCTCACTAGCTTTGGACATGCATGTTTCAGCATTTGTACCGATCTCATCAGCACAGAACAAGTGGATAGTCATGGAAATTCAAAAGCTATGTAGCTGAAACACATGAGGTCCCTAAGATGTCATTTGCACATATCCCAAAGGCCTCCACTACAGGAGATTTAAGGTATCACAAAGTGAAAACTCTGGCTTGGCAGGGTTTTTCTTGCAGTTTTTACTGAATGATTTGTCTGTGAGTCTTTTTGACCCTTTGGTTTGGATATTAGTTGTGATATTTTGCAGGCACCTTAATCTTTATGGGAATCAGCATCGTTTAAAGACCTTGTGTTTCTATTGTACAGCCTGGTTTTCCAATTGTGCTGTGCTGATGAGCTCAATGTAAAGCTTGAAACATGCTTGTTCCTAGCAAGTGGAGTTTGGCCTTATTGGTCTGAATGTAACCATAAAGACTTAAAATGTGAAAAGTTATGGACATTCAGAAACCATATAGTTTAAACACTTGATGTCCTTAAGGGGTCATTTGTATATATGGGCTCGCACTACAGAAGGTTAAAGGTATGATGCAGTAAAAACTCTAGCTTGGCTGGGTTTTTCTTGCAGTTTTTACTGAATAACTTGTGAAAGTGGGGGAATGTAGACAAAGATGACATGACACTTTGCTTCAAAATACTTGGCATGATATAATTGCAGAGGCAGAGATAAAAATGTGACAAGGAGAAGTTATTAGCTAGTCATGCATAGGAAAATGAATAAGGGGGAGGGACCATTATAGCAGGTGAGGAAGCAGTTTGTATTTGTTGTAGCAATTCTTCAATATCTTTTGACTTGAGTACAGAGAAGAGGATAGTTATGCATACTATAGAATAAGTTTCACCTAAAGTGATTCCTGAAGAAGGCAAAACAGATGTGTTTGCTAGAAAAACATATAGAGCAAAAACAGGCTACCAGATATACTCAGTGTTACTGTAGTTCCCAATCTCCAAATGTTACTTCAAACACACTTGTCTCCACATTTGCAGTCTATAGGCAGAGGTGAGTATAAAAGGTACACATAAGTCATGTCACGGTGGGAAGCAGAATACAATGTCTATGCCTTGCATGCCTCTGGACTGCAGAGGTAAGCCCCCCACTCTCCCTAAATTATCAAACTTACAGCTAATGCATCAGTGCCCCCAACAGATTCCCCCACTTGATAAATGTAACTCTCCATCTCAGGACACTAGAGCATGTACTGCAGCAAATGGAGGGATGATTAAACTCCAAAAAAACACCTACTAAGTCTTACATCTCAGCAGTGACTGTGGCACATAGTTCATGGCCTATACCTGGTTCTATATATTTCACATAGTACAAGATAAAAAAAAATAATGTTTGGTATGAAAATTGTTACATTATATCACCAATAATTTACCTGCAATGGCCTTAACTCCTACCCCTGTAACACAGTCCTGTAGACAGTATGCACCATGTTATTAGTCACATACACTAGCTTAACCCCCCTGGACCAACACAGTTCATTCAGTTCATCAAATTATACATAAATACATTTGTACAACACAATGGATAAAAAATAATACCAGTAACCAACACCTACCTATCTTGTTGCTTATACAATTTGTAGACTTTTAACTTGCTCTGTCAAATAATAGTTTACAAGTTGCTGTATGGCAAACTTCCGTACATGATGAGTACAACAATGGCCTTCGCTGTATTTATCGAGCAAGTTTGAGATCTTGGCACAGTCATTATGAGCCTATTTACCATGAATGTTTCTATGTTTAGAATGTCACTTTTATCTCATTGCACACCTCACATATACCACGCTAGGAGAATTCATCCACATTGTGCACAGGCTTGAGTACTTGCAAATGCTTTGCACAGGTGTGGGCAGGTTGATGACATTGTTAGGGACAGAGGTAATTATATTTTCATCCTATGGCCCGTAGAGTGCAGAAATAGACACATATGTAGGCACTGTGCTACTGGTACATTCATTACATGCCACTGTTCACACCCTAACATTATCACTTCTGAGATGGCGCAAATGTTAAGTACTGTGTTCTGCAGATGGAATAAATAGATAGGTAGGGGTTCAAATTGCAAAACAGACAACTTGTATCTGTTCCTGTATGTATGTACCTAGTCAGAAGAGCATGAGTCTATGTAATAATGTCATCACTCAAGTCTCATGGAGATCAAAGTTTTCACAGGTGAGGCCACCTCCACCAAGAGGACAGTCAGTAGTGGAGTCCCCCAGGGCTCCATACTGGACCTGCTCCCTTTTGGCATCTATTTCTCTGAAATAGATGCAAATGCTGAAGGTTTATGGCTGATTAAGTTTGCAGACGATTGCAAGCTTGGGGTTATCATCGACTCCCCTGCAGACATTAGCATTCTTCAAGAAGTTCTATCTATGACTAAAAAAATATTCCAAAACCATGGTCTTAAACTCAATGCTAAGAAATACATAATTGTACCCTTTGAAAAGTCAACCATCCTGGCTATTTACCATGTTGAAAATACACCCGTAAGAGATGACCCAGTGATCAGGGATCTGGGTATGCATGTAGACAATAGCCTTACCTTTGACCACCACATGGTCACATTGGTGAGGAAATCTTTTTATGTTGTGCAACTTATAAGTAAGGGCATGGCACTGAGATCCAAAGAGGTCATTATTCCACTGTGCTCTGCCCTTATCAGATCATAGAGAACAATACTCCCTTTGGTATGTACCTGTCCAAGCACATGCAGCAAATAGCGCAACCTCAGACATTCCTTACAAAAAGAATACAAGGCGGAATAAACCTACCTTATGTAGAGTGCCTTAAATCTCTTTCCCTCTACTCAGTCCCCTATAGATCGCTGAGGGGTTATCTGTGCTTGGCTTACAAGCATCTACAAACCCCACACTTATTAATCTCCTACATATTCGTAAGTCAAATACTACCAGAAATACAAGGTCTAGGGACCTGAATTTTGTCTGTGACTTAAACAGAACATGCTGGAGAGACGAATATGTGTCCCAGAAACTGCTCCTCCTATGGAACAGGCTTTTCATCCATGTGAAACTGAGTACATCTATTACCAAGTTTAAGTGCAACTTAGACCAGTGGATGGGGAATAGGAAATTTACACTGGGCCTGGCACACATTTCCATTATGGACAGAGGTCGCTTATAAATTCCTAGCTGTTAATGTCCTGTTCAGAAAAAGGACATCATTATTCTTTTAGGAAAACTTAGCTAGGCTTAGAAAGGCCACCCTTATGTTGTCAGCCTAGTAACAAACTCAAATCTATGCATCTATGAATCATGTCATGTGATGTACTTTCTTTTGTGATGATACTGCAACTTGACACACTAATAAGGTGCCCAGAGTTGTGCATCATATACTGACAGCAGCAGCAATATGCATAACTGTGGAAGAGCTACCATTTCCCTCTGTATTGCAATCTGCTTACATGCTCAGGATTTCTAAAGTCACTTAGGATGGCAGGGTTCCCAGGGGGTGCACGAAAGAAATCAAAATGTTTGTTTAATTTATGTACAGAGATCACTTGCAGATAGCAGCACTTGCTCGGGAATATTATGAGGGTCCTAATATGAGGTAGATACATGGTACAGCCTTGCCAGGGCAGTGTCAACTGCTATTGGCATCAGCCACTCTGAACAGCAGTGCCAATACTGTTACAGTGAGTCACCATTGTGACCTTCCTAGCCATTGGGAAGAATATGTCAGGCAGAGTGCATATGAGAGGTGCAGTATGCATGCAGGGCAGGTAAATGTTATTTTATTTCCCATATAGTTAAATTGGTCTTTGCAACATCTTGTGTTAATGTTATTTACTACCTGTTGCTCTTGTTTTTCAGCAGAGAACCAGCTCTTTTACCAAGGGAGAACGGAACATCTATACATATGCAGGTGTGAGCATTGTTACTGCCATCTTATAGATAAATTCCATATGACAGAACAATGCTGTGCTACCCACTGCTATACTATGTCAGGGTTACCTGTTGGACATCTGTGTAACAGTACTATATACTGCTTGAAATAACCAATCTCTCTGTCTCTCTCTCTCTCTCTCTATATATATATATATATATATATATATATATATATACTCACTTCAGAAGCTTGAAATACTGAAATATTGAAATTCAGTATTTTGAGCCCATAAAGTGGAATCCTGAAAAGAACGAAAACTCAGAAGCACGAAATTCAAAATCTTGCACACTTTAGAGTTTGAATTAGTGCTTCTGTTGTACACAAACACACACCTTCCTCCCCACACACAAACACAAGCTCTATCCTTCATAAAAGTGAGGGGTAAAACCCCCTTGCACCCCTTTACTTAAATATTCTAACTCCGAGGTCGCACTGCATACAAAAACACACAAAACACCACCACACAAGCTACATTCTCCTTGCACACACACATCACAGCAACAAAACACACTAACACACACCAAAAGCCCTACCCAAAACCCTTAACACATAAACACTTACCTGAATCCATAACCACAGTGAAACACCAGAAGCACTAATTCAAAATCTCTGGTATGCGAGGTTTTGAATTTCGCACTTCTGAGTTTTCGTTCTTTTCAGGATTCCACTTTATGGGCTTGAAATACTGAATTGCGATATTTCAGTATTTTGAGCTTCTAAAGTGAATCCATATATATATATAAATATATATATATATATATATATATATACACACACACACACACACACACACACACACACACACACACACACACACACACACCTTGTTTTTTTTCCTCTCACTTCATATTGCAACTCCTGCTGGTATTACACTAACTTACCTTTAATTTCTCTATAAACTGGCTAAAATTTCTCTGAATATTACATTGTCATGTAAGTTGCATCTGTTTTTAACCAATGTATTCACAATACTGTCTAGTTTGGTATAATTATTTAAATTGCAGATCTTTTGTATTATTTTTGAAGATTATAAAATTATTGTTTTTCAAATATTGTTGTAATACTTTGGAGCTTTTCTTCCTGTGTCTATGCTAAAAATGGGCACCTACCCAGCCGGACTTTCCCAGTAATCAAATGTCAATAAATGAATATTGAAATATCGAAATTCTGAGTCAAATGTCAATAAATGAATACTTATCATCATCTTCTTTCGGCTGTTCCCATTAGGGTCGCCACAGCGGATCATCTTTTTCCATTTCTTCCTGCCCTCTGCATCATGCTCTTTCACACCAACCGCCTGCATGTCCTCTCTCACCACATCCATAAACCTCATCTTAGGCCTTCCTCTTTTCCTCTTACCTGGCAACTCCATCCTTAGCATCCTTTTCCCAATATACCCAGCATCCCTCCTCAGCACATGTCCAAACCAATGCAATCTCGCCTCTCTTGCTTTGTCTCCAAACTGTCCAACCTGAGCTGACCCTCTAATATACTGATTCCTAATCCTGTCCATCCTAGTCACACCCAGTGCAAATCTTAACATCTTTAACTCTGCCACATCCAGCTCCGACTCCTGCCTTTTCGACAATGCTACCGTCTCCAACCCATATAACATAGCTGGTCTCACTACCCACTTGTAGACCTTCCCTTTCACTCTTATTTGTACCCGACTGTCACAAATCACTCCTGACACTCTTTTCCACCCATTCCACCCTGCCTGTACTCTCTTCTTCACGTCTCTTCCACGCTCACCATTACTCTGAACTGTTGATCCCAAGTACTTAAAGTCATCCACCTTTACCAACTCTACTCCATGCATCCTCACCATTCCTCTACCCTCCCTCTCATTTACACACATATATTCTGTTTTAGCCCTGCTGACCTTCACTCCTCTCCTCTCTAAAGCATATCTCCACCTCTCCAGGGTCTCCTCAACCTGGTCCCTACTTTCACTACATATCACAATGTCATCTGCAAACATCACGGGGCCTCCTGTCTAATCTCATCTGTCAACCTGTCCATCACCACTGCAAATAAGAAAGGGCTCAGAGCTAATCCTTGATGTAAACCCACCTCCACCTTAAACGTATCTGTCACTCCCACTGCAGTCCTCATATCAAAATTCAGTATTTGTACTTTTTGGAGCTTTTCTCCTCGAGGCTCGAGGAGAAAAGCTCCAAAAAGTACAAGTAACAAAAGTAATCACATGACAGAGCTATAACTAAAATTGCAATAATTACAATATGTATGAAATGTATGTTGAAACAACATAAAAGAAAATGGTCATTAAATTGAAAACATAATATAGCATGAAGTTTCAGACAATAGTAAGCAGAAATGCAGAAAATATACTGATCCTTTTGACTTAGCCAACCTGCTAGTAGATAGGTTCAGCACAAACTTCACCCCCCCTATCCCCCAAAGGCCCATTCAACATCCCCAATACTTGTCCCGCACTTCACATCTCCATAGATCAAGTGTTAAAGGCCCTATTCAAGTTAAAGAACACAGTTTAGATGGGACCTGATACTATCCCAGGCAGTATTCTGCATCATTTCCAGCAAAAACTAGCTTTGCCATTGAACACCTTATTCAAGCACAGCCTACGTACAGGCTTCATTCCAGCAGAGTGGAGAACTACCATTGTCATTCCCTTGCACAAAGGTGGTGCCACTACTGACCCTGAAAACTATCGCCCCATTAGCTTAACAAGTCTGATCTGTAAAGCCATGGAGCATATTATTATGGATCTCATAAACAAGGACATAGGAAATCTCCAACAACTTGACCCCACCCAGTTTGGATTTGTCAAGGGCAGATCTTTCTTTTTGAACCTGGTTGACTTTTTTGAGACTGTCACCAAGGCCCTGTATGAGGGAAAGTCAGTACATACAGCTTACCTTGACTTGGCCAAGGCCTTTGACAAAATCCCACACTCGGCATCATTGAAAAGTTAATACAACTTGGCATAATCCCTATCCCCTCAGGTGGGTGGCCTACTGGCTCATCGATAGGACCCAAAAGGTCAAAATAGGTCTCTCCACCTCTGACAGCAGACCTGTCACTAGCAGTGTTCTGCAAGGATCTGTCTTGGGGCCCCTACTGTTTGGCATCTACTTCTCAGTGGTCCAGGCAAAGACAAAAGACCCATGGCTGACCAAGTTTGTGGACGACTGCAAGTTGAGTGCTGTCATTGACTCCCCAAATGATGTTAACATACTGCAAGAGGGCCTCACAGAAACAAATGACTGGTGCCAAAGTCATGGCCTTAAGTTAAACACAAAAAATGTATTATCATACCATTTGGCAAAAACACAGCCCCTACTGATTAAGACATCAATGGCAACCCCCTAAGCACACAACCTGTCGTGAGAGATCTGGGTACTCAGGTTGACAGCAATCTCATATTCGACCATCATGTAGCGACAGTAGTCAGAAAAGCCTTTTACTTAGTTCATCTCATAAGTAAAGGGATTGCATCCAGAAAAAAGGAGGTTATTACCTCTGTACTCCTCCCTCATTAGTTCAATAATTGAGTAAAACACCCCATTTGGTATGTACCTCTCCAGACACCTGCACCAACTGGAAAGGCCACAGAAATACCTCACAAAGAATCCATGGACTCCAACACCTGTCCTGTACAGACAGGCTCAAATCACTATCACTCTACTCGGTATCATACAGATTGCTCAAAGGTAATCTGTGTCTCACCTACAAGGCAATATCAGACCCTGCCCTACTAGAGATGCTCCATATCCGTAAGTCTAACTCCTCTTGCATTACCTGCTCAAAAGGTCTAAATATAATATGTGACATCAACAAAACCTGCTGGAGAGACAGATTTGTCTCCCAGAGGCTGCCCCGTCTCTGGAGTCTGGAATAGATTTCCCATACATGTCAAACAGAGTACCTAGCTGTCCCTCTTCAAGCACACCCTTGATGAGTGGATGGGAAACCACAAATCTGTCCTAGGAGCTCCACTTGTGTCCCTCATTGACAGGGGTAATAGGTGCTGACTGAGGTTTCTTTTTGGAGGATAAACTTTTGGCTAGGCTTGTAAGGGCCCCAGGGTCATTAGCCTAGTAACCTCCTATGAGCCTATAGATGTTTGTAAAACAGAAAGTGACAAATATATAAATAGAAGATACACACACACACACACACACACACACACACACACACACACACACACACACACACACACACACACACACACACACACACACACACACACACAAATACAGGCTGTCTTGCTACCCACATGCACACTATTCATGTTGAGTAGACAGACACATTCTATATGTGCATGTAAAAGGTCATCTTGATCTGTATGTAGTGGATGCTTGATGTCATGTGGTGCCTGCATACATGGTTGTTGACACATTCATGCACTGTGGACAATGCTACAGACAGGAAGGTAGTATGATCCAATCATTATGACTGTGCCCCCCATAGGTCATGTAAGTGCCACTTCAAACTAGCATCCCATTAGTTATTGTACATTACCACAGTTCTGTAGTCTATCATCTGCAGTTACCAAACAGATGCTGATAGTTGCTTGAATTGCCAGGAATTGCTTGTTTGCTTTTGGTACATCTCACTGGCACACTATGAATATTAAGCAGTATACATACTAACATACCATTCGGGTCTCCTTTGTAACCTGTGTCTGACATTCATTATCAAAGTGGTTGGCATAGTAGCATACATGTCAGCTGCTTGTCCATGTGTAGGTAGCTGTAAGAGTGATTGTCAGACACAGTCAGGATAGTGATATTTTCTTTTTTTTCTCTCTCTGTCTTTGTCATTATTCTTTTATTTTTTATGTTTGCATTCTTTTTTGTTTTTATCCATTTATGTTACTATTTATTGCAGTATCACAGATGTGCCTGTGGGATGGTAGCTCTCCCACTCTGTCACCAAATCCCTCCATCTCCCACTGGCTCACTGTCTGCATCCAGGCCTGCCACTTTGTTGGATGACAGTGGTCCTTCAGTGGGAGTGGGTGCCCTAGGTGCATCCCCAGTTGCCACTAGTGGTTGATCACGTGAGTGGAGTGTTGTAATTCTTTGTGGTTGTGATATGGGGAGAGGTACCAGTTCATAATCCAGTGGTAGTTGGAGGAGGTGATGGGGAATTTATAGACCACTGGCTTGATGTACACACAGACCACCTGGAAAGGGTGTCTGCATAGCTAGCAAAGACCATCACCGCCTGTCAGTGCCTTGTGCAACACTAGAGGCAAGGTCCACTGGAGAGGGTGGTCACAGTGATGATTAACCTCTTCCAAGCTCTAGCCAGGCAGTGAGGTTGGGTACTGGGTTCCCTCCCTATACCCCATCTAGGAGTTCTCCTTCCTCATGTATCACTAACCCCCCCTGTTTGATATCCAGTCAGCCCCATCAGCACTTGCCCACTCTGAGTCATGATGTCAGCACCTTCCCAGTTAGCCTCTATGTTTTATATTTGTTTGTGTGCTCCTGCTTCCATACCACTACCTTCTTTCCAACCCTTACTTTTCCCTTAATTCTTTACCCATCTAGCCTTCTTGAGAAAAAAATGGACACCTGTCTCACCCCCCAAAAAATATCCTTTCTCCCCTTCCCACTAACACACAAACTTCCCTGGGTCCTAGTATATGTTCCTCTGCTTGCTCTTCTCCCTTTCTCACTTTCCTGCACTCCCATTTCCTCCCCATTTTAATGAATAAAGCACCATAGGAACTTTACTGGGAGACATTTATTGTGGTTCATAGTCATTCTTGTAGCATCACTTAGTTGCAATTGGCCAATCACATATTCAAGTGCATGCAACATGCTCACTTCTGCTTTTTAAACAGCCATCATCCTGCTGGCACTGTTATTTTTAGGAGTGGATGTCTTAATTAGTTTTTGCTTGAGTCATAAAATTACTTCTTGTTAATTGATAATTAACTATGAGCCGCAGCACATCTTGCCTTCTCTGAGATAGCCCTTGCATTATCACATAGGGCAGGTTTCTGAATTCTAAGACATATGTTATATTCCCACTAACAGCACATATACAAATATGGCAAATTATTTATGTAAGACAACAAGTGGGCCACATGCATTGTGGATGCCAACTTCCCACATGGTACCTTTATAGTGGAATCTACTTCATTATCAAGAAATAAATGTATAAGCCTAAACACATACATTTATACAGTTATGTCAGAATCCTACTACATAGAGGGGTCTATATTATATGACTGAAGACGCATTCTTTCGAATCCGTCTTGGTCAAACATAAAAGGCTGAAAATGCAAAATATCATAGCTGCTGTTAAGCAAATTCTTTCCTTGGGAAATAATTTGCTTGGCCGCTTCGGTACTTTGCCGTTTTCTACACTGTAATGTGGTCTTGGAGTTGGTATATTTAGGTGTGGGGTGTGGGGGTGATCCCCCCACTTAATATAATGTTTAAAATTGTTTTTTATTTTTTTTTTTGTTGGAACAGCGATTTTTTTCCCTTGGAAAAAAATCGCTGTTCTAACACTTCGACATTGTAAGCTTTTGCTTACATAGGGTCAATTAATCACCATTTGTTTTTTTAAGCATTCGGTGATCTAATATAAACCCTACCTAGAGTATTTATAAACACTACACATGTGTAATTAAGGAGAACGAGAATTTGTACATAGGTATAAACATCAAAATTATCATTTTCATGTGATTCCTATAACTCCATCCTTAGATCTTCTCACTCCAAGGCTACTCTAATCCAAGCAGCAAACACTGCTATAGTATATAAACAATGATTAGTCTTTCTTCTTTACCCATGAAGCTTTGGGAAGATTCAGCAGTACACTGAGCCTTTACATATCTCAACAGTAAGTACTGAGTGAATAGCTGCAAAAGAAATAAAAACCCGAGCAAAATTAACCTAAGCAATTTAGCAGCACATAAATAGAGCTTGAGCAATTCATTGTAAAATTTTGTAGTGTGGTCTCTTGCATGCAGTTACATGACGGTTCATAGTACTTAATTTCTAACTGAATATACCATAGCAATAAAGGCTACCTGCTAACCATTTTGTGGCATCTCTCCTTCTTTGTCCCCTTATACAAAGTAAGAAGTCACTTCTGTAGGTATGATTATAACTGCTGGTACTCCACAATGTATGGATTCTGACCTGGCCCCATGGTGCAGTGGGATGAACCATTGACTGTAATCCATATGATAGATTTGATTATCAGCACCTACACTGAAGAAGCCAGGCAAGGAGGGATCACCTCTCTTAGACAGGGCTGGAGAAGGATGCGTTCACTTGAGGGTACATGTAACAGTGAAAGTTCCTGTTGGAGACCAGGGAAACCACTGCTCATGCTTGGGGGGGGGGGGGTAAAGCTGTGTGGAGAAATGCTCCTTGCAGAAGTGAGGGAATATTCTCTGCAGTCAGCCTAGTGCATGCTTCTTCAGAGCTGGGTCTAACACTAGATGATCTAGGTAGCTCTGTAGGGCCTGTTGGCTGGGAGGGCCTGGCTTCTCTTTAAAAAAATAAAAATAATCTGTCAGCTTTAAACAAGCCCGTCATCATAGCTATTTAAAAAAAACTTCATCATGATGTTACTACAAGCCCCAGAAATCTGTGTCAGGATGATGACAATGTAGGCACATCTTGAAATATGCTCTTGGAATTGGTAACACCATATATGGGAGGCCTGAGAATGCAGAAAGGGCAGCAGCATTTATGCCATTCCAGGAGATTCAAAGCAATGGAATAGACTGGTCACAGTTTGTGTGTGTGTGTGTGTGTGTGTGTGTGTGTGTGTGTGTGTGTGTGTGTGTGTGTGTGTGTGTGTGTGTGTGTGTGTGTGTAAAATGCCCCATTTAAGTGACTTTGCTCAGAGTCAAACCCTGAAACTTAACTAGTGGAAGGCAAGAGCCTTTATCCTCCATTACTGAGGATTTTACAGTCTGTCCGTGTCATGTATTAGTTTTGCAGTTTATAGCCTGTGCCAATGGTGCAGCAGGTAGCACACTTGCTTTTAGTGCAGAAGGCTGTGGGTTCTATTCCCACACCAGGTAAATGAACTGCTGACACTGCATTTCAGCATAAGGGGGGATTCTGCACTGTTCATTGTGACTTCCTTTAGTTGAAATGCTAAGCTGAGGTCCCATCCACTTGTGTTGGTAGCAGCGAAGGATGTAAAAGGTCCAACACTTGTTGAAAAGAGTAGGGGGAAGTTTTCTGATGCCCTGGTCAAATGTCCAGTAGTAGTATAAATGCCACCTTAGGTCTTCCTTGAAAAGAGACCACTAGCCTAGTGTGACTTTTGCAGAACATTTCTGTTTTTGCCTCATATTTATGCCAGCTCTTAAGTTAGTCACTTAACCTGACAATACTTTGGGGGAACTGAAAATTTGGGCTAGGCTTCTCAATGGTCCTCTGGACTGCAAGCCTAGTAACTACCTATTAACCAGAGTACTTATGGCATAAAGGAAGGAACTGATTTGGATGAAATCCTTGGCTTTCTTGTTTTGTTGAATGTTGACAGTCTGTTTATTATTTGGCTGTGAATAAAGTGGACAGCATGAAGTCTGAGATTAACATTAATATTTCAACTATGAATACATTTTTAATTTAGCTTGTTTTTTGCAGGCAGATATGTATGAAATGCAGTGTGTGTTTGGGCTACAAAAGCTTACCTAACACTTAAGGTTATGAGCTGCTTCCTGAAGTATATGGTTTGAATCCCTTGGCCATCATATGTCCTCTATGTGACTCTGCAAAGTTACTTAACCAGGCAATACTCCTGGTCTGCGCCTGAAAAGGATACTTGTGTCCAGTGGGATGTCCCAAGCTGTTAGCAAATACATTACACATTTGCCTTATGAATTCATAGCATTCTACTTGAGTATGAATCCCAGTATATCTCTTGTAGTTTAATGTGTCACCAGATGCATTTTTCACTAAATATTATTTTCAATGGAAATTATTTTTTCTATGTGAGAGCGCTTTATTTCTAGAAAATAGCCATCAGTGTTTTTTTTCAGTAAAATTTGAAATAAAAGTTTTAAATGAACTCCAAATCTCTGTGGTAAGTACAAAAGTAAAGAAAGAATAGTATGCACAGCAACAGGTTTGAACAGTGTTTATAGTAACGGGCTAGAGATAGACAAGTAATGGGATATTTAGTATGGCTGGCAGTGCCTTGATTTATTACTCTGTATAGGGGCCTGTTTGTGTACACTCTAGCTCTGTTATTCCTGGAGGTGTATGCTGTGGTAATAAAGCATTGTGAGCCATTCAAGTAGGTCAGACCTTTACTGAGTGCTGTCACTTTGGATAGCTATTCTGGATGGCAGACAGTACATAGTGTGACAATGTGAGGTATTGCCGTCTGTGCCAGGGACAATAGGGCAGTGCATGTGTAACATATGCCAGCATAGCTAGCTGGAGTTTTGTAAATAATTTTGTGTCATTTGACTACCACACTGACTCTTACAGATGCTCATGTTAAAAATGTATCAACAGTGTTATTATAACTGATTAAATGTTTATGTTTAAACAAAGAATTCTGGAAGGGAAGAGTAGACATTTTTGAAATTGTTATATAGCTTTCAGATACTGCAAAAGATCTTAGCAAAGCTCTAAGGGTGTATTGTACCAGAGTCAGGTGATCAAACATATCATTCTATAACCAGCACTAAGGATGGAATTTACACAGCAGTTTGTTTTGTTTTCTTTGCAACCTGATGTAAAGATCTATGTCACTTATCACACACAGTTAGTTGTGTTATCACAGTCCAGTTCAGTTTAATTAGAAGCTCATCACCTTGCCTTGTAGAAGTAAGCATCTCGGTATCTAATATTGCCTTGCTGTATTAATTAAGTTAGCTAGGGAACAGTTATCTTTTAGACAGTCAGGAAATACAGTGAGATTACTTAACTGTTGTTTTTCTGCATCTGTTTGAATCTGTCCAATTGTGTTATTTTTATGTCTCATGTGATTAAATCTCTGGTGTTTATTGCACTTAGATGTTTAGTATTCTCTTGTTTTCTATGTTATTATGTATTATTAAATATCTTTATACCTTTCATTGTAGCTGGTCTGTTAGAGAATACTTTTAATATCTTGAGAGTGCTTAAGGTTATTTTAGTGATGCCTTGGCCACTTCGAAAAGCCTTGCTGCTTTGGTGGCACTCCACCATTTATATTAGTATTAATTTTACTCAGTATAACTAGATGCCCTTGTAAGAGCCAGAGAGTGGTTGACTGGTGGCAGCATGGTTATCTTATAGCCTGGGCAGAAGGGGTACAGCTAGTAAATCTGTACTAGCCATTCTCAGGAGAGAGAGAGAGAGAGAGAGAGAGAGAGAGTGTGTGTGTGTGTGTGTGTGTGTGTGTGTGTGTGTGTGTGTGTGTGTGTGTGTGTGTGTGTGTGTGTGTGTGTGAAAATCAAATACCCAGGTGTGGGTGTGTCAGTTACTTGGACACTGGTGCACAGTACTACAAAGTGAGTCTTGTTTGTGATCTGGAGAAACAGAGTCCAGTCCCAGATCTACAGTATGTTCCTTGATGCTCTTGGGGGAAACTGTGTTTGATGCAGAGAGCTGCATCTGAAAACTACTGTGTAAATCCATTCCTGTTTTTAGTAACTTGTCTCTCAACAGAGTGAGCGGTGAGGACTGAGGCTCCATGATTACTGGCCCTGAGTAGAAAGGCCATTACAAATAGGAAAGTCAAAAATAAGCTGTAGGTGCAATGCAAGCATGTAAGTGCACCCCCCCCACACACACAAAAAAAAAGTATGCTGTATGCAGTAATATTTCTGATTTTAGTATATCTGTGGGCTGTGGAACAAAAGTCACTGCAACATTTATACTGTCGGTAATTGTTTTTCTTTATTCATTGTATTAAAGAACAAATTAATTAATTAATAGGCCTGGATTTTGCAATATAGTCCAAACATGTTGCATTTTAGTAATATATTTTGCAGTATCTTCTTTACAGCTTCCAGCAACTATAGTGGGACTGACATTTGTCAGGTCATACAGACAGCATTATTTGGAGTGATAATGAGGACAGCCAATTATGCAGTTATTGTTGCATATTGCTGTGATATTTATAATACTGGATTGTAAAAGATTTCAGGAGTTAGTTAAAAACTGTTATTCTGGCAGTTAGCATGGAGGATTAATACTCCAGCTTGTTAATGAGCTGCTTAATGTTGCAAGGGTACAAGGTTTAAATCCTTTCACCTTCATTTACCTACTGTGTGAAACTGAATAAATCACTTAATCAGACAGTGCTTTGAAGCAACTGGGAATTTGGGCTAGGCTTCTTAACAGTTTCCAGGACTACATATCTAGTAACTATGAACTTGTTGTCATTTGCTAGCCATTCCTTATTGCATAGCTGGCCCTAGTTTGGGAAATGTCATGGCAATATCACCAGTACACCATTTTTTAAAAATATAACATAGGCAATTTATCATTCAATGGCAGCAGGAACTGCATTTGTAGATGCAGCACTGAAATGCAAAGTTATTTGCCAGAAGCAACCTTTGTATTAGTAATAGTTCTCTTTAACATTGGAATTTTTCAGATTACTTTTACTTCTGCAGAGATTGTGAATTTTGACTGATATTGGTGCATTATGAAAGCAATTTGAGTGGTCATTTATGGTTAAAATGTTCTGAAATGTTTAGTTTTGTCATTATTGGTTCATACATTTTGTTTCTCTGCTTGCTGGGAAAAAGTTCAAAAATACAAATGTAAAACACACTTCAATAAATGTTGCTGTATTAAACAAGGAATATAATTTAATACAAACAGGAAGGTGAATCAAAGAACACATGCATTTATGCATGGTACTAAAAATTTGTGCAGGAGACCCATGGTTTGAAAACAGCCTGAGGCCCAAGGTGCACTTAATTCACAACTGACCAGATGCATTTTCAATGAATGTGAGGTTCAAGGGCAGAGAAGATTACTGTTGCTCATGCTAAGTCTGTTTCCAAGGTAAGACTCTTTTGTTTTGTAAATAGTCATCAGTGTCTGTGTTATAAAATTTAAAATGAAAGTTTTAAATTAAATGCAAATATCTGAAATCATTGTAAAATTGAAGAAGAAAATAGTATGGACACTGACAAGTTCGAAAAGTGTTTATGGTAATGGGGGAGTGACAACCAAGTAATGGGACACTGGAATGGCTGCATGGGGGGTGTCTAGTCCATTATCCTGCCTTGGTCCCTAGATGTGTGTGTGTAGACCAGGGTGCAAATAAATCTCACGCCACCCATAAAGGCTGGCTCCCAGTCAACCCTCACTCAGATGATGAGAAATGAATAGACTGAATGATTGGTTTGTGACCAGTTAGCAACAGACAATGGGGGCAAATATAGACAAAAAAATGGTACAGACTATTTTTGTACACAGGAGATTAATTCCTATCAAATTACCACGAAAGTGGGATGCAATTGTTTTAGGAACTTGAAAAATTGTAACTCATACATGCATTGTTGGTCAAGACTTTCTTAGTTCAGAGAAAAGGTGGTCCTTTTATCAGATGCTTGCTTGTAGCTTCACATCAAAGTAACTCTTTCTACACAAGTCTGTACTGACCACAGATGTATATAGCATTTTCATGAGTCCTGGAAAAGAGACTGCGCATATCCATGTTTATGTGGGAAGCACCACTCATATCACTATTTCTCTTGTTTAAAGAAGAAACATTACACAATATAATGGATTATGAGTGGTTCACCGATGCTAACCAGGTTATTATACAGTCAAAACATGGTGCCAAGAAATTCACTTTGAGATTGAAGCTGGAGAGGTGAATTTTGGCATCCCATATTGAGAACACATAATATTAAGTTAGCATCGGCTAACCACTCATAATTCTTTGTTGTACATGGAACTTTATTGTCTCCGTGTATTACAAGTTACAGTTAAAAATTAAAAAAAACCCCACTAAATGCTGGATTTATGAATGCGTACACAAAGTGTACAGTAAGTGTACATGCTCTACATTCAAGAACATCCCTACCACATTTTTTGTGCTGTCTATTCACGTAGTCTTCACTTTGTGTTAACATTTATGACCCCCACCTTGATATTTAAAGCTGCAAGAAAATCAGCGGAAAATTAAAATTAGGAGGAAGAAGGAGAGAGTTAGGATTGCATTGTTCATTCACTCAGAAGAGTGTACACATAGTGAACATTTAGCATAGGTGTTAATGAAGCCAGCTCTATGTGTTTACTGGCTTTCAAAGCCTTCTGTACCTCTCAGCTGTCCAGATTTTTGCCTCATATGTTTGGTCTGTTTCTCAAAAAGTCTGTGTTTTTTGGACAAATTACTGAGGATTTACAGCATTAAATAATGGCATACATTAAGGTTTCAGGATTTGTATCTTTCAGAAAATGGGGCAAATACACATTCTGTTATTTTAGTAACTTTCTAAGTTTAAAAGAGGAAGTCAGGGACATGTTAGCAGAATGGACAGTTGGCAGAAACATATATTTTATTCTGTAGCTGTCATTTGCCGGTCAGTGCTGTCAAATTTGAATGATTAGCCCAACACCTGACTGTAACAGCTTTAGCAGGGATGCTTAACATTCAAGGTCAGGTTGTGTGCTACTCAAGAACTTAACTGATTTGTCTTTTTCTGAAAATCAGAGTGTAAACAGTGCGTTCCATGCACTATGTTATTTTTCTAAATTGCATACATTTCTAGCACTGCTCTGAACTGTTTTAAAATTGTATATTTTGAAAAGTGGCATTACAGCTATTGTTTTAATGAGGTAACATTTGCCTGTGTTTTTTAAGAAATAATGGAGCACCTTCCCTTTTCAGGTAACGTCTGACATATATAGGTGACGTCTTTCTTCTTCAGAATAGTTGTTCTCAGAATATTAATACTTCATTGAGATCCCCTTCCCTTTTCAGGTAACCCCTAACATTTGAGATTATACTTTCCTTCTTAGATAAATCCTGCATTCATTCTTTTGTGCTTGGAACTGATGCCTTTTGGAAAGTACATTTGTTAAGCAATGAAGATGGCATCCTGTAATGGGTTCAAAACAAAGAATACTGGAATATGTGGCTTTGTCTGAACTATGTCCGTTGAATTCGCTGTCCTCAGAACAAATGCATCAGATGTCTGCAACACTGCCACTGTTAGAATACAATTTATGAAAAATTTTCATTTAATTTGTGCGATCCTTGACGGTGTGCATTACTTTGAAGGGTACAGGAGTAAAATAGCAGGGAGTTTCCATTGCTAAATGGCCTCTGTCATCCGGAGATGCAGTTAGGTTTTACTGCTTTCTACAAAGACGTGCTGCATAAGGGGAGTAGGAGCAATTCTTGGAATGAATAAGCTTGTCCTTTTTTCCTCAGTGTTGTGATCAAAGAGTTAATATAATTAGTACAGGGGTTCACCCCCCCCCCCCACCCCGGATGGAAGGATGCAAGAGTGCAACCCTTGGAAAAAATACTTTCTGTTTTTCTGATGTTAGAGGATATCCACATATCTTTGGCTAGCAGTGTTATATTAATTTCATTGTCAGTAGGTTAATGTCATGGATTTGTTGAGTCATCATGCATAAAAAATACAATATCACTCATTTTGTACAGAATGTATCAGGAAAATGCAACCTCAGCCAGTTTTCTGATGTAGCCAGTACTGCACGTATCATGAAATGTGGCAGCCATGTATGAAGACAATTTTAAAGAATAACTTGTTTGTCTTTAGTGTTGTGTAAAATGTAACTAGCTATGCAAAAACTTTGAAAATGAGTCTCATAGTTTATACATGCTGTCCACAGCTTGAAGAATAAGCGGTGCTACTTTTAATTTCTTGAGAACCAAGCAGATTTTACACCTACCTCCTTTTGCTCCCTCTGCAAACATAGCTCCTCTGTTTCCTCCATGAGTCTGTCTGGAAACACAATTTCAACACAAAATATCAGTTAGTGATTTGTTCTTCATCAACAAAAATCATCTGCTGTCCACACTGTGCAGGCCAATAAGCGAGAATAACTTATTTTACAAAGGCTATGATAACTTTCATACATCATACTGATATTACATATGCTTTATATATGTGTATGGCTGTGTGTTTGTGCGTGTGTGTGTCTATTACTTTTGTGTCTGTCTGTCTTTACTTGGAGTCTTCATATTATGGTGATATATGTCTACATATCAGCTATACCTGCATCACCATTGAAATATCACCACTCTACCTAACTTCCCTGGTGGCATTGAGGGATAAAGCCCTAACTATGTCTCAGGCAAACAGAGTCTGATTATTGGCTTGGGCACTTGATAATGCAGGCAGGGAGGGTCGGCATGCCTGTCTTGTTACAGAGGGATTATGCACCTCAGCCTCCTTGGAAAAGTCTATGCCAATGTGATGGAAAAGAGGCTTTGTCAAATAGATGGGCCTTGGACTCATAAAGAATAATGTATCTTCCAATCTGAATGTAGAACAGTGGATCAACTCCTTATCCATGCTTACATATTGCAGATATCATGGGATTTTGCCACAGCTGTCTACCTGTGTTTCTGGACCTGGAGAAGTGAAGTGGCCATATAATTTGGAATGCTTTGTGGGAGTTGCAACAACAGCAAAGAACCCTAGAGTCAATGCTGTGTGCAATATGGTCGCTGTGTGCAATATGGTCACTGTATGAGAGGAACACAAGTTGCATCCTCATTTAAGGTTAAGTTTCAGGGTGCATGCGAGATATCATCTAGATTGTAGCTTGTTTCCTCTCTTTGTGCCAGCACTGTCTGAATGTTCAAGATATGCAGCACATTTCCTACCACTCGCAAATGCAGATGCAGTGATGTGCACTGTTTGCATTGCACTATAAGGCTGTCAACAATATTTTCATTTTAACAGGTGTTAAATCTAACTGGGATGTAGTGTAGCTACAATGTTGCAAGTAATGAGAAAACAAATGGTTACCATATATTATTCTGACTTAAACTCTTGAAGTAGTACTGTAGCCCATAAAATGCTGCTCTGCACAGCCTCATGGATATACCTTCCTATGCACTGTATGTATGCAACGTACCTTCATAGGTTCATAGTTTAGTACTAAGCTAACTGCCCTTGTGAGCCATTTTAAGCCTAGTCAATTATCCCTTGTGAGACTCAAACCCTGCATCTTATGTTTGTAAGGCAAACACCTTAACCATTAGGCCGCCACCCTCCCAACCCTAATGAACTATTTCAAGCCAATAAAGCTATGGATATGCATATTTCAGCATTGTTATGACTTCATCAGCATAGTATAAGCAGACCTTAAGAGTGTTGTTCATGCAACTGTGTTATTTTACCTTTTGGTGACTACTGTGGTACTT
This sequence comes from Protopterus annectens, assembly GCF_019279795.1. Taxonomy (NCBI): domain Eukaryota; kingdom Metazoa; phylum Chordata; order Ceratodontiformes; family Protopteridae; genus Protopterus; species Protopterus annectens. The sequence continues at coordinate 257,676,342 of NC_056737.1, forward strand.
ACCAGCTTGCAGCAAAGACTGTCTTACACAACACCTGGCAGAAACATGACCAACAGCTGCATAGTAAAATACAAAGTAAAAAAGTGACATTTACATTTCATGTCCATTGTATAGTACAACCTGCATATTAATGAGTTTTAACAACTGAAATGTCCCTGTATCTTGCTAAAATATTTTTGTGCATTTCCATGAAAATTAATTTTATGGGTTATCAGTGTATAATGCATACCACTCAGTGGTACATAATGATGTCAACTGCACTTCAGTACAATGTCTTGATCATTGAGTATATCGCTGCATTTTACACTGTGTTGGACAATATGTAATGGCCTGTGCACTAGATCAGGTGTAGTGTGTCACATGTTGTAGTTTTATATGATTTTATAGATGCTGGTAGTTCACTGGAGATTCTTGTCCTTCCTCAGTTACTGTGGTTTACTCTACTAGTTTTGGATTGTAATGTGTTAAACCATACCTACTTCCTAGGTGTCACGCTAGAACACACTGCCAATTTCAGGCGTTGGCCCTCCATCATAGCTAGAGCTTGTGATTTAATATTATGAACAAGCATTTGGGAATAGATCTGTGCAGCATATGAAGTACAGCAATGTGTGAGACAATATTGATTAGGGCCTCATTATGCTTACAGATATCCTGTGCAGCTGGGAGCAATGTTGTTAGATCTGGAAAGATCTACACTGATGATTTTCTCAGTGTCTTGCTGATCTGAGGACAGATACATCTTGCAGATCCCCAGATCTGACCAGTAAGCATAAATTAGAAATATTTTTACATTTGTTGTATTGTAAATAACTGTATTTAACTTAAGAGTATTATGTACTGTGATACGTTATTCTTTAACTTTAGTTCTTTAAAACTAGTCAGAACTGGGGATTCTGTTACCATAGTATTTGAATCTTTAAGATAAGGAGAGCAGGTCAGAGACAGATGATCATCACTGTAGTAACACTTTATTCACTGTATACTATGGTGGAAACATTTATGGTATTGGTCGCCTATGGTACTGGACTTTACAAATGCATTCCTCAGAGACACAGCATTTTCTATCAGATGGATTCCACTGCGGTGTAGCTAATACTGCACACAGTATTTATAAAAGAACACATATGTGTTCTAGCTCCATCATAGTTAGAGTATTTCTGGTTATTTATGAAGTGTAGAGCAAATAATGGCATTGTGTTTCAGATGCTGACAATTTTTATTCCATACATATCATGCTTGGGATGGGGGCCTCTTGTGTGATTATGGTTATGATTATGGTTATGAATTACTGTATGTTTTCTTACACGGGTATACATATGCTGAAGACTGTTGTCTCTTTGTGTCCTTCAAAATAACAGTCATCTAAGAGATGAAAGGAGTGCAGTTGCATAGGTCAAACTTTGTAGGCCCTGCAGGTTCCTTAGCTTCCAGGTAGAACAGTGATATTCTGATGCTAAATTGCCTTAAGGTACACAAAACATTTCCATTTTCACTGAGGTCATAGATGCAGATTTGTCTGGCTTGCAGAGAATATTGACTATGACTTCAAAGTTGTTGACTAAGTTAGCATTGCATACTTATGAGAGCTGCACAATTGTCTCAGGTATGTGTGGGTAGACAGTGACCCCAGTGCATCAAGAGTTTGACACTCTCTTCACGTAATCACAAGTTTTGCAATAACTAAACCATCAGTGAGTCCCTTTCTAGTAACACATCATTGCTGCTGATGCGTGTGTGTGTGTGTGTGTGTGTGTGTGTGTGTGTGTGTGTGTGTGTGAGACTGTGGCATAATTTGGCACACTGTTGTTTGCCTTGTTTATTTGTCTGATCATTATCTGTTTATGGGTGGATTCGGCTGGTCATGCTACTTTGGGAATGAATAATACCTTTAATACTGTACACATCTGGCCATAATTCTTTCCATAAGCTTATCTGTTTTGTGTCTACGATACCATGGTCACCCTTGTACCTATAGGTCTTCTATATGATATTGTCATATGAATACGGTATGGAGGTTACATTATAAATAACAGTATGCATTCATAAATGTGTTTTCCATGCTTTTGTGTGGTCTGTTTTTTTTTTTTATTTATGACACGTGTATAAATCACAGTGTGTTATAGCCACAAGATGTCTGTGAACTTTGATTATGACAATGTCTTACTGCTTTGCATGTTGTTTTAGGAAGCTCATATGCCAGTTGCTTCCTGGACTGCCCATATAGTTTTACATGACGTTACATTTGCTTAATGGCAGAAAGCAAAAATAAGTCTATCCAGTCTGACCTTTCAAGTTCTTTAATATTCTAACTCCCCTCCATTCCTGCTTTTCCTTTTGCCCCTTTTCCACCTGTTCTATGCCCTTCTGAATGCCTATGTGGATTCCATCTCCAGTGCCCATTCTAGTAGTCTGTTCCATAGGTCTACAACCCTCTCTGTGAAAAAAGTACTTTCAGAGATCTGGAGAGTAATTAACCCCCTGCAATTTCCCTTCTACCTCTGTCCTTACTGTTCAGCATGACCCTCTTCCCATTACCTTGACATGACCTTCTGCTCTAACATTATGACCCCACTGTCTCTTCTACTTTCACGTCAGAAGAGTACTAGCTCTTCTAGCTTCTGGTCATATTCATTCCCTTCTATCCCCTGGATGTTTCTTTCTTTTTTTTTTTTCTTCTGAATTTCTTCCTGTTGACCAACATGCTTTTCCTTATATGGCCAACAGAACTGCACACAGTGTTCAGGGGTAGTCTGATCAAAGCACCTCAGAGTTGAAGCATTACCTATCTGCTGTACACCTCAGCATTCTGCTGTCAGATTTTTGTCTTGTCCATTCTAGAGTTAATTTTCTTCTTTATAAAGTTAAACCTTCTCAAAGGTGTTTAAGGCTATGTGCATTATTAAATAGCTAAACTGAACTTATTGAAAGTTTTCTTACCACTAATTATATGTGGGTGATAGCCTTCTACTTTGAAAAATAAGAAAATGCAACTCTTTCTAACCATTTGATATAATTTTAAAGGCCAGTAATATGATTTTTAATTCTCAGAGGCTGTATTGTTTGTTGCATATATTGGTGTCTAGCAATATTCATTTCTGGTATTGCACAACTACAGTAATTTACATCCATGTGCCATATCTGCTAGTGTAAGTTTTATTTTCTCTCACCCATTTCTTCCCACTAACAATTTCAAAGCTTTTTATTATCCAAATGCATTATGGGTTCATGCCATGTTACCCATTAGAGTGACACATAATGACACATATCATTGCTGAGATTATGTCTTCCTTGCCCTACATCATTCGCCTTACCATGATATACAAGATGTTATGCCTTCGTTAGCTTTTGTTTTATGCAAGTTGTTCACCATTTTAATTGCGTACTAGTCTGTATTGCACAAATTCATGACACAGTGCAAGGGTTGTACTATGCCATGTCTGGTCGTTATGCATGTCAGTTCCAGTCTCCTAATGTACGCATTGAATTTGATTATGGCTTTGCCATTATTTTCTTTAGAGGAAAACACGTTCTTTGTTTTGGTTGGTTGTTCCTGTGCCTGCACATTAAAGTATCTCACCAGCATTTCTTGCCGTTTTGTCTTTCCCAACACATCTTAAAACCTAGATCCTCTGCAATTTTGGTAGGCCTCTAGAATATACTGACCATATTTTCTTTCGAGGTATGTCTCCTCCTGAAATGGTCAGAGTAATAATAGTAAAGCTTTTTTATGATGTAATTATTCCTTTGGTGACATCACATCCATTTTTTTCAGTGCCATTTGTCTTGTCAAAAACTATGACAAAATAAATAAGTAAATATCCTGATAACAGCTGCTTCCTGAAAGAGGTTAATTGTAGCCTAGCCTAGATGGGAAAGCAAAGGTTACATGAGTTACACTATCAAAATGAACACTATAAATGCAATGAGGTACAAGAAAAAAGAGCCACTGAACACAACAGCACATCAGAAAGCTTATTATGGTGCAATCAATAAAAACAACAGCTACTATAAAATGTATAAGCAATTAATAATTCATGCATTTGTCATCACATGAGCTACATATGCAGTATTCCTTGCTGAGATAGCCAAGTTACTGGCTGACAAAAAAATATATGCTTCTCGGTTGCCACATAGTATGAGGAATACCATACAGCTCTCGTTAATGCTTTGCTTCAGACAGAGGAAGTAAACAACCTCATTTCCCACTGAGGTTAAATCAGAACCACACAGTGAATCAGTTAGTTTCTACAGTTGGCAAACATTAGGAAATGTCATAGTGTTATAAGCTTGTAATGCCAGGAAAGATGATACCTTACACATTTATTTATTTATTTATTATTTATTTATTGCATTTTTCACACATATTGTCAGAGACAATTTCATCTATACTTTAAAGGTTGAAGGAATTAATTAAGAAAAAAATATCATCCTTAGTCCTTCTGACATGAGTAGGAGAAACAAAGTCTGAAGACAAAATGCCAGTACCAATAGCTGAATGTGAACATTTGGTCTTTTGCCACTGATATAACAAAGTACCAGCAAAAGAAGCAAATATAATACTCCAGGTTGAAAACTTTGTCTGTTTTAATTCCCTTATGTTATCTTTGTTCTTTGGAAGGTATTTTATTATTTTGAGGAAAACAAGTTTGCATTTGCACACTTTGCTGAGGATGCCACATTTTATGAATTACCAGTGATACTAAATGTCTGCCTTTGCATTACTTGGACCATTTTCATGATTTCAAACAGCCAGTCTGCTCAACTAATGAACACCTCCTAGTTGATGTAAAACCATATTTTACCAACCTTTTCCATGTAAAAAAATAATGATAAAAAATAAGGCAGATGTGATAAAGGAAGTATCTCTTCACCCCTTTTAAAAGGCTTTTATTGTACTTAAAACTAGTTACTAAAGAAAGGTATTAAAAGCATTTTTAGCAGCAAACTCTACTAGAAGGATTACATTAGCTATTCCTGGGACCAAAGACTGGATGGGCTACTTTAATGTAGGTACACTGCAATGGCTGCTTTCTATGCTTCAGGAATGCAACTTGTGCAAACAGAATGGCATATACCTAAGTAATGTTTTCTTTATATTTGAGAATCTTTTAGATGGGTTAAAGGGACTAGAGAGCATGTTATAAAAAATTACATTTGCCTAGAGCTCATAAGAGTGCAAATGCTGAGGAGTTAAAAATAATACAGACATAAAATCTAATCACTTTGGAATGCAAAGTTCTCAAAGGATGTTTCAGAGTTACCCTTGACACTCAATTTGAAGAGAGGGATTAGGAGGTAAAATCTGAATAAGGCAAGATCTCTTTGAAAATAAGTTTTCAGCTTAGCCATTTATCTTCTTCTTCTTCTCCTTCTTTCGGCTTTTGCCGGTTAGGGGTCGCCACAGCGGATCACCTGTCCGCTCATGATTGGCAGTGGAGTTTTACAGTGTCGAGTTGCCAGCCCGGCACCCAACCTTAGAAGACTTCTAAACTCATCTTTATCAATTTGCGTTTTATGATTATTGTAAGCTGGAGGAACAAAGAAAGCATTAAAGAATCAGTGGTTTCTAGGTTGTTTATATTATATTATACACCTACTGAGTAAAGAAGAGCAGTTAGCAAAGAAAAAAAATAAATGCCAGATTTAAACGGCACATTTGTAGTTTATTTGCAAATTCAGCCAATTCAAATGAAGTTAACAAGAAGAAGTTACATGAATAAAGTTTTGTTGAGCTGACAGATTTAATCTTTCCGAAATGTCTTGTACATATATACTTGCAAGGGAAGTAGACAGGCTTAAATAAAGCAAGAGAAGTGTTAATGAGCTTAGAGCAAATCTGGATCTATAATGATATTCCAGAGTTTGGTTAGCTTTTTTTAATCAATTCAGCACTGCACAGAGGTATTTCTGACAACACAAAATAATACGGCAGTAACTTCAATTTCAAAAATATTCCTTGATGAGATTGCCAAGCTAATGAACGTGACGTTCTGACTGACAAAAAATTATTCTCAATTGTCTCATAGCATGAAGTATATCAAACAGCTCTCAGAAATGCTTTACTGAGATGGAAGGGGAGTAAGCAGTTCTATACTTACTGCTGAAAAATAGCATTTGGTTTGATTTGGTAACATTCAGTTTAAATCTGGATATCTCAATTTTTTCTCCAGTACAGAAACTCTTATTTTAGTTTATCTTGTGAAGAAAATGTAGAGTTTCCAGTCCTTATGAAGTCAGAATCACCACCATGCTAACAAAAAGATTATCACAGTGGACCCACAGAGGATAAACATACAGAACCCGAATAAAACTATTTTTAAGACTTGTCATAAGAAGTGCAGACAGGGGGCCTAAGACTGACTCAGTATCATACCCCTTCTGAAATTCATGTTAAGAACCAATTTTTTAATCGATAGCATTCAGAAATTTCAGTAGCTGTACATATCTAAAGTGTCTGGAAACTATAAGCCTATAGTTATTTGATTCAACTAGCATTTCTCCTTTATGCAGAAGGATGACTGAAGGAACATCTCCTTCCTTTAAACTACTTTTGATAAGAAAGATAATAGATATTGATTAAGCTTAGGCTATGTGTCAGATAAATCTGGGAGGAAATCCATTCATCATTGCAGAGTCTGAGCTTTTAGTTTTAAAAGTTGTCAGAATAATTTCCTTGATCTTTTTTTTTCCCTGCCTCCCCATACCTGACCATCAGCTGCCACTAGCTCCTGTCCTCATTCAAAAGGTCTACTGGACCCAACCTTATGTACACTGGTCTCAAACCAACAAATAACAAATGGCCGTGGCTGGTCAGGAGATCAATGACACAATTGTAGCATCATGCTGTTGCCAGGGAGTGTACCGTAACACTCACCCCCCCACAGTAGCCTAGTGAGCTTCACAATGGCTGCCTTCACATGGTGCATGCTCTCTTCCTTGCTTGGGCATACTGCTTGGCATGCAGCTCACCAAGGTCTTAATGCTACTATTGTAGATAGGCAGAGCAGCTTCCCTCCATCCAGGATGGGTGAGCCATTGTCAGCCTCTCACTCCCACCCACTCTCATAGTGCTCATGCCACTAGTCAAATGTGGATCATCTAAGGTGCAACCAGGACTTTAAACATCTGTATCACAGGGCTGGGGTATCACTTTGGAGTTTTTGATGCATGTTATTTTATGCAGTGAAAAGCCGGTATTTATGATATTTGCAAAGGTAGGGCTGGGAATTCAGTCCATGATGCTTTCTTGGTTTGAGCATTTGTTATTTCATTTTCTAAGCAAATGATTTGACCAAGACAAAAGAGCTTAACAACCCTGTGTAAAAAGATACTAGAACAGGATACTCGGTCAGTCTTCACTTCTCCTAAAATAACGATGCCTGAATGAAAGTTCTCAGAAATCCAGATCATAATGTCATCAAAGATAGCTTTCAGTTATTCAGGAGGAAGTAGCAGCCTACAGACACTGCGTGAAGGTCGACTTGTTCCTGTATATTAGTCGGGATCATCTGGAGTACACATTTCCATTTAAAAGCTCCTCACAAAAATAGCTGCATTTCTTACAGGTTTCTATAAAATATTTTCTAAATACAAAGCACACTGGGACTCATAGCTCTCAACTTTCCATCTCCAAAATGAGGAACACTCGCTTTCATAATGTGGAAGAAATGGGCAAAATGTGGAACACATACTAATGGCTTACTAACAACTTCAACTAGGAAGGTCATTGGATGGTTGAAATATGCTTGTTTTACTTATAAAGAAGATCCTTTAATGAATTAATATGATTAATTTCTATTCACCATGGATTTCCCTTAAACAAATTCCTAACACTGAATGTGTGACAGACTCTTTCAATGTGGAACTTTGAAGAACTTTGAGGAACATGAACTTTTTAAGACCCCAAATGAGGTGCATTCCTTGTAATGAGGTACACATGAGAGGTATGCTGGGACTGTCACTTCACTTTTCTAGACATGATCTTCCCGCCATTTTACCAAGACAGTAAGGATATCAGGAACTTAAAGAAAAAAAAAAAGGCACTTATATGATCATAACCTTAAAAACACCTCCAAAAACAAGACCCATACAAGGATGCACTAGATAACACAATTTAATAAAAATAATATACAAAATTTACAGTCTGGTTAATTTTTTTCATCAGTTTATTTATTTATTGGCATTTGATTACTGTGAAAGTCTGACTGGGTAGCAAACTATTTTCAGCGGAGGTCTAGGTAGAAAAGCTCCAAAGTATTACAAAATATTTTAATAATAATAATTTTATGACATCCTCCTGAAATCATAATACAAAAAACAATTACAGTTTAAATAATTATACCAAATTAGACATAATAAGAAAACATTGGTTAAGAGTAGCTACAAGTTATATGACAATGATTTAACAGTTAGAGAAGTTTTAGCCAGCTTATAGAGAAATTAAAGGTAAGTTAGTATAATACAAACAGGAATTGCAAAAAGAAGCGAGACAAAAGCAGGCTTGCACTATATTTAAAGAGAAAGACAAGAGGGAAATTGAAAGAAGTAAGGAAGTGAGTGAAGAAGGGAGAATACGGAGATGTGAGGTATGAATAGGTATTTACCCACATTTAGGGACATAGTTTATCCTGGTGTTGAGCAAGAACAGAGACAGCTTTTGGCTAGAAAGTCTTTCAAAATGGTTTTGAATGATGGGAGGGAGGATACTGACCTGATGGATAAAGATAAGAAGTTTCAGACCTTAGCAATGTGGTACAAAGTACAGACAATGCTCAACAGATTTGATAGGTTTGTGGACACAGTATTTTTTTATCAATGGATCATATTGACTGACTAGAAACTTAGCTGTGTAGAATGTTATTTAGTGCTGGACAAGCAGATGGATTCTTGATAATTTTGTAGGTAGTAAGAAGCCGTGTATGTGTTTGTTGATGGGTGAGTTTTAACCAATTTTAAGTTTTTTAGTGTTATAAATTGGTGGGTTCTGAAAGGTGTACTTGCTGCAGATTTAGCAACTTTGTTATAGCATTGCTCAAGTTTTGATTTTTGTGATGCCTGAAGGTTAGTAAGGATGGGGGCACTATAAAGAAGTGTAAGGAGGGGATAAGTAGTGGCAAGTGTAGCTTTTGCTGTTTCGGTGATAAAGTTTTTGGCTTTATAAAGCATCCCTAGTTTTTGATGAGTTGTTTTATGCAATTTTGTATATGTAGGTCGAATTTCAGATTATTATCCATTATCATATCTAATGATTTGCTATGAGAAGTGACTTCAATGGTTGTATTATCAAGAGAGAAGAGTTTAAATTTTACTTTCTCATGGGAGAGGGATTTGGTGGAAAAAGTAGTAGTTTTTCTTTCTTTTTTTTTTTTTTAAGTTTGAGCAGGAGTTGTGAGTTACAAAGCCATGTTTTAGTCACTGTTAAAGCTTTCTGAGTAATTTTTTTTGGATGTGTGCTGCATTGTCAGATGTTCAAATGAGTGTTGAGTCATTTGTGTACTGTATTAGGGAGGCCTGTTGTGTGGATTTGTGGAGGGTGTTAGTGAGAATGTTAAATAGGATGGGGTCAGGGATAGAACCTTGTGATCACTGGTGGTGATTGGGATGTGTGGAAAGAGGGAGGATTGCGATTTTACTGACTGATACCAATTGGATATGTAGCTTTTGAACCATAGTAGGGTGGGCTGAGAGAAACCTAATGAGAACATTCAAAGCAGAAGTTTGCTGTGACAAAATGTGTTGAAGGCTTAGACAAGTCTAGAAATAAAGAGGAGACTAGTTTGCCATTACCCCTAGCTTTATTGACAGTATCTATATAGGTTAGAAGTGCAGTGTTAGTACTATGTGAAGAGCAGAAGCCATGTTGTGTGGGGGACAGGAGTTCTTCCTTCAAGACATAGTTTTGCAATTGTTTTTGAATACATTTTTCAAGTATTTTGAAGAGGGGGTACAAGATTGCTATAGGTCTAAGCTTAGTAATGTTTATTGAATTTTCTCCTTTGTGCAGAGTTATAATGTGTTAATTTTTATAGAGAGAGGGTGGGAATGTGGGATTCCTAGATTGATCAATTTATAAGGATTGGGACAGGGTAAGCAATGCTATTGGTTGCTATTTAAGGTATTCTCTTGGAAGATCAACAGTTGAAGTTCAGCATGGTTTGAGTTTAAGAATAGTTTTATATAGGATGTGGGCACATGTTTGAAGGTGAAAGTGGATGTGGTGATACGGGGCTGTTGGGCAGGGTTAGGATTAGATACTGGTGAATCCTTGGTTAGAGATGCTATACAATGTATAAAATAAGAGTTGACTTGTAAAGCGGTTTCAGTGATGAGTTATTGAGAGAGGGGTTAGGTTTGAATTTATGACCGGGATGCAAGATTTCTTTAATGACTGTTGAGAAGTTTTTAGAGGTTTGTTTACTATTATTCTTAAAGTTATTAAAGTACAGATTTTTTTGTCTTCATTAATTTGCCTTTTAGCATGCTGGTAAAGCACTCTGAAGTTTTCAAGATATTGTGGTGTTTTATATTTTTGTCATTCTTTCCACTTTTTTTCTCTATCCTGCATTAGCATTCTACTCTTTTTTGATAGCCAACTTGCATTATTTGTTTTTTATTTTCTTCCCTCTAAGAGTTGCAAGGCTATTTAGGATACTCAGAAAGGTTGTATTGAATTCATTCACATTAACATCTAAAGACGAGGATTTTTTGGAAGTTCCAGTTAATAGATAACAGGTTAGGAATGACCATTTCTGGGTTGGAAAGGTTGCATGTAGTTTTATAAACATGCTGTTTAAGTGGATGTGTGAGATGTCTATAGTGTTATAGATTGGGAGATGACACAGTCAGGCATTGCACCTGAAGTGGTGTATTTGCTAGGGTCCAATACTAGCATCCAGTCTAATAGGGAATTTGATGCCTTGCTATAATGTGTGAGGATATGAATTAGTTGTGTGAAACCAAATAAGTTCACACTAGATGTAGCAAAATTAAAGTTCATGTCCAACCAGTTGACATTCACATCACATAGCATTATCATTTCTTGTGTAATTGTTATGGATATCTAATATAGGATATCTTCCAGTATAGCTGTATTGTCGCCAGAAGGGATCTAAAGAACAGTAATGCATACTTGTTTATAGTTATTTAATTTCAATAAAGTTATAACAAGCTCTGCTAAACTGAATTTTGGTATTGGTTTGTTGTAAGGGGAAATATGGTAGTTGTTGGGAAATATTAAAGCAAAATACCACCACCCTTCATCTTTATATGGTCATTATGAATGATATTATATCCAGGAGGTATAATTTGCAGAGAGAATATCAGACTCATGTTGAGTAGTCCAGGCATGTAGCAATTTTATTTCTTATGCTTCTAACATTAAAGGGACACTCTGTCATTACTAAAATCACATTTCTGTCTTAGACGAAAGCTAAAAACACTGCCACCCACTTAGCTAAACAACTCTATTTTGTGACAACATTAATGAGGTTCTAACAATCCCACCCACCTTGTTAACATCATCCCATTCCAGTTTTGTTTTCCGTCTATAAACTGAAAGACTGTTGCTCTAATTCCTATATAGAGACAACTTTTAAATATTGCTCCTATAAGTTTAAAGTTGCTAGAATAACAGGATTTGTGTTAGCATGCATTTCTTTTTCTGAAAGATGTAAAGTCTGAAATGCAAATATATATCATTATTTAGTGGCTTCAGTCCTCGGTGATTTGTCATAAAAAAAAAATTATGAGGACCTGACCAAAAATATGAGGCAGAAATCTGGACATTCTGTGAAAATCTGGACATTTGAGAGGTATGACAGCCCCAGGTGTGATCAGCCGATCCAGATTGCTTTTTAATGTAATACCGGCTTTTAAAAGTCAGTATTGGTTGCATTAGCAGTAAAACTTCAGTGCTGTAGCACTCTCTGTGTGGTCTTAACTGTAGCAACTGTTGCTAGCAAACAGTTTGCTACAAAGGTTTTTTTTTCCTCTCCTTGTTTTTTAAACTAAAATCTAGCGTATAGTGCTCTGGGAAGGCAGGGTGTAAACTGTAGCAACTGTTTGCTACATTTGTAGCAAACAGATTGCTACAGTGTAAATGAAGCAGTGCGTTTTTTTACTAAAACATGAGTGCTGAAGTGCTCTGTGCAGACAGGTTGAAACTACTATAGCAAGTGTAAATGAAGCAGTGCATTTTTTTTTTTTTTTTTTTTTTTTTTTTACTAAAACATGATTGCTGAAGGGGTCCATCCAGGCAAGTAAAAACTGTAACTTTAGTTGGTACAGAAATTCCAATAAATGTAACTATTTTAGTATGGATGATAACCACTGTTCAAGCCCGATTTATAGCTAAGTCTCCATCTTTTTACACCATGGACTCGGCAGCCGTAATTCTGAGATTTGGTGCAAATGGCTTTGCATTATGTTTTGCTTCCTCCAGTTAATCAAGGACCAATTACTCAATCTTCAAATTGTCAAACACAGTTGACCGAGCCCAGTTGATCAAATGGAGAGTGTCAAGTCTCCTATCTTTTTACACTAGGGACTCAGCAGCCATAATTTTGAGACTTGGTGGAAATGGTTTAGCACTATATTTTGTATGTAGAGATGGGCTTCCTGCTGTTAATCAAGCTCCAAATTGTAAAACGGGTTGGAATAAAAAGTAGAGAATTATAGTAATGGAGACAAACGGTACCGAAGGGAAAAAATCAGTGAAGCTGAAAATACAAGTATTGTGCAATAGATGTATCTACAAGCAGAAGAGAAAGAGCTGTTATATTTTTGACCAGTTTTGTGGAACATGTACTGAATAAAACATAACTGTGCATAAAAGAACTTGCAAACTGCAAAAAAATACTTTGTTATATTATTACAACTATTACATATTTCAAATGTATCTGCTGGAGCTTTTCTTCCCCAAGCCTCTGCTGAATATAGTCTTTGGCAAGTCAGACCTTCCCAGTAAACAAAGACAAATAAATATAAACTAAATGATTTAAACAGAAACATAAAACTGAGCTGTTCTGGCACTATTAAATTCAAAGTTAGATGCAGGGAGGTCTGAAAAGGAATCAGATGCACTGAGTCGAGTGCTTGTCAAATTGTTGGCAATAAATTATGCATATTCGAGGTACCAGACTGAGCTACTGGATCAAAAGCTATGACATGTTGTAACAATAAAAATAAAACCATTTCGAACTGTAACACTTAACATAGTAAATTGTAATATTTTGGATAATCTGTTTTCTGAGCAACAGAAATAGTAAAATTGGCAATGTGACTGTATAGAGTAACAATTACAGAAATATATTGGACAGTGTGTAGAGCCACAACAAAGATATCATTCATGAGTGTGCTGATTTACAGGCTTAGAAAGTTTAAAGAAGAATATCATATTACAAATAAATCCTGATACATGCTGCAAGGAAAGCACAACTCACACTCAGCAACAAAGCTTAAGTGAATAAAAAGCTTAGACACCTTTAAGAAGTAAAATAAACCAACATAACAGATGAACAGAAAGATTGCCATTGTAAATCAAGAAAAGACTTGTATTTATCTAGAATATCTGAATAAAGTGAATAAATGAGAACATTACCAAGATGTTTACAGCTGTAGAAGTTGTCTTAATGATGCAAATTTCTTTTTAATGCTGGATGCAAACTAGAAATTCTGGAAGATAAAGCTAGAAGAA